>NC_142884.1:8372500-8677166 GCF_051225735.1 Oryctolagus cuniculus | reverse complement strand
GCAGCGGGGCCGGGCGCAGTTGTCCGAGTCCTGCCGCTTTCTGTTCGCTTCGGTTTCCGTCCAACACTTCCTGGAGACCACACACCACAGCGCACACCGCGCACTGCACACCCCACACCACACGCTACAACCTGCACACTGCACACCACACGCTACAACCCGCACACTGCACACCCCACACCACACGCTACAACCCGCACACTGCACACCCCACACCACACGCTACAACCCGCACGCTGCACACCACACACCACACGCTACAACCCGCACGCTGCACACCCCACACCACACACTACAACCCGCACACTGCACACCACACACCACACGCTACAACCCGCACACTGCACACCCCACACCACACGCTACAACCCGCACGCTGCACACCCCACACCACACGCTACAACCCACACACTGCACACCCCACACTGCACAGCACACACTGCACACCCCACACCACACGCTACAACCCGCACACTGCACACCACACACCACACACACCACACAGCACACCACACGCTACAACCCGCACACTGCACACCACACACCACACGCTACAACCCGCACACTGTACACCCCACACCACACACCACACGCCACACGCCACACACGCAGCCTGCCCGGCCGCCCCGCCCCGCCCTAACGCCAGCGCCGTGCCCGCAGGGGGAGCTGGAGCGGCAGCTGCTGCAGGCCAACCCCATCCTCGAGGCCTTCGGCAACGCCAAGACCGTGAAGAACGACAACTCCTCCCGCTTCGTGAGCGCGGGCGGGCGTGAGGGGGAGGGGCTGGGGGCCAGGCCCAGGCGTGAGGGGGAGGGGCTAGGGGGCCGGGCCCGGGCGTGAGGGGGGGCTGGGGGCCGGGCCCGGGCGTGAGGGGGAGGGGCTGGGGGGCCCGGGCCCGGGCGTGAGGGGGAGGAGCTGGGGGGCCCGGGCCCGGGCGTGAGGGGGAGGAGCTGGGGGGCCCGGGCCCAGGCGTCAGGAGGAAGGGCTGGGGGTCCCGGGCCTGGGCGTGAGGAGGAGGGGCTGGGGGCCGGACCTGGATTCCCCAGGGAGTCCCTGGCGGGGGGGGGGGGGCTCCCCCACGGGGTGGGGCTCAGGTCAGGGAGGAAGGAAGTGGGGAGGCAGCCTGAGTTCTGGGGGTGAGGAAGGGGCGTGGGGGTCTCAGGTCCGCGGGGAAGAAGACCTCAGCCGCGGCTGCCACCCCTCCCAGGGCAAATTCATCCGCATCAACTTCGACGTCGCGGGCTACATCGTGGGCGCCAACATCGAGACCTGTATCCTCCAAGCCCTGGGGGTGCGGGAGGACGGGGTGGGGGTGCTGAGGAGGTCGGCCCTGTGGGTCTGGCCACTCCCAGCAAACCGGGGCCCAGGCGCGCCCAGCAGCTCCTCCCGGGGCCTGGGGGGCAGGTGCAGCCTCAGAGTCCTGGCCCGGTGCTCCCCCAGCCATGAGGGAAAGCCCGGGGGAGCCCAGCAGAGCCCTGGTGCCGCACAGGCCCCCTGCCCGTCACGTTCAGTCACCAGCCAGGGCACGGCCTGCTCAGGGGAGGCCCGGGCCGGCCCCTGTCTGCACAGCCGCCTGTGAGCCGTAAGGGGTCCAGATGGCCAAGCACACATGTGCCACAGGTGTGGGAATGAGGGGCCCGAGCCCGGGATGCGCACCCCGGCCCTGCCGCCCTGAGGCTGGGGGCCCACGCATGCGGTTCCACTGCTCTGCCTCAGCGGCTCCTGGGAGCAACAGGAAGAGAGAGGGTCCCCTCGGGGGCCGGGCGTCCTGAGAAGGAAGCGCTGTGGCCCAGCGCCGCTCGCAGGGTGCTGCCAGTCCACCAGCAGCCTTTAGCAGCTTGGGGCTCAGCCGCTGCTCATGGACCCGCTTCCTGGCCTCGCGAGGCTCCTCGTCCCCTGCGCCCTGCGGCAGCCGGGCCTCCGCCCTGGCCTTGTCCCCTTCACAGGCCAAGCCGGGGCCCTCCCTGCCCGGGCTCCTGGGGCCCTGGGCCCCTCCTGCCCGGTCAGCCCTGCCACATGGCGCTGAGCTCACGCCTGGCTGTCTCGGGGTAGTGACCAGCTTGTAGGGGGCGCTTGGGGTCAGGTGGCACCCCAGGCCGACCAGACGGCTCTTGGGATGGCCAGGTGGGTGCAGAGCCCCGTGTGTTGCAGCTTGGCCGGCCCCAGGTGGGCTGCATCACCACGTGGTGACTCTGGTGCAGATCGAGCCCCGCCCCCGGGCTCTGTGGTGTGTCAGGATCTCCAGGGTGCAGGTGCTGCCGTCACCCCACTGACAGAGGAGGAGGCCCAGGGCCGCACGGTGCACATGCGCGCCCCCTGCCCCGTTGCCCCGTGCCTCCCCTTCCACCCCATCAGTGACCCTTGTAGGCCGGCTTTAGAAAGTGGGCCTCAGGCTCACAGCTGTCCAGGAGCACGGGGCCCAGGGGTTGGACAGGGCAAGGCAGCCGGCGCTTCACGGGGCTGCTGGGAAGCGGGGAGCTCGCAGAGGCCCCGAGTTCCAAGGGAGCAGGAGCTGGGGTCTCCCCGTCCTCATGGGGAAATGGGCCGGGAGAGTGACGATGATTCCGAATGCCCTCAGGCGTGCTTAGTGGCTGGGCCAGGCGCTGCCCCCGGTGCTCACCCTCACGGTGCCGGTTGGAGGGGAAACCGAGGCACCACTGCAGAGGTGACGCGGCCAAGGCCGCTCACCCAGTGCTGGCCGAGCCTCCAGCCTGGGCTCCCATGGCCTCTGCGGCCCCAGGAGGTGGAGGGGCGGGCGGGTGGGCTCCCCTCCCCTCCCCCCTCCCCTGCCCTTCCTTGACCCGCCCCGCCCAGACCTGCTGGAGAAGTCGCGTGCCATCCGCCAGGCCAAGGACGAGTGCAGCTTCCACATCTTCTACCAGCTGCTCGGGGGCGCCGGGGAGCAGCTCAAAGGTCAGCGCCGGCAGGGGCGGGGCGCGCTGTCTGCCGGGCCTGCTCTGTCCTGGCCTCTGCGGCCTGGCCCTGCTCTGTCCTGGGTCTCAATCTCTCTCCCCCTCTCTCCCCCTCCCCCACGCTGTCCTGGCCACGTGGCCCTGTGGCTCCTGACGCTCGGCTGCTGTCTGTGACCGCCCCTCCGTGCGGCTTCTGCTCACTCCCGCGGAGGCCGTGCAGTGACCCCGGCTCTGTGTGGCTCCGGCTCCTGGCGACCCTGGCATGGCTGCTGCTGCCCGGGGCTCCCCTCTGCTCTGGCTCCCGCTGCGCCTGGTCCCCGGGCTCTCCTGGCTCCTGCTCCACGCTCGGCCGCTGCACGGCTGTGGCTCTTGTTTGCCGTGGGCCCCTCTGCCCTGCGGCTCCCTCTCGCTCTGGCTCCTTCCACCCTACCGCATGTGCGTCCTGACTCCTGCCCCGCGTGGCCTCTGCTTCCCCTGGCTCCCTCGGCCCCGTCGCACCTGCCTGCTCTGGGCAGATGCCCGACTTGCTGGAGGCAGCGAGGCAGTCTGATGCGCGCCCACAGTCTGACGGCGCCCGCTGCACGCCCAGCCCTTCCTGGAGGCCCGGGAGGAAAGGACCCCGGCCACTGGTGGGGGGGGAGCGGTGGCTCACCCTAGGTCCCCATCGATGTGGGCCACCACGGCGCGCCCCTGACCCGGCCTCCCGCCCGTTCCCCACAGCCGACCTCCTCCTGGAGCCCTACTCCCACTACCGCTTCCTGACCAACGGGCCGTCGGCGTCCCCCGGCCAGGAACGCGAGCTCTTCCAGGAGACGCTGGAGTCCCTGCGGGTGCTGGGGTTCAGCCACGAGGAGATCACCTGTGAGTGAGCCCCTTCGCGCCTCTGTTTGCTTCAGCGTTTATTGAGTGCCTGCTGTGTGCGGGCACTGTGGTTGCGGCAGGAACACGCCCGCCCCGGGGAGACCGACTGGGTGGGAACGCGGGGCAGATAAAGAAGGAAGGAGCATCGAGTGCCCCAGACACAGGGCGGGGGTGGGGGCGTCTTCCTGCCGGGGTTGTGGTGGGGGAGGCGTGCTCTGAGGAGGTGAGCGAGGGCGATACCGGGGAAGGCCTGAGGCAGGAAGGCCGTGGCGTGTCCGGGGGATTGGAACTTCTGCGGAGATGGACTGCGGAGCCGGGCAGGGCCCTGGACGCAGGCCCCAGGCCAGCACTGTACCCTGGGGGCCCTGGGCAGCCATGGGGGGGATGGGAGCAGGGCAGGATGAGGTCCGCTCCGGGAACAGCAACCACCCAGTGCTGTGGAGGGACACTGTGTGGAAGGGGCTGGAGGCTGACGGTGGGGATGGGGGCCTGGGGAAGCCCCGAGGATCCGGCCGGGGTCTGCTCCGGTCTGCCAGAGCTGGGCGGTCCTGGTGCTGAATGCTCAGTGCGTCGCCTCCCTCTGTGCTCCTGAATGGCGCGTGTGGATGGCCGCTGTCCACTCCTGTGGACACATAGGCACGTCCACAAGCCGAGCCTATGAGAATTGAGAAGCGATTGTCCCGAGAAGCCCCGGGGAGGGACGGTGGCGGGCTTGGTGCCTTCTGCCTGAGCCTGGCCCTAGTCTCTCCCCAGCCTCTGGGGCTCTTTGGCGCCCCCTGGCGTGTGGCTGTCAGGGGTGTGGTCTGAGGACGTCCCAGGGGAGCGGGGCCTGCCCTACTCCATGCTGGCCTGTCCCGCACCTGTAAGGACCCTGCTTCCTTGGGGGCTGCCGCGTATCGTTTTGGGGCCAAGAAGCAGCACACACAGCTGAACCCATACGTGTGAGGGGACTTCAGAAAGCTCCTGGGTCCCCGGGCTGCGAGTGGCTGACTCGGGGTCTCGGCCCCCTGACCTCGGCCCCATTTCCCGACTGTGCTTGCGCAGTTCCCCAGCTTGTCTGTCTCCATAGCAGGGTGGGCAGTACACACACTCAGAGGGTGCGCGGGGCAGGGGCTGGGCCGCCCAGCCATCCCCTGAGGTCCCATGGAGAGCTCATGGCCCTGCTGGCGGCTGCCCTGACGTCTACAATCCAGAAATGGATGTTTTGCAGCCTTGCATGGAGGGACATGGCGGGAAAATGGCCCAGGTCTCTGTGATGGCCTGGCCTCCATGTCCCCAGTCGTCCCTTGGGATCCATGGGGGCTGATTCCAGGACACCCCACAGGCCCCAGACCCCTGATGCTCAAGTCCCCCGTGTGAAGCTGTGCGGTGTTTGCCTAGAGCCTGTGCCTACTCCCATACGCTTAAGTCATCCTTTTTTTCCTTTAAGATTTATTTATTTATTTATTTGAAAGGCAGAGTCACAAAGAGGAATAGAGAGAGGAGAGAGGAGAGAGAGAGAGGAGAGGAGAGGAGGGAGGAGGGAGAGAGAGAGGAGAGAGAGAGGAGAGAGAGAGAGGAGAGAGAGAGAGAGGAGAGAGAGGAGAGAGGAGAGGGGAGAGAGGAGAGAGAGAGGAGAGAGAGAGCTCCTCCATCCGCTGGCTCACTCCCCAGGTGGCTGCAGTGGCCAGGGCTGGGCCAGGCTGAGGCCAGGAGCCAGGAGCTTCCTCCGGGTCTCACAAATGGATGCAGGGGCCGTCTGCTGCTGCCTGCCCAGGCGCATTAGCAAGGAGCTGGGTGGGAGGTGGGAGGTGGAGCAGCCGGGACTGGGACCGCGCCCGTGTGGGATGCCGATGCCGGCACTGCAGGCGGCGGCTTAACTCGCTGTGCCGTGACACCGGCCGGTCATAGTCGAGACAGCCCCAGCAGCAGGCCGCGGAGTGGCCTCCTGGGCAGGAGCAGGTGTTGCTCTGGGGCCACAGCCCGCGCCGTCTGAGCGGTGCCGGGGTCAACAGCTGCCCGCAGGGCGCTCGGGACCCTTGCTCAGCTGCCCCTGGGGGAGGCGGGGGCTCCTTGGAACACACTTTGAGAAACTTGCCCCGTGCCTGAGGCTGGGGCTTCCCGCCCTCGGCAGAGTGGAGCAGGAGTGTGGGTCAGATGCCAGCCTTGCCTCCGAGGGGCCCCAGCGTGGGGGGGGGGGCGGGGAGTCAGCGGAGGCGTGGGGGTGGGGTTCTGTTTCCTTGTTGACGTGTTTCTTGTCCCCACTCGTCCATTGGTTATTTATTAACGTAGTTTTAACATGTATTTCGTTGTTGCATTATTTACTAGACAGGCAGCTAGACAGAGAGCCAGGGCTCTTATCTTCCGCTTTGCTCCCCAGACGCCCGCATCAGCTGGGCCGGGGCCTGCCTGATTCGGGGCCAGGGTCTCGGTCTGGGTCTGCCCAGACCCGAGTACTTGAGCCGCCGCAGCTGCCTCCCCGGGTCTGCACCAGCAGGAAGCTGGGGTCAGGAGCCAGATCTGGGATCCAAACCAGGTGCCCTGGTGTGGGACACGGGTGCCCTCACTGTGCCGTCGCTGCGGGGCCAACAGCCGCCCCATATGGTTCTGATTCGTTCCTTCTGTGCGCATCCCCTGGGCGTCTCGGGCTCGGTCCGTTCTAACAGCAAGCACAGGAGTGACAGGCAGTAGGCTCCACTGTGTGCCAGGGCCCTCCTTCACAGCCATTATGCGCCTACTGTGTGCTGGGCCCTGCGCTTGGGTTCTCTCCAGTTCTTCAGTTGTGGCTGCACCACTTCACAGCTCCCACAGTCAAGGCCCCCGGGGGAGGGCTCCCCCAGCACAGGAGGAGGGAGTGAACCCCACCCCCCACCCTGGGGGGAGGGCTCCCCCAGCACAGGCCCAGGAGGAGGGAGTGAACCCCACCCCCACCCTGGGGAGGGCTCCCCCAGCACAGGCCCAGGAGGAGGGAGTGAACCCCACCCCCACCCTGGGGAGAGCTCCCCCAGCACAGGAGGAGGGAGTGAACCCCACCCCCCACCCTGGGGAGGGCTCCCCCAGCACAGGCCCAGGAGGAGGGAGTGAACCCCACCCCCACCCTGGGGGAGGGCTCCCCCAGCACAGGCCCAGGAGGAGGGAGTGAACCCCACCCCCACCCTGGGGAGGGCTCCCCCAGCACAGGCCCAGGAGGAGGGAGTGAACCCCACCCCCACCCTGGGGAGAGCTCCCCCAGCACAGGAGGAGGGAGTGAACCCCACCCCCCACCCTGGGGAGGGCTCCCCCAGCACAGGCTCAGGAGGAGGGAGTGAACCCCACCCCCACCCTGGGGAGGGCTCCCCCAGCACAGGCCCAGGAGGAGGGAGTGAACCCCACCCCCACCCTGGGGAGGGCTCCCCCAGCACAGGCCCAGGAGGAGGGAGTGAACCCCACCCCCACCCTGGGGGTGTCATGTTTGGTTTTTCTGAGCCTAGTGTGCTCATCTGGGAAATGGGACTGTGACAGTCGCTGTCTCCTACGCTGCTTGGATTCAAGGCCAGTCAGTCCCGAGCATTAATTGTGCACCTGCTGTGTGCTGGGCACTATTCCAGGCCTTGCCGAGAGTTTTCAGGGAGAAGAGCCTGGTGGTTAGAGGCTCGGCTGTGTGTCTTCCAGCCCAGCCCCACGTCTCCCCAGACGCCTGCCTGCACCAGGGGTGCCCTCCCGGGACCCCCCACTTCCCCACCTGAGGAGGGGGCAGCTGGCGGCCACAGGGCTGCAGTAAGCGCAGTGGAGGTTCGGGCCCCGCAGCAGCACAGACACCGCGTATCTGGGCTGCCGTCCCACCTGGCTGCTGACACGTGCGCGTGCCAGGGCGGCTGGGAATAGAATTTTTTTTTAAAGTTTATTTATTTATTTTGACAGGCAGAGTGGACAGTGAGAAAGAGACAGAGAGAAAGGTCTTCCTTTGCCGTTGGTTCACCCTCCAATGGCTGCCGTGGCCAGCGCACCACGCTGATCCGATGGCAGGAGCCAGGTGCTTTTCCTGGTCTCCCATGGGGTGCAGGGCCCAAGCACTTGGGCCATCCTCCACTGCACTCCCGGGCCACAGCAGAGAGCTGGCCTGGAAGAGGGGCAACCGGGACAGAATCCGACGCCCCAACCGGGACTAGAACCCGGTGTGCCGGCGCCGCAAGGCGGAGGATTAGCCTGTTGAGCCACGGCGCCGGCCTCAATTTTTAAATGCAACAAATGTAAGCATGGCCTGTGGCTGCCATGTTGGGGGGGGGGGTGCAGGTGGAGCTGTGATTGTGCCCATTTCACAGGGAACACTGAGGCCTTGGCTGCAGTGTTTGTCCCCTCTATGGCCCTGGGTCTTGCCTCCACCACCAGAGCCCTGCCTGGCCCTGGCACCCCCTCCGAGCCCCCTGGCAGGTGGACTTCGGGCAGGTCCCCTTAGAGACAGACCTCAGGGGGTGTGGCTGCCTGACCAGGCTCTTGTCTCCCAGTAGGGTGCTCGTCAGAACCTGCAGCAGCCCCGGGGAGGCCTGGAGCCTTTACCCCCCCCAGGATGCCCCCAATGTTCTTGGGGTGCTCAGAGGCCCCTGATCAGAGAGGGCAGAACCAGAGGCAATGCTGTACCCCATTTACGTGGCCCCTGGCCACGGAGTCATTGACCCCTTGGGAGATGCAGGAAGACCCTGTGGGCCTGGGTGAGAGGAGCAGGGACCGCCACAGGCCCCGCCCCGCCCTGCGGAGCGCTCCCACCTGCAGGGGGCGGGCGCGGTGCCGGGTGGGTGGGTGATGGGGGGTGCGCAGGCCGGGGAGGATGCTGGGGCCAGCACCCAGGGCCGGGGACTGCCTGGGCAGGGCTGAGACCTGGTGGCTGGGAGCTGCAGGAGGGGCGGGGGCAGGTGCTGGGGCGGGGGGCTCTTCCCCTACAACACGCACATACAGTTCATTGTGGAGGCACTGATAGAGCACTTGCTGTATGCGGTGCACACAGCTGGGGACGGATGGGAAGAGGAGCTGTGGTCCAGGTCGGGAGGAGGAAGTGGGGGCTGGGTGCAGCCGTGTGGAGACCTCTTGGGCGAGGTGCAGCTCACGGCCTGGAGTCCCCGCTGTGTTGTGCGGCCCGTGGGGCCGGCTCAGGCCCTTGTTAAACCCTGGTGCTTGGCAGGTTAGTCCCGCACCGCAGAAGGTGTGACCTTCAAACGGAGGACAAGGTGTATCGTCCTCAAGTGCAGGCGAGGTCCCCTCAGCTTGGAAGCAGCAGAGATGGTGGCGTGAACCAGCGCCCAATGGGGGGTGGAGGCCAAGGTCAGGTGTGGGCGGGGCTGGCTCCCTCGGGCAGGGCCGGGGACGCCGAGTCCTGGCCCCTTCCAGCTTCCCAAGGCCCGGGTAGCCCTGGGCTCTGGGCCCTTCCTCTGCCCACCCCCCGGTCTCCTCTGAGTGTGTCCTCTCCCTCCCGAGGACCTTGTAGGCCACTCAGGGCCACCTGAGCAGCCCAGCATGACCCCCTCATCCCCTGCCCGCCGCATTTCTTTGCCATCCCCACATCAGTGCCCCTGTGGCTTCCTGGTCAGCCGAGGTCCCACGCACAGCAGGGGAAGCCCCAGATGCCCAGTGCCCTCTGCTGGGGTCAAGCGAGGCGACCCCTGCTTCCTGCACAGCCCCTCTGTTCACGGAGCCCCGTGTCCTCCCCACGGTTTGTTCAGGGCCACGCTTTTGTGGGGTTTTATTGATAATTTATTTTTCTTTAATATCCACTTATTTCTTTGAAAACCAGTTTCAGAGAGGGAGAGACAGAGTTTCTCCACCCTCCGGTTCACTCCCCAAGTGCCCACAGCAGCCAGGTCTAAATCAGGCTGACGTCAGGAGCTTCACGTGGGTCCCCCACGTGGGTGCATCTCCCGCCGTGTTCCCAGGCGCGTTAGCAGGGAGCTGAACTGGAAGCCGAGCAGCCAGGACTTGAACCGGTGCCAATCTGGGATGCGGGTGGGACAGGCAGCCGCTTAATCTGCGGTGCCACAGCGCCAGCCCCTACGTCACGTGGGCCTCCCTCGCCGAGCCCCCGGTCACCGCTGTCCTTCCCGCCGGCAGCCATGCTGCGGATGGTCTCGGCCGTTCTCCAGTTCGGCAACGTCGTGCTGAGGCAGGAGCGGAACACCGACCAGGCCACCATGCCGGACAACACAGGTACGGCCGGCCGCGTGGCGGCCACCCCCAGCCCGCACGCCTGTCCCCCTCCCAGCTCTCAGCCCTGCCCCGAGTACTCAACAAAGCCCCCTCCTGCCTGATTCCACAAAGCACGAGCCCTCTCCCGAGAGTTCGGGCAACCACGGCAGCCCCGCCCCAGCCCCTGGGCACGCGTTAGGGCGCAGCGCCCACGCCTGGGCGGGCCTCACGGCACCTCTGCCACGCCTTTCTGTATTTGCATTTTTTCTAAAGATTCATTTGAAAGGCAGAGTGATAGACACACACGCACACACATGCATACACACATATGCACACATGTGCACACACATCACACATGCACACATGCACACATACACGCACACTAGAGAGAGAGGGTCCCATCTGTTGGTTCTCTCTCCAAATGCCCACAGTGACCTGGCTGGGCCAGGCTCAGTCCAGGTCTCCCACGTGGGTGGCCAGAGACCAGGTTCCTGGAGCACCTGCCGCGGCCTCCCAGGGTCTGCATTAGCAGGAAGCCGGAGCCGGAGCCGGAGCCAGGAGTTAAACCTGGGCGCTCCAGGTGGGCTGCGTGGCATCTCAGGCATCGGGCCAAGCGCCTGCCCTCTTCCCTACTCCTGAGATGCACACATCCTGAGTGGACCCTGGAGGGGTCCCGGGTGCTTCCCTGACCTCAGAGCGGCCGTCCCCAAGGTCGCGCCGTGGCTGGCCAGGTCGCGTCCCGGCTTTCTGCATCGTGCACGGCCTCGTGGCGGGGTCTCTGCACGCATCCCGGGAGGGGTCTCGCCAGCTCGGGGTTCTGGGAGGACGTGTGGCCCCAGAATGCTGCACACACTCGAGTAGGCGTGGGAATGGGCGGCAGCCCCCGGCCGCTCCCCTCGGCCAGCGCCGCTCCCCGCCCCGCTGACCTGGGCGCCGCCCCCTCGCCCCCGCCCCGCTGACCTGGGCGCCTCTCCCCGCCCCACTGACCTGGGCGCCGCCCCCCGCCCCGCTGACCTGGGCGCCTCTCCCCGCAGCTGCGCAGAAACTCTGCCGCCTCCTGGGGCTGGGGGTGACCGACTTCTCCCGGGCCCTGCTCACGCCCCGCATCAAGGTCGGCCGGGACTATGTGCAGAAGGCCCAGACCAAGGAGCAGGTAGGCGGCGCGGGCCAGCCCTGGTGCAGGTGCTGGGGTGACAGCAGGGAGGGAGGCAGAGCCAGGCCCCTGGGAGAAACCGCGGGGGCAGGGCGGACTCAGGCGGTGAGGGCTCCCTGGAGGAGGCGGTTTCGGTGGTCAGGAGGCGCCAGGCAGAGGGGGCAGCCTGGGCAGGGTCCCTGGGGGCTGTTACGGCCTTGGCCATCTGGGGCCGTTGAGGCCAGCGCGGCGGGGAGTGATGGGGAGGTGGGGAGACGTCGGCTGGGGCCAGGTCACGCAGGGCCTCAGGGGCCGGGGAAGGGAGACGATTCGCACCCAGGGCACGGCGGGAGGCTGGGCAGGTTTTAAGCCAGAGAGCAGCTGGATGCTGTTTGTCTTGTCGCGACCTCTTCCCCTCCCCTGCTCCGCTGCTGTCCTGGGGCGCTGGGGCACTGGGGCTCCAGAATGAAGGATTCACAGTGGGGGCCGCTCTGCGGTGGGGGGGGGCCTCGCTTCCCGGCGGGGCAGGCGGAGGCACAGAGAGGCCTGCTCACGTCTGAGGTCACACAGCCTCTCCGCGGCAGAGCCCGACTCAGGCCCAGGCTTCCCCGCTCCCACCTGCCGGGCCTGGGGGAGGGGTGTGAGCCCCGCGCACAGCAGGGCTGCAGGAAGGCTCGGCTCCCACCTGCGTCCTCGCTCTCGGAGTGGGGGGTGGCCGTGCCCGGCCAGTGCTCGGGGCCCCTCCCAGCGCTGACCGCACCCAGTGTCGCCTTCCTGGCTGAGGCACGGGCTGGGCCCTCACCGCGCGCCCTGCCCCGCAGGCTGACTTCGCGCTGGAGGCCCTGGCCAAAGCCACCTACGAGCGCCTCTTCCGCTGGCTGGTGCTGCGACTCAACCGCGCCCTGGACCGCAGCCCCCGCCAGGGCGCCTCCTTCCTGGGCATCCTGGACATCGCCGGCTTCGAGATCTTCCAGGTCTGACCCGGGGCCCTGTCCCCTGCCCTGGGTCCCTGTCTCTCCCCAGGTCCCTGCCCCCCCAGTCCCTGTCCCCCCCATCCCTGTGCCCCCCCGCCCAGTCCCTGTCCCCCCCATCCCTGGCTCCCCCCCCCGGGTCCCTGTCCTCCCTGTCCCTGTCCCCTCCACCCTGGGTCCTTGTCTCCCCCACACCCTGGTCCCTGCCCCCCCAGGTCCCAGTCTCCCCCGGGTCCCTGTCCCCCCACCAGGGTCCCTGTCCCCCCCATCCCTGTCTCCTCCCCTTTGGGTTCTCGTCTCCCCCTCAGTCCCTGTCTCCCCGGTCAGATCCCTGTCTTCCCACTGGGTCCCTGTCCTCCCCTGGGTCCCTGTTCCCCTAAAGTCCCCAGCCCCGCTGACTGCCCTGTCCCCCCGGGTCCCTGTCCCCCCGGGTCCCTGTCCCCCTCTCCTCTGGGCCCCTTGTCTCTCTCTCTGTGTCCATGTCCCCCTGGGTCCCTGTCCCCCTCTCTCTCTGGGTCCCTGTCTCCCTCTCTCTCTGGGTCCCTGCCCCCCTCTCTCTCTGGGTCCCTGTCCCCTCTCTCTGTCCCCCTGTCCCCTCTCTCTGGGCCCCATCCCCCTGGTTCCCCGTCCCCCTGTCCCCCGTCCCCTCTCTCTGGGCCCCGTCCCCCTCTCTCTCTGTCTCCCCGTCCCCTCTCTCTGGGCCCCGTCCCCTCTATCTCCCCGGCCCCTCTCCCTGGGCCTCGTCCCCGGCCCTCCCGCTGACTGCCCGCCGCCCGCAGCTGAACTCCTTCGAGCAGCTGTGCATCAACTACACCAACGAGAAGCTGCAGCAGCTGTTCAACCACACGATGTTCGTGCTGGAGCAGGAGGAGTACCAGCGCGAGGGCATCCCCTGGACCTTCCTGGACTTCGGGCTGGACCTGCAGCCCTGCATCGACCTCATCGAGCGCCCGGTGAGCCCGCGGGCTGGGCGGGCCGAGGAGGGCGGCCGTCTCCCCGACGGGGACCGCGAGGCGGTGGGGACGGCTGTCCTGCCGCGGGCCTGGCTCCGGCCCGCGGGCTAGTCGCGGCTCTGGCCTGGCCGTGCGTGCCGGGGTCCCTTAGAGCAACCACGGCGTCCGGTGCTGGGGGTCTGACCCGCCCTCCTCTCCTGTCGCCGGCCAGGCCAACCCCCCTGGGCTCCTGGCCCTCCTGGACGAGGAGTGCTGGTTCCCCAAGGCCACGGACAAGTCCTTTGTGGAGAAGGTGGCCCAGGAGCAGGGGGGCCACCCCAAGTTCCAGCGGCCGCGGCAGCTGCGGGACCAGGCCGACTTCAGCGTCCTGCACTACGCTGGCAAGGTGGGTGGCCAGGCCAGCCTTGGGGCGTGCGGGTGGGAACAGGGACCTGGGGGGTCTCCACGCATGTGAGGGGGTGCGGGGAGAGCAGGGACCACTGGCGTCCACTTGGTGTCCAGCACACACAGGGCAGGGGCTCTGCCGAGGTCGCCACTTTCTCAAGGCGGGACATTGATGGGGTTTTGAGGGATGGATAGGAGTTTCCTGAGAGAGGGGCCGTGTTTCCAGAAAACTTTGGCTGGATGTGGCCCCGGGCCAGGGTTTGTCCCTGGTCTGAGGACAGCAGCAGGGGCTGGAGGAAGGCAGGAGAGGGACCTCCAAGAAGAGGGTCCTGCGAGGGTGGCCGGAGAAGGACCAGGATGGGGCGGCAGGGGGCGGAGTCAGCTTGAGAGGTGCAGTTCTGGACATGGACACGAGGTGGCGCCGCGGCCTCGCCCGTGGGGAGCCCGCAGGCCGCGAGCGGTCCCGCTGTGCCCGCAGGTGGACTACAAGGCCAACGAGTGGCTGATGAAGAACATGGACCCTCTGAACGACAACGTGGCGGGCCTGCTTCACCAGAGCACGGACCGGCTGACCGCCGAGATCTGGAAAGACGGTGAGGACCCGCCCCCGCCCCCCCCACGGGGAGTTTGACTGACGGGGAGGGGGGCGTGGCGGGGCAGGTGGGCGGAGCTCTGGCCAGGAGCCCAGGTGCATCCCAGCCCCGGGGCGCCGGTCCCTGCGCTACAGCGGCCTCCAGGTGACCCGCGGCACCCACTGCAGGGAGTTGTGTCGGTAGGCGGGGCTGGCCGGGGCGCGGCCCGCGAGTTCTAATATCTCACCCCGTGCCGGCTTAGCCCAGAGGGGCCGTGCGGGGGGCGGGCGCTGTCCGCCCCTGGGGCCTGAAATGCTTAGCGGTGCCTGCAGGGGGGGTCGAAGGCGAGCACCGAGGTGGGCGGGGCCTGCCTGCCCTGCTGTGCCGAGTCCCCTACGGGCCCGGAACTTTGGCCATCAGTCGGCTCCCAGGGGTCCCTCCGGGGGGGCGCCTTAGCCCTGGCCGGCCCCCATCTTCCTTGGGGGTCTTAGAAGGCGCAGCCGCAGAGGGGCCACACGCGGGTGGGACGAGGGTGTCCCAGCGCGAGCTTGCAGGGCGGGGGGCACCGGGACCCCACTCTTGGGAGCCGGAGCTACAGGGAGAAGGTGGAGGTTTGGTCTCACAGAGGGTGACGGACCTGCAGACAGACCCCGATTCTACGGGGGGATCATCTCCCCACACTGGAAACCCACCCCCTCCCCCAGGCGCCTGCCCCCGCCACGGACCAGAGCCCCCGTGCCCCTCAGTCACCCCGCTCCTGCGTGGGCGCCTGGCTCTCGAAGCTTCGCAGAGAGCGTGGACCCGGGGCGTGGGGTGGGGCCGGCATGGAGGCGGCTCCTCCCCGGTTCTCCCACAGCAGCCCCGAGGCCAGGGCTGTGGGCACAGGGGCACAGGGACGGGCGGGAATGGGGGCCAGCTTCCCACGTCCGCTGCCTGGAGCCCAGAGCCGGGCAGCCACGTCCCGGCAGCCCGGGGACGTCGGCGCCCCGGGGTGGACGCCAGGCGGACACGGCCAGCGCTCGGGTTTCCCTCCGCCTTCGCCCCGAGCTGCCGACTAACGCTGTCTCCTCTCTCTCTTCCTGCCGCTCTCCCCTCCTCTCCCCCCATGCATCTCTCCTCTGCCATCTCTCTGCCATCTCCCCCACCCCCCCTCACCCTCCCCCACCCCAGAGCACGGGGGGCTTCCTGCCGCTCTCTTTGCTGGGCGCCTTCCGGCCGCGCCCCCAGGATCTGCAGGGAGGCGCTGCTCGCCGCTGCTCGGCCCGGGGGTGGGTGTCTCCGCGTGGACGGTGAGCCTCGCCGACCAGGAGGGGCCTGGGCTCAGCCCCCTCCTGTCTACCCGGAGGTCTCTCCCTCCCCCTGCTCTCAGCCCCTCAGCAGTTTCCAGAGTGTGTGTGAGGGCAGCCTGCGCGGCCTGAGCACCTACTGTGTGCATCCGACGCCGACACCCAGTGAGGCAGATGCGGGCACGACTGCCCCTCTGCATCAGTGTTACCTCCACCCGTGTGTTAGAACGTGACCATTCTAGGGCGGGGCGGGGGAGTGGCGCCCCCCGGGAGGAGCAGGCCTCAGCTGAGCCCCTCCCACGCACCAGGCCCTGCGCCCTGGGTGGGGGTCCAGGCCGCGGCAGAGGCCCGGCCGCTTCTCACCTGTTGACGCGGCGCCACCTGGCGGCCGCAGGGGGAATGGCGCTACTGTGAAACCCGGGGGCAGTGGGCCCCGCAGAGCGAGGCTCCGGCGTCCTGGGTGGACGCGCTGCGCACCGTGCGACACTCACGGGCTCGGAGCCCTCGGCCAGCGTGGCTGCGCGTCCTAGAGGGGCAGACAAGACAGAGACGGGGGTTGGAGAGGACTCCCCCTGCCCGGCTGCAGTCCCGGATGGTCCGGGTCTCGGGCCTGTGGCCTCAGCGCAGCCCTCCACCTTCCGACCTCAGTTTCCCTGTCTGTCCAGTGGGGCTGCTGGCACCCGCCTCGCCAAGCAGTGGGAGGGGCTCCTTTGCCGGGAGCCCGGTCTCGTACATAGCCTGGCCCATCCGGCCCCCCGCAGCTGACGCGGCCCCTCCCTTGTCCCCACAGTGGAAGGCATCGTGGGGCTGGAACAAGTGAACAGCCTTGGGGATGGCCCTCCGGGCGGCCGGCCGCGCCGGGGCATGTTCCGGACCGTGGGGCAGCTGTACAAGGAGTCCCTGAGCCGCCTCATGGCCACGCTCAGCAACACCAACCCCAGCTTCGTGCGGTGTATCGTCCCCAACCACGAGAAGAGAGTGAGTGACCCAGCCCGGGGAGGCCGGTGCGGTACAGCCCCCCGGGCCCCCACGCGCGCCGCTAGTTGCTTCCGTCCCCGGGCTCCGTGCCCCCTTGGGAAGGGTCACTCACCCGTGTGACGTCAGCGCGCCGAGCTGGGTGCAGGCGCTGGAGACGCCCACGCCTCTTCCCGGGAGTCCGCAGGCCAGCAGCTGGCCGCCTCAAGGGACCGTCCAGCTCCATCTGTGCAGGTGGAAGACGTCGGGTGGGGTTGGGTCTCGTCAGGGAAATCAGGGGAGGCTCCCTGGAGGGGGTGAGCTCGAGGGTGAATGGTTTTCCAAGCAGAGAGCACTGGTGTGCGCTGGGTAAAGTGTTGCCACCTGGGTTCCCAGCCGGCCTTATGCCGACGCCCTCTGCGTGCGGCTGGCCCAGGCTCCTTCGCCCGGGCCTGACCTCCACCTGTGACTTGAGCCGAGGTCACGGTCACTTTCGACCTCCCCGCCCCCCAAGCATTTCCGCCTGGCTGCAGCTCCGCCAGCGCCCTGCGCCGGGCCGTAGTGGGTGCTCGGTAGATGACAGGCGGGGCACGGAGGAGGGTGGAGCCCCGGGAGAGGGGGCGGGGCACGGAGGAGGGTGGAGCCCCGGGAGAGGGGGGCGGGGCACGGTGGAGGGTGGAGCCCCGGGAGAGGGGGCGGGGCACGGAGGAGGGTGGAGCCCCGGGGGGGGCACGGAGGAGGGTGGAGCCCCGGGAGAGGGGGGCGGGGCACGGAGGAGGGTGGAGCCCCGGGAGAGGGGGGCGGGGCACGGAGGAGGGTGGAGCCCCGGGAGGGGGGGCGGGGCACGGTGGAGGGTGGAGCCCCGGGAGAGGGGGCGGGGCACGGAGGAGGGTGGAGCCCCGGGAGGGGGGCCGGGGCACGGTGGAGGGTGGAGCCCTGGAAGAGGGGGGCGGGGCACGGTGGAGGGTGGAGCCCTGGGAGAGGGGGCGGGGCACGGAGAAGGGTGGAGCCCGTGACCCGGGAGAGGGGGGCGGGGCACGGAGGAGGGTGGAGCCCGTGACCCGGGAGAGGGGGGCGGGGCACGGAGGAGGGTGGAGACCCGGGAGAGGGGGGCGGGGCACGGTGGAGGGTGGAGCCCCGGGAGAGGGGGCGGGGCACGGAGGAGGGTGGAGCCCCGGGAGAGGGGGCGGGGCACGGAGGAGGGTGGAGCCCCGGGAGAGGGGGCGGGGCACGGAGGAGGGTGGAGCCCCGGGAGAGGGGGGCGGGGCACGGAGGAGGGTGGAGACCCGGGAGAGGGGGCGGGGCACGGAGGAGGGTGGAGCCCGTGACCCGGGAGAGGGGCCCGCTGACCGGGCCGCTGACGCGTGCGGCCGCCCGGCCGTCCCCGCAGGCTGGGAAGCTGGAGCCCAGGCTGGTGCTGGACCAGCTGCGCTGCAACGGGGTCCTGGAGGGCATCCGCATCTGCCGCCAGGGCTTCCCCAACCGCATCCTCTTCCAGGAGTTCCGGCAGCGGTGAGCGGGCCGGCGGGGCGGGGGCGGGGCCGGCGGGGGCGGGGGGCAGGGGCGGGGCACGGGGGCTGCGGGGGCGGGGCCGGCGGGCTGCGGGGGGGGGGGGGGGCGGGGCTGGCGGGGCACCAGAGGCTGCGGGGGGTGCAGGCTGAGGGCGGCGGGGGGCTGCGGGCAGCAGTGAGCGGGGCACCGGGGGCTGCAGGGGGCGGGGAGCCTGCGGGGGCGGGGCATGGGGCCTGCGGGGGGCGGGGCCTGCGGGCGGCGGGGCGGGCGACTGGGGGCGCAGGCGGGCGGTGGGGGGCTGCAGGCTGAGGGCGGGGCGGGGGCAGGCTGTGCGCGCGCCGGGCGGGGGTGCACCTGCCTTCCCCCCTGCTGCTCGAGGCTGGGGACGCGGGGCTGGGGCCGGGCTGCCAGGGGCGCCCCACATCACGAACGTGAGCTCACTTTAGCGAGTTGCAGTCTGCACTTGTTGAACACAGGATAGGACAGAAAAAAAAGTCAAAGCCGGTAAATTGTAACCAAGTCAGCTTCACACAGGGGAGGGAGCAGCCGCTCATGCAGCTGAGGCTTGGTGGCAGCGGCATTGTAAAAGGGAGAAGAGGGGTGAGATTAACAAGTCCTGCAACCCAGGGCACCCAGAATATTTTTAATTTTAAAGATTTATGTATTTATGTGGAAGGCAGAGTTACAGCGTGGGGGAGGAACAGAGAGAGGGATCTGTCCTCTGGCTCACCCCCCACGTGGCCACAGCAGCTGGGTTGGGCCAGGCTGCAGCCAGGAGCCAGGAGCTCCATCCGGTCTCACGTCCCCTGAGCGTCACTGGCTGCCCTGCCGTCAGCGGGGAGCTGGGATCAGAGGCGGAGCCAGGACTGAACCCCGGCCTCTACTGTGGGGTGTGGGTGCCCACCCGGGGCGGGGGCCGGGGCCGCCCTCCTCTGGACGGCCAGGCCTCACGAGCTGGCTTAGCCAGCGTCGGTGCTGTGGAAATGTCCGTGGCGCGGGGCAGCAGAGTCTGGAGCTGCGGTTGGCTGAATGTGAGCGTAGAACCCGCACACAGGCAGCGGGCCTCAGAGCACTAGGATTTCATGCGACTGTCAACGTCCAGGCAGCGGGCACGGGGTGGGGGCAGGGCTCCGAGGGCCAGCACGCGGGCATCTGTGTCACGGCCCCCAGCTCTCGCAGGAGTCAAGGCCAGGGCTGTGCCCCCTCACGCTTCTGCTCTGAGCCGCCCTGTCCCATGTCCGGGACCCAGGAGGGGGCCAGGCTCCGGGCGGTGGGCTAGCGTGCTTGGCTGGTGTGTGGCGCTCGCCTCATGCTGGTTCTGCCGGTCCCGGTGAGCCCAGCGCCGGCCGCGGCAGGCACGCGGTGACACCTTGCTGGGGTTCCCCAACCCGCCCCTGCTGCAGGTACGAGATCCTGACGCCCAACGCCATCCCCAAGGGCTTCATGGATGGGAAGCAGGCCTGTGAGAAGATGGTGAGCGTGTGCGTGTGCGTGTGTGTGCGTGTGCACGTGTGCAGGGCCCAGGGTGGCGAGCAGGCGGGGAGGGAGGCCAGGCCCTGCCCTCCCTGTTGCCCCCTCCCCGTCACTCCTCCCCCTTCCTCACTGCCGCCTCCCCACACCGACCACAGATCCAGGCCTTGGAGCTGGACCCCAACCTGTACCGTGTGGGCCAGAGCAAGATCTTTTTCCGGGCCGGGGTCCTGGCCCAGCTGGAGGAGGAGCGGGACCTGAAGGTCACGGACATCATCGTGTCCTTCCAGGCAGCCGCCCGGGGATACCTGGCTCGCAGGTGGGGGCCGTGTTCTCTCCCGGGGTCCCGGTGGCTGAGGCCGGCTCAGGCGGGGTGGACCAGACGCCCCGGTGTCAGGGGCTCCTCACAAGAGGCCAGGTGACAGCAGTGGAGGCCCTGGGAGCCCAGGCCTCCTGTGCTGTGGTCCCCGAGGGCCCTGCGCTGAGGGCACTAGACTCAGCCGTGGGGCGAGCAGCCAGCCCCGCCAGTGGACCTGGGCAACAGCCTGACCCCCACCCACCCTGGCCAGGCGTGGACCTGGGCAACAGCCTGACCCCCACCCACCCTGGCCAGGCCCTCGAGGGGCTCCGGCCTGGAGGGGGACCCTGAGGGTCACCGTGGGGTGCGATGACCTTTGATGGGGACTGTGGAGGTGCAGCAAGGGGGCCCTGTCGCAGGCTGACCTGCTGACCAGGGAGGGGCGGGGTCCCAGGAAGGAGGGAGCCCTGCGAAGGCCCGGGGAGCAGGCGCCTGGGCCGTTCCAGGGGTGTGCGAGATAAAGTGAGTGGCAGGCCCTGGTGGGGACCTCGTCCAGGGGCAGCAGGAGCTGCGGTGGCTGAGGGTGGGGAGGGGCAGGTCTGCTCTGGGCGCCCTGAGGGGGGAGGCCCAGGTAGAGGAGGACAGGGCTGGGGGCGGTCCTGTGAGCCCTCCACAGGGGCCCCTGCACACAGCAGGCGTTTAATAACAGCTGCCCGAGTCAGGGAGCTGGGGCAGGCCGGTGGCCGAGCCCCCCCTGCACACAGGGGCTGCCCGAGTGGGGAGCTGTGGCCCACCCCCCCTGCACACAGGGGCTGCCCGAGTGGGGGGGCTGTGGCCGAGCCCCCCGGCACACAGGGGCTGCCCGAGTGGGGGGGCTGTGGCCGAGCCCCCCTGCACACAGGGGCTGCCCGAGTGGGGGGGCTGTGGCCGAGTCCCCCCTGCACACAGGGGCTGCCCGAGTGGGGGGGCTGTGGCTGACCCCCCCGCGCCTCCCCCAGGGCCTTCCAGAGGCGGCAGCAGCAGCAGAGCGCCCTGCGGGTGATGCAACGGAACTGCGCCGCCTACCTCAAGCTGCGGCACTGGCAGTGGTGGCGGCTGTTCACCAAGGTGAGCGGTGTGCACGTGTGTGCGGGTGTGCACGTGTGTGCATGTGTGTGCGTGTGTGCCTGTGTGCGCATGGCTGCACCCCTCGCACAGGCCCAGGAGGCCCGACTGCGGCCGACATGGAGCAGAGGCTCAGGGCAGCTTTGGGCCCAGGGCTGAATCAGGCCCCCGGGACCTCCCTCCAGGCCAGCGACTCCCAGGAGGGCTCCCCGGTGGAGGAGAGCAGTGAACGGACGCAGTTAAAACCAGGACAGAGCTCGCCGGGCACAGTCAGGGAGACCAGGCGGGGGCTTCCAGCCGCCCTCTGCCCAGGCTTCATGGGACAGTGCTTGCCTTCCCCACAGTGATGTATGACAGCACACACAGAACATGCATGACAAAGCATGTAGACAACACACGGCACACGTGTCACGGCACATGTGACAGCACAACAGAACATGTATGATACATCACATGTGACAACACATGAAGCACCATGACAACAAAGCACGTGAACAACATAGCACATGTGTAACACAGCACACACGGAATATATGTGACAAAGCACGTGGACAACATACACAGCTCATGTGTCACAGCACATGTGAAGCACATGGATCACCATGACAGCATGCAGAACACGTATGATGAAGCAATGGACAACATGCATAGCACATGTGACAGCACATGCAGAACATGTATGATACAGCACACGTGACAGCACATGCAGAACATGTATGATACAGCACATGTGACAGCACATGAAGTACCATGACAACACAGAACGTGTAACAAAGCACATGGACAACAGCACATGTGTAACACAGCACATGTGACAGCACACACAGAACATATGTGACAGCACACACGGCACATGTGAACACAAAGCACATGTGGAAGCACACAGAGCACATGTGTGACACAGCACACACCGAGCACTGATGGCACACACGCAGCACACGTGATGGTGCATGCAAAGCACATGTGACAGCACACAGCACTGACTGCACACACAGGACATGTGTGACACAGCACACATGGGGCACTGATGGCACACATGCAGCATGTGTGATGCATATGTGGAACGTGTGTGGCAGTACATACGGAGGACTGTGAGAATAAACATGGAACACCAATGCACACAGTTGACACGTGTGACGGCACACACGGAGCGCTGATGCACACACAGAGAACACGTGTGATGGCGCACACAGCACTGCCGACCCGGGAAGCTCCTCGAGCCTGGTGTCCGTGCCGTGGGCACCCCCATGACTGAGCCCTGTGACTCCGTCTCCGCTCCTGCAGGGCTCAGACGGGCACACCTGCCCAGGCCCCCAGAGAAAGCACATCCGGTGTACACTGTCGGTCACCCCGGGCTCCGCTCGGACAGGACCTCCTAAGGACGCTGACGGCCCCTCCCAGGAGCCTGCAAGGGCTGCGCAGGCCCTGGACGGCCCGGGCCTGCTGAGTCCGCCCCTCCGGGCACCGGGGTCTGTCCCGCGCTGCAGCGCCGTCTGCTTCCCCCTGGTGGTCACCTGCAGAATCTTCCCGCACGGGTCAGCAGCAGGTGCAGGCTCGGCTGGGCTGGCGTGGCCTCCTCTCCAGCCACACCCCAGATCGCCCTCTCAGAGGGCCGGCCAGGGTCACGCACCAGCTCAGAGCCACACGGCGCACATCAGAGGGACCCGGCGGGGGTTGACCTGCGCAAAGCAGAGAGGCGGAGTCAGGTCTTCAGGCTCCAGCCCTGGAGCTGAGGGGCTGGGCGATCCCCCAGCGGGAAATTGGAGAGGAGTTAGGAGGCTGCGCGGGTGTGCAGGGCAGGCCGGCGCTAACCCAGCCCCTCCTCTAAGTGCCGGCGGCTCTCCCGGGGACTGGGGGACGATTGGACACAAAGACGAGGTTCTTCCGGCCTGGAGCCCACAGTCACAGCCGAGGCCAGCGTGCGTGGAAATAAAGCAGACACAGGGCGGCCTGGGAGAAGTTTGCGGGTCCCAGGTCCTGGGAAGCCGCGATGTCACTGGATGGGCACCGAGTGCTGCCGGTGGACGGCTGTGATGGCGGCTGTGACTTAGAGCAGGAAGGACGCACTAGAAACAGCGCGGATCGGGAGGAGGGGAGTGAACTGGGTGAACCGAGTGGAAAACAACGGGGCAGAAGCCATCAGAGTGGGGAGGGCGGTTTGTGGACCGTGTGTGCGTGGGCACGCGCGCGCGCACCTGTCGGCCCCACCTCGTCACGGAGACGCTGGGCCCAGACCTTACACAGCACAGCAGAGGCCATGGTCTGTCTGGGCCACAGGGTTCCCTTGGCAAAACGGGAAAATGCCACATTGGGGTGCTGGCCGGGCACCTGTCTCCAGCCCGAGGGGTGACTCCTTGCTGTGAGCCCCCGGGACTGGAACCCGCGCTCAGGCGTCATCCCCCCCCCCCCGCCAGGTGAAGCCGCTGCTGCAGGTGACGCGGCAGGACGAGGTGCTGCAGGCGCGGGCCCAGGAGCTGCAGAAGGTGCAGGAGCTGCAGCAGCAGAGCGCCCGCGAGGTGGGCGAGCTCCAGGGCCGCGTGGCGCAGGTGAGCGGGGTGGGGCGCCCGCAGGGAGGGGGCGCGGCCTACGTGTGCGTGTGCGGGGGCTGGTCCCGGAGGCGGGGCCCTGAGCGCTGGGCGGGGGCTGGTCCCGGAGGTGGGGCGGGGGCTGGTCCCGGAGGTGGGGCCTGAGCGCTGGGCGGGGGCTGGTCCCGGAGGTGGGGCCTGAGCGCTGGGCGGGGGCTGGTCCCGGAGGTGGGGCCTGAGCTCTGGGCGGGGGCTGGTCCCGGGGTGGGGGGCTGAGCGCTGGGCGGGGGCTGGTCCCAGAGGTGGGGGCCTGAGCGCTGGGCAGAGGCTGGTCCCGGAGGCGGGGCGGGGGCTGGTCCCGGGGTGGGGGCGCGGCCTACGTGTGCGTGTGCGGGGGCTGGTCCCGGAGGTGGGGCCTGAGCGCTGGGCGGGGGCTGGTCCCGGAGGTGGGGGCCTGAGCGCTGGGAGGGGGCTGGTCCCGGAGGTGGGGCCCTGAGCGCTGGGCGGGGGCTGGTCCCGGAGGCGGGGCCCTGAGCGCTGGGCGGGGGCTGGTCCCGGAGGTGGGGGCCTGAGCGCTGGGCGGGGGCTGGTCCCGGAGGTGGGGGCCTGAGCGCTGGGCGGGGGCTGGTCCCGGAGGTGGGGCGGGGGCTGGTCCCGGAGGTGGGGGCCTGAGCGCTGGGCACGGGCTGGTCCCGGAGGTTGGGGCCTGAGCGCTGGGCGGTGGAGTTTTGGGGGGCAGGGAGATAGGTTTCCATATTGTTGCTATCCTGAAAGAATGCTGGGGCAGCCCTCTTCTTCAGCCTTTTTTGTGTTGTGTTCTCTGCGTTACTTCCTGTGGTTCAATTATCGCGTAGGAGTATTAAGTGATATGTGCAGTGGAGGGCGGCTGGGCAGGGAGAGACTAGGAGGCTGGAGGGAGGGTCCAGGGCGGAGAGCTGGGGGCAGGAGGGACCTGGCGCTCCCGTGCGGGCCACCCTGGGGACAGCGCCTGCTCACTCCTGGCTCCCCCCCACCCCACCCCCGGCCCCAGCTGGAGGAGGAGCGCACCCGCTTGGCGGAGCAACTGCGAGCCGAGGCAGAGCTGTGTGCGGAGGCGGAGGAGACGCGGGGGCGGCTGGCAGCCCGCAAGCAGGAGCTGGAGCTGGTGGTGTCGGAGCTGGAGGCCCGCGTGGGCGAGGAGGAGGAGTGCAGCCGCCAGCTGCAGGGCGAGAAGAGGCGGCTGCAGCAGCACATCCAGGTCCGGACGCCCTGCCCACCGGGCCACGCCCCGCGCCCACTGACCACGCCCCGCGCCCACGGGTCACACCCTGCGCCCACTGGGCCACGCCCACACGACCACGCCCCGTGCGCAGGCCCACTGGCCACACCCACTGGCCACGCCCTGTCCGCTGGGCCCCGCCCTCCATGCCCCTTCTCTTCCCTCCCCACCTCTGCTCTGCAGGCCCCCTCCTGTGCTCCTGAATTCGCAGAAAGCTCAGCTCTGAGCCCCTTACACAGAACCGTACTTCTTAGCTCAATTAAGGGGAGACTAACGGGCGCGAACGTCCGGCGCTGTCGGGTGGGCGCACCAGCGGGTGCACGCCCAGGCCCGCTGCCCTCCCGCCGCACCCCCGCCCCCGGAGATCCAGCGTGCATCTGACACTTAGGGCACGCTGCTACTCGGACGGCAGATGCTCCCGGGGGCACGTGCGCTCTGCCGCCTCTCACAATTCAGAGTGCATTCGCGCGCAGTTCTCCGGTGGCTGATTTCAAGTTAAAGCGAGCGAGGTTAAACAGTAGGAAATCCGGTCCCTCCGTCACACATCTCGCGGCCTCCTCCTTCCGCCGGGGATCAGTGGATGGCAGGACACGTGGCCCTGGCAGATCAGGAGGCCGACCCACGCCGGAGGGGTCTGCGGGGGAGGAGGGCGGGGCCCAGCTGCCGTGGGAGGATGCCACGCTCTGATTGACAGGAACGGGGCCAGGACTAAGTAGCCCTGCCTGGCCCCTGGGTCAGCTGGGAGGGTCAGCCGGCCAGGGCACCTCAACTGCCAGCAAAGCCCACAGGAGGACCTGTGCGGGCGGCGCCACTTGAAGCTCCCCCCCCCCCTTGCAGATGTCAAGGCGGCACAGGAGGCTGACCCTGTCTCCAGGGCGCCTGCCGACGGCCCCAGGCCAGGGCCGGTCTGTGTGGTGTGTCCCCTGTGCACACAACCCCGATCACACACACGAGAGCGCCGTCTCCCTGGGACAGGCGTCCCTAGTACCCTCGGCGCCTGAACAGCCCTGGCATACACGAGGCGCTCCATAAATGCGTGTCGAGTTAATGAGCGCATGGGAAGACCAAGGGTGTGGACCTGGCTGAGCCAGGCTCCCAGACGCTTGGGCCGCCCCTCGCCCCCAGCCCGAGTGCTCACCTTTGCGCCCCGCACGCAGGAGCTGGAGACCCACCTGGAGGCGGAGGAGGGCGCGCGGCAGAAGCTGCAGCTGGAGAAGGTGACGACCGAGGCGCGGCTGAAGAAGTTTGAGGAGGACCTGGTGCTGCTGGAGGACCAGAACGCGAAGCTGAGCAAGGTGGGGCCGCGAGCCGGGCGGGGTGGGGCGGGGCCGAGCGGCGGGGGCAGGGCTGTGAGGAGTGTGGAGTAGGGGGCTGTTGAGAGGCGGCAGGGGCGGGGCTATGAGGAGTGTGGAGTAGGGGGCTGTTGAGAGGCGGCAGGGGCGGGGCTGTGAGCAGCGGGGGCGGGGCTGTGATGAGCAGGGGCGGGGCCGAGCGGCGGGGGCGGGGCCGAGTGGGCGGGGCGGTGAGCGGCGGGGCGGGGCGGTGAGCAGCAGGGGCGGGGCTGTGAGCAGCGGGGGCGGGGCGGCGGGGTGGGGAGTTGGTGTCCGTGTTGTGCGTGAGGTGTCCGGAAACCAACAATGCAGAGCTCCACACGGATGAGATCTGGGCGGGAAGTCGGCTCGTGCCGGCCGCGGTGGAGGAGTGGCGAAGCAAACAGACAAAGGAGCAGGAGACGGGGCTCGGGCCCTAGGCCAGGGAGAAGAGTGGGAGAGCCCCGCTGCGCCTCGTGGTGGGCGGCTGCAGGCGGCGGGAGGAGGAGCGCGGTCTGACCGCCCGCCCGGCCTCTGCCGCCAGGGCCCAGCATCTGTGTGTTCACCCCTCCGTGGATGGAAAACATTGCTTTCTTAAAGAGCTGCATCTGTGCTGGGTGTGTGCAGTGGGTGGGCAGTCCCCAGACAGGAGGGCGTCAGGCGTTAGTCACCCAGAGACCACTAGAAGTTCACAGGGGGCTGAGCCCTTTGTGTGAGAGACCTGAGCATCCGGGGAATTGGGTATGGGCGGGGGTCCGGATGCAGGCGGCAGCTGGAGGTGCAGGGTCAGGTGCACCAGCTTCCTGGGGGCGTCGCTTTGTGGCCCCTCATGATGTAGCCAGGAGCTGGGGGACCCCTGGCTACCTGCGGCAGGGCCGAGGGCACAGACGTTAGGGTATAGTGCAGGGCAGCGGAGAGCGCAGGTGGGACAGGACGTGGCCTGGCCCTGGCTGCGGCGCCATCATCACCATCCTGTTGGGCTCTGACCCCGCCTCTCCTTAGGACGGTGCTCGCTCCATTGGGTTCGGGTCAGGGTTAGCCGCTCGAAGTCTGCAGGCTACTGCCCCAGGCCAGGTTCCTCAGCCCTCAGGTGCTGGTCCCGGGCCAGGCCGTGCGCAGGCTGGGGCGGCACCCGAGAGTCCCCATCCGCCCAGCTCCGGGAAGGCAGCGGCCGGGCCAGGACGCTCCGGGCAGTGTTTTCCAGGACTGGAGTCAGTGGGCTGCTGGGCCAGCGGCTGGTGCCGGACTTGAGGTCCGGGCAGGAACGGGCGCGGGGCGAATGCGCAGGTGAGGCCGCGCGGCCCGGCTCTCAGCGCTCCCCACCCCTCAGGAGCGGAAGCTGCTGGAGGAGCGGCTGGCCGAGTTCTCCTCCCAGGCGGCCGAGGAGGAGGAGAAGGTCAAGAGCCTCAACAAACTCCGGCTCAAATACGAGGCCACCATCGCGGACATGGAGGGTGAGCGCCCGGCGTCTGCGCATGCTCCCACGCGGGCAGACGGGACAGGCAGACGGAGGGCCGCCCAGCTCCGCCCGTCTCTCGCTCTCCGTCTCGGGTCAGGGTCGGAGGTCAGGGTCGGAGGCGGGAGGCACGGGCTGCCGCGGGGTGGGGGGGGGGAGTGACCGGGAGAGGAGCGCCCCCGGGCCTGGCCCCCAGGGTCCCGGGGGGGATACGCTGAGCGCGGCCACCCCGCAGACCGCCTGCGGAGGGAGGAGAAGGGCCGTCAGGAGCTGGAGAAGCTGAAGCGGCGGCTGGACGGCGAGAGCTCGGAGCTGCAGGAGCAGGTGCTGGAGCAGCAGCAGCGGGCGGAGGAGCTGCGGGCCCAGCTGGGCCGTAAGGAGGAGGAGCTGCAGGCCGCGCTGGCCAGGTGCGGCGGGCGGCCGGGGCGCCGGGGGCGGGCCCGGGGTGCCGGGGGCGGGGCGGGGGGCGGGGCGGGGGCGGGTGGCCGGGGCGCCAGGGGCGGGGCGGGGGGCGGGGCGCCGGGGGGCGAGGCTGGGGCGTCCACCGGGTCCAGGGGAAAGTGCAGGCGCCCAGCAGGGGGAAGCCCCGCGGCTCCCGCGCTGCGCCCCAGAGCCAGCGCAGTTGTAATTGTGTCAGGATCAACGGGCGCCTGCTGTGTGCCCAGGAGGCACTCGGTGTCCAGTGCTGTGACGCCCTGTGCCCCCTGCAGCCACGATGCCCTTGGCTTTGGGTACAGCTCCGCTTCAGACACGTCACAGGTGGGAAGATGCCCGCCTGAGTCGGTGATACTCTGTGTTGGGTGTGTGAGTTAGGAACATGCACTCTCAGTCTAACTTCTGGATTCAGTCCCGACTCCTCCCCTTCCCGGCCACATGGTCTCACCCAGGCGACACCATCGCTCTGGCCTCAGTCTTCATCTGTGAAATGGGGCGACCACAGAAGGGGTGCATCCAACTGTGGGCAGAGGCTAAGCCCCTATAAAGGCTAGAAATACATTTTAATTTTTATTGATTGTTTTGAGAGAGCTGTTCCAAGTGCAAGTTAACCCCTCGGATGCCTGCAGCGGCCGGGGCTGGGCTGGGCCGAGCCGGGAACCAGCTCAGCCCAGGTCTCCCACGGCATTGGCAGGGACCCAGCTCCTGGAGCCCGGGTCTCAGGCCCTGGTGCTGACCCAGCAGTCGCTCGCTGCCCCGGGCCCAGTCCCAGCCACCTCTACCCCACGCTCTGCCTAGCCCACACCTGCGCACCTTTCTCGCTCCCCGTGTTTTCCCAGCGGGGGCTGGGCTCAGTTGCACCCTCTGTTAGACCCAGAGGCTGAGCCACTGGGCGGGGCAGGGGTGGAGAGAGGCGGCCGCCCAGGCCTGGTGGCCCCTGAGCCGTTACCCCCAGCTCAGCGCCGTTTGCGCTGACACCAGGGCTGTGAGGAGAGGCTGTGGGCTCGGCCCAACCGTGCCCTCCTCTCAGGCGCCTTCCCCACGCTGGGCCTCGGTTCTTCACCCGGCACCAGCAAGAACCAAGGGGCTGCCTGAGGCCAGGGCCCAGTGGGCGTTTCCCGCGTGAGGAAGTCGGTGTCGGTCCCACTTCACAGCTGAGGAAACTGAGGCGCACAGTGTTGAAGTCTCGGGCCCAAGGGCAGAGCGGGGATCGGAGCCCAGGAATGCCCCCCGCAAAGCCGGCCCCCGCCTCTCCGTCCCTGGCGCCCACCTGCCCTGAACCGCCTCCTGGTTCTCACCCCCAGGGCAGAGGACGAGGGCGGGGCCCGGGCCCAGCTGCTCAAATCCCTGCGGGAGGCGCAGGCCGGACTGGCGGAAGCCCAGGAGGACCTGGAGGCCGAGCGCGCGGCCAGGGCCAAGGCGGAGAAGCAGCGCCGGGACCTGGGGGAGGAGCTGGAGGCGCTGCGGGGCGAGCTGGAGGACACCCTGGACTCCACCAACGCGCAGCTGGAGCTCAGGTAAGGACGCAGCCAGTGCGCGGCGTGGGACCTGCAGAGCGGGCGCCGGGAGCGGGCTGGGGGCGGGGCCGGGAGGATGGGGCGGGGCTGGGGAGAGGGAGGGGCGGGGTCGGAGGAAAGAGGGGGCGGGGCCAAGGATAGGACGGGCCAGGGAGACGGCTTGGGGAGAGAGGGGCGGGGCCATGGAGAGGGAGGGCGGGGCCCGGGAGACGACAGGAGAGGATCAGGAGCGAGTCCAAGTCCTCACCGAGGCTTAGCCGAAAGTTTGCTGAGCACCAGCTCCAGGCCACGCTGGGCAGAGCGGAGTCAGACAGGCGTTACCGTCAGGGGCTTCCAGTCTCAGGGGGAGCAGACAGGGCCGGTCCAGGGCACTGCGGGTGATGCGTGAGCGCGCCCAGCCACGGCCAGGGCAGCGGATGCAGGACACTGCCCCGAGGGGCCTCTCGGGGTTTGGAGATGAGCATGAGCTCACCCTCAAAGCCGCTGCCCTCTCCCGACATCACTGCCCAGCGCCCTGGGAGAGGAGAGGGAGGGGAGCCAGGAGGCACGGCCCGCTGCGGGGGGCTCTCCGCAGTCCCCGCCTTCCCTGCTCTGGAAGTTTCCCCTCTCGCCCCCCCTCCATGGCAGGTCAAAGAGGGAGCAGGAGGTGACGGAGCTGAAGAAGACGCTGGAAGAGGAGACGCGTCTGCACGAGCTGGCCGTGCAGGAGCTCAGGCAGCGCCATGGCCAGGCGCTGGGGGAGCTGGCGGAGCAGCTGGAGCAGGCCCGCCGGGTGAGTGTGGGGCGGGGCTGGGGCGGGGCTGGGGAGCTGGAGCAGGCCCGCGGGTGCGTGTGGGGCGGGGCTGGGGCGGGGCTGGGGCGGAGCTGGGGAGCTGGAGCAGGCCCGCCGGGTGCGTGTGGGCCGGGGCGGGGCCGGCGCCTCGCGGGAGGCGTGGCCTTGGGGCGGGGCTGGAGCAGGTGCCTCTGCAGGAGGCGTGGCTTTGGGGCGGGGTAGGGGCAAGCACCTCTGCAGGAGGCGTACCCAGGGAGGAACTTGTGCGGGAGGCGGAGCCGCTGGGGGGGGCTATGGGGCGGGTCCAGGGCAGGCGCCTGGAGGAGGCATGGCCTTGGGACAGGGCCGTGGCAGGCACTTCTGCGGAGGGCGTGGCCTTGGGGCGGGGCCTGGGCAGGTGCTTCTGCAGGAGGAGGGGTTGGAGGTGGGGCCGGAGCAGGCGCCTCTGGCTGGTTCCAGGCCGGCAGGTCTCCCTGGGGCTTTCCTCAGCCATGCACGTCCCCATCCACCTTTATGGAGTGTGTACTGTGCTTTAGGAAGGGTGCTGGGGTCCCAGCCGTAGACACAGCCCCGAGTCCTGCCCTCCCTCAGTGGGAGAGGGGGAAGCACGCCGTCTACAGACAAGCGTGAAGTAGTGGGTGCTGTGGGAAGACAAGGATCCGGGCGGGGATCAGAGTGCTGAGTCGGGCTGTGATTGCAACCAGGCCCTGGGGGGTTCTGGGAGGAGGTGACGTCTGAGTGGGGGACTCTGGGAGGAGGTGATGTCTGAGTAGACCAGGCCCTGGGGGGCTCTGGGAGGAGGTGACATCTGAGTGGGGGGCTCTGGGAGGAGGTGACGTCTGAGTGGGGGGCTCTGGGAGGAGGTGACGTCTGAGTGGGGGACTCTGGGAGGAGGTGACGTCTGAGTAGACCAGGCCCTGGGGGACTCTGGGAGGAGGTGACGTCTGAGTGGGGGACTCTGGGAGGAGGTGACGTCTGAGTAAAACAGTGAGGGAGGTGAGGGGTGGGGGCCTGGGCATCAGGGGAGCTGTGTTCCAGGCCACCGCAGACAGCCAGTGCAAAGGCCCTGGGGCAGGAGTGTGTCTGGCCTGGGGTGGGAGGGCTCAGACCTCTGTCTCCCTCCCCTGCCAGGGCAAGGGTGCCTGGGAGAAGACCCGGCTGGCTCTGGAAGCCGAGGTGTCTGAGCTGCGGGCGGAGCTGGGCAGCCTGCAGACCGCTCGTCAGGAGGGTGAGCAGCGCAGGCGTCGCCTGGAGTCACAGCTGCAGGAAGTGCAGGGCCGGGCCGGCGACGGGGAGCGGGCACGCGTGGAGGCCGCGGAAAAGCTGCAGCGGGCCCAGGTGAGCGGGTGGGGGTGGGGAGGGCCCCCATCTCTGGGCAGCTGTCTGAGCTATGGTCACCTTGACAATGAGTAGCTGGTGGCTGGGGTGGGGGAGGAGTGCCCCCATCTCTGGGCTGCTGTCTGGGCCATGGCCACCTTGACCATGAGTAGCTGGTGGCTGGGGGGGGGGGGAGTGCCCCCCATCTCTGGGCTGCTGTCTGGGCCATGGCCACCTTGACCATGAGTAGCTGGTGGCCGGGGGCAGGGGGGAGTGCCCCCATCTCTGGGCTGCTGTCTGGGCCATGGCCACCTTGACCATGAGTAGCTGGTGGCTGGGGTGGGGGAGGGAGTGCCCCCATCTCTGGGCTGCTGTCTGGGCCATGGCCACCTTGACCATGAGTAGCTGGTGGCTGGGGGGGAGGAGTGCCCCCCATCTCTGGGCTGCTGTCTGGGCCATGGCCACCTTGACCATGAGTAGCTGGTGGCCGGGGGCAGGGGGGAGTGCCCCCATCTCTGGGCTGCTGTCTGGGCCATGGCCACCTTGACCATGAGTAGCTGGTGGCCGGGGGCAGGGGGGAGTGCCCCCATCTCTGGGCTGCTGTCTGGGCCATGGCCACCTTGACCATGAGTAGCTGGTGGCTGGGGTGGGGGAGGGAGTGCCCCCATCTCTGGGCTGCTGTCTGGGCCATGGCCACCTTGACCATGAGTAGCTGGTGGCTGGGGGGGGGGAGTGCCCCCCATCTCTGGGCTGCTGTCTGGGCCATGGCCACCTTGACCATGAGTAGCTGGTGGCCGGGGGCAGGGGGGAGTGCCCCCATCTCTGGGCTGCTGTCTGGGCCATGGCCACCTTGACCATGAGTAGCTGGTGGCTGGGGTGGGGGAGGGAGTGCCCCCATCTCTGGGCTGCTGTCTGGGCCATGGCCACCTTGACCATGAGTAGCTGGTGGCCAGGGGCGGGGGGGAGTGCCCCCATCTCTGGGCTGCTGTCTGGGCCATGGCCACCTTGACCATGAGTAGCTGGTGGCTGGGGTGGGGGAGGAGTGCCCCCATCTCTGGGCTGCTGTCTGGGCCATGGCCACCTTGACCATGAGTAGCTGGTGGCTGGGGTGGGGGAGGGAGTACCCCCATCTCTGGGCTGCTGTCTGGGCCATGGCCACCTTGACCATGAGTAGCTGGTGGCCAGGGGCGGGGGGGGGAGTGCCCCCATCTCTGGGCTGCTGTCTGGGCCATGGCCACCTTGACCATGAGTAGCTGGTGGCTGGGGTGGGGGAGGAGTGCCCCCATCTCTGGGCTGCTGTCTGGGCTATGGCCACCTTGACCATGAGTAGCTGCTGCATGCCAAACACTCTTTGTAGAGCAGAGCTGATAGTGTTCCCATTTTACACACGGGGAAACTGAGACCCAGGGAAATAAAGTTGCCTGCCTAAGGTCACTCAGAGCTGAAACTCAAAACTGAGGGCCACTCCGGCGTCCCTTTGGCCCTCAGCCCCGTCACAGCCCAGTCTCTCCTGTGTCTGTCCTGGCTTCTACTAGTTCATGGTCTGATAAGAAAATCCTGGGGTAGAACTCTGAACTGCATTGGGGCACTCTCCTACTGTCACTAGTCAAAGAAAAGTAGGTGTTGCCGTGGATTCCTTCCGAGAGGAGGAGCATGGTGGGGGCAAGAGGTGCGGAGTCACCACACAGACCCCGGGAGTCGATGAAAGCAGGCCAGAAACGAACAGCCACAGACTCGTTTATTTCAGTTGGTGCAGCAGCTTAAATAGCCAAGGCAGCCAATCCGGTCAAGGGGTGGTTTATGCCCTAACCAATCACAGCCTGTTGTCAGGCAGACTCTGTTGCCAGCGGCCATCTTGGCATGGCCTTCTCATTCCACCACATTTCTATTTTTATTCTTTTTAAATATTTACTTGAAAGAGTTAGAGAGAGGGAGAGATAGAGGTCTTCCATCTGCTGGTTCACTCTCCAGATGGCCGCAACGGCCAGAGCTGGGCCCATCCGAAGCCAGGAGCTTCTTCTGGGTCTCCCAAGTGGGTGCAGGGGCCCAAGGACTTGGGCCATCTTCCACTGCTTTCCCAGGTGCATTAGCAGGGAGCTGGGTGGGCAGTGGAGCAGACGAGACGGGAACGGGTGTCCATAGAGGATGCCAGTGCCACAGGTGGTGGCTTTACTCACTACACCACGGCCCCAGAAAAGCAGGTTTTAAAAATTCATGGTGTTTTGTGTTCGGCCCAATGATCTATGGTGTTCATGACTGAGAATACAGACAAGCAGAGAGCCAATGAGAGAGTGAGTTTTAACCCACTGTCTCTCCAGGGGGCTCCACTGTTACTGTCTTTACAATACGTGTTAGGGAGAAGGGGCCCACGTGCTTGAGCCATCATCCGCCGTCCCCTAGCGCACACGTTAGCAGGGGGCCGGAATGGGAAGCAGAGCAGGATTCTGCCTCCTGCCTGCTGTGCCAGGCTCCGCCCACGACGGCTCTGCGCGGACGGTCCACGTCCAGGAGCGGCTCGCTGGGTCCCGGGTCCCGGGCCGCTCTGTGTGTTTCCCGCGGCGGCTGTGCCACTTTACACTCACACCTGGTGGGGACTGGGGCCGGGCTGGGCGGAGGCTGCGCGCGGCGTGGGGGTGGGGGGACCTCACCCAGCCGCTCCGCCCCACAGGCTGAGCTGGAGACCGTGTCCGGCGCGCTGAGCGAGGCCGAGTCCAGAGCCATCAAGCTGAGCAAGGAGCTGAGCAGCACGGAAGCCCAGCTGCACGACGCCCAGGTGACCCGGCCTGCCTTGACCCCGCGGCAACCCCCCCGCATCCTTCTCCCCACTGCACCTGACCTCCACCGCCCCCCACCCCCAGGAGCTGATGCAGGAGGAGACCAGGGCCAAGCTGGCCCTGGGGTCCCGGGTCCGAGCCATGGAGGCCGAGGCGGCCGGGCTGCGGGAGCAGCTGGAGGAGGAGGCCGCTGCCCGGGAGCGGGTGGCCCGCGAGCTGCAGGCGGCCCAGGCCCAGGTGAGCCACCCCCGCGGCGCCTGCAGGGCACCGCAGCCCAGCGCCCTGCCCAGCGACGGGCCCGGGTCAGTCCCCCGCACGCCCTCCTCGCCTCCGGATTCCCTCACCGCCCATGCGCCAGCCCAGCCCTGCGGCCCTGGACTCTACCTTGTTCCACACTGCCCGTCCACCCGGCCCCAGCCCCGGCCCCAGCCCCCCGCTCCTGCCTGGACCGGTCTCTGTCCCCCATGCAGCTCGTCCCCTGTGCACTCTGCCTGTCCCCAGAGCTGCCCTCCAGTGCTGGCTGCCCCCTGGTGGCTGCCCGGTTCCTGACTCTGCCCGGCAGCAGAGGCCTGTGCCCTCTGGTCCCCCCTTGCCCTCAGCTGCGTCCACGCCCCCCTCGGGCCTCGCTCCCCACCTCACTCAGAGAACCCCTTTCCTTCTTCTGGACTTAACACCCATCTCCCCCACTCTCAGACATCTTCTCCCCTCCCCCTCCCCTCCCTCCCAACTCCAGTCACCTGGGGCTGTGGCTCTGTGAGCCCCTTCCGGGTGGAACCCCGTGGGTTAGGCCTGGGTCGCCAGCACAGAGCCTGTGCACAGTCAGCAGTGGGACGTGACTTTGAATGAATGAGTGACGGCGCCTCCAGCTGCTGAACTCCTATGTGTACCTGGAGACCCGTCTCAAATGCCCCCTCCTCTGGGACGCCTCTCCTAGTGTCCTAATCAGATCCTGGGCCCCTCCTGAGGAATCAATCCCATGATGCTCTGCTTCTTCTGCCTGAACCCGCAGCCCGCTAGCCCCTGCCCCCTGGGTGCACCCCAGGAAAGGGTGAAGAGCCGTGGCTCACGGTCCTGTCGGCCTCAGCCGTGCTCTGGGCAACTTCTTTCCCTGCCCAGGCCTCCGTCTCCTCCCCTGGGACACGGGGCCTGCCCGGCCCCCACCTGGGTCCCTCACAGCCCTCACTCTCCCTCCCCCCCCCCAGCTCTCAGACTGGCGGCGACGGCAGGAGGAGGAGGCAGGGGCCCTGGAGGCAGGGGAGGAGGCGCGGCGCAAGGCCGCCCGCGAGGCCGAGGCCCTGGCCCAGCGCCTGGCGGAAAAGACGGAGGCGGCGGAGCGGCTGGAGCGCGGGCGGCGGCGGCTGCAGCAGGAGCTGGACGACGCCACGGTGGACCTGGAGCAGCAGCGGCAGCTCGTGAGCACGCTGGAGAAGAAGCAGCGCAAGTTCGACCAGGTGCGTGCCTCGGTCTGCCCGGCTGGGAAGTGGGCGCGTGGCCGCGGCGAGGAGCAAGGCCTGCTCTCTCGGGCCTGGCCTGTGCCTGCTGTCCCGGCGTGATGACCCACGGTTAGCCCCGGCGCCACCTTTCACTTCCCGGGGGCGCTGGTTTGGGCGACGGTTTCGGGTGCCCCAGAGGCTGCCTTGGGGGTGCAGTGGAGGAATGCGTCTCACCTCTGCTGTTCCTGGGTGCTTCAGGCAAGCCGCTCTGACCGTCTCTGCCTCGGCCTGCCCATCTGGAAGGTGGGCGTACGAGCGAGGTGGAAGTCCCAGGACCCCAGAGCGAAACTCGGGCCGCCGCGAGAGGCTGGCATCCCGGGCTGGCCGCGGGCCTGGAGCAGAGGCCGCCGAGACTCCCCGCCTTGATTTGGGCACTGAGAAAGCGCAGGTGGGCGGGGCCCCGCTCTGCCCTCCGAGCTGGCCGAGCTCCCTGCGGTCCGGCTCCTGTTACAGTGGCTCCTGGCGGCTGGACAGGGAGACGCCGTCGTGAGTTTGTGTCCATCCAGCCTCGGTCACGGGGCTCCCTGCGGCTCTGACTCGGTGTTTCTGCTGTTTATCAATTTGGAGATTCTCAACCTTTTTTTAAAAAAAGATTTTTATTCGAGAGGTAGCGTTAAAGACAGAGAGAGAGAGAAGTCTTCCATCCGCTGGTTCACTCCTCCAATGGCCACAGCCGCCGGAGCTGTGCCGATCCGAAGCCAGGAGCTGTTTTTAAAGAAAGCAGGGCAGGCTGGAGTCTAAATGCGCGCCTGTGTGTGCTCGCCCACCACCGCCCCGTCCTCCGCCCGCGGTAGTTCCCGCGCCGCCAACCCGCCCCGTGCCCGCCCGCAGCTCCTGGCCGAGGAGAAGGCGGCTGTCCTGCGGGTGGTGGAGGACCGCGAGCGCGCCGAGGCCGAGGGCCGGGAGCGCGAGGCCCGCGCCCTGGCGCTGACGCGGGCGCTGGAGGAGGAGCAGGAGGCGCGCGCGGAGCTGGAGCGCCAGAACCGGGCGCTGCGGGCCGAGCTGGAGGCGCTGCTGAGCAGCAAGGACGACGTCGGCAAGAGCGTGAGCGTGGGGGCGGGGCGAGGGGCGTGGGAGGAGCCGTGGGGCGGGGCGAGGGTGTGGGCGGCACCATGGGGCGGGGCGAGGGGCGTGGGCAGGGGTGTGGGGCGGGGCGAGGGGCGTGGGAGGGGTTGTGGGAGGAGCCGTGGGAGGAGCTGTGGGGGCAGGACGTGGGAGGGGACGTGGGGCGTGGGCAGAGCCGTGGGGCGGGGCGAGGGGCGTGGGAGGAGCCATGGGGCAGGGTGAGGGGCGTGGGCAGAGCCGTGGGGCATGGGAGGGGACTTGGGAGCGGAGTGAGGGGCGTGGGCGGAGCTGTGGGAGGGGCGTGGGGGGAGTCGTGGGGGCGGGGTGTGGGAGGGGTGTGGGAGTATCCGTGGGAGGAGCTGTGGGGGCAGGACGTGGGAGGGGATGTGGGGCGTGGGAGGAGCCGTGGGCATGTGGGAGGAGCCGTGGGGTTGTGGGAGGAGCTGGATGACAAACAGGAGGCAGGCCGGGGGCCCTCCCGAGGCCGCAGGCAGACCCTGTCCATCGCCGCGGGTACTACGCGCATAGCCCCTGCCCTGCCATGCTCAGAGTCCGTCCCAGGGGCGGGCGTAGTGGGAGACCACGTGCACCCACTGTCACGGGACGGCTGACGAGGGCCAGGAGCGCGGGCTGAGTGTGAGAGCGCTCCTACAGCTTTCTTACACGGTGTGTCAGGATGATTGACACGTGCCAGTTCAAGAGCACAATGAATGAACTAGGATGGACACGTTGTCCTGCGCCTTCCCGACCGCTATCGAAGCATCTCCCCCGCCCAGGGCCCTAGCTCCGCGCCCAGCCCACTGTCCCTGCCGCCAGGTACACGAGCTGGAGCGAGCCCGCCGCGTGGCGGAGCAGGCGGCCACCGACCTGCGAACTCAGGTGACGGAACTGGAGGATGAGCTGACGGCGGCCGAGGACGCCAAGCTGCGCCTGGAGGTGACGGTGCAGGCGCTCAAGGCACAGCACGAGCGGGACCTGCAGGGCCGCGACGAGGCCGGCGAGGACCGGCGGAAGCAGCTAGCCAAGCAGGTGCAGCAGGGGCGCTGGGGGCCGGCAGTGGGGGTGAGCCGGGACTAGCCAGGCAGGTGCAGGCAGGGGCGCTGGGGGCTGGCAGCGGGGGTGAGCCGGGGCTAGCCAGGCAGGTGCAGCAGGGGGCACTGGGGGCCGGCAGTGGGGGTGAGCCGGGGCTAGCCAAGCAGGTGCAGCAGGGGCACTGGGGGCCGGCAGTGGGGGTGAGCCGGACTAGCCAGGCAGGTGCAGCAGGGGCGCTGGGGGCCGGCAGCGGGGGTGAGCCGGACTAGCCAGGCAGGTGCAGGAAGGGGGCGCTGGGGGGGTGAGCCGGGGCTAGCCAGGCAGGTGGACAAGGGGGCGCTGCGGGGGTGAGCCGGGGCTAGCCAGGCTGGTGCAGCAGGGGCACTGGGGGCCGGCAGCGGGGGTGAGCCGGACTAGCCAGGCAGGTGCAGGAAAGGGGCGCTGGGGGCCGGCAGCGGGGGTGAGCTGGGGCTAGCCAGGCAGGTGCAGGAAGGGGCGCTGCGGGGGTGAGCCGGGGCTAGCCAGACAGGTGCAGGCAGGGGCGCTGCGGGGGTGAGCCAGGTGGTCTCAGGGTCTCGCCCACGCACCCGCCGTGAACATAGCTGCACACTTCCTGCTGCTGGCCTAGCGACACACTCGCCATCCCCCAAACCCACCACCCACAGCCAACCCTCACCCACTAGGCCTCTGTGCACCCTGCCCTCCACCAACTCCCGCGTTCATTCAGGCCTGGGGTCGCTGCCGGCTCAGCTGCAGCACCCCCCCCCCGCTGCCTCCTGTCGTTGGCCCCCTCCACACGTCTCCACGTGGCTGCATAGGCCCGTAGCCCACTGCTTTCCCACGCTGACCATCTGCGGGGGACACTGCTGGGCGCAGTGCGTGGGGTCAGATGGACCCCTCCAACAGCCTCGGGCCGCCAGGGGGCGGCAGGCATTGGGACGGCAGGGAGGAGGCTCGGGCTGTCTCTGTCCACTCTGCCCCTCACCCAGCCACACATGAGTGTCAGGACTGCCCTGGGGGTGCTGGGAGCCCGGAGCCATGGGAGGGCTGCACACAGGCGCACAGAGACCCCCCTGGAACCCCTCGTGGGAATGGCCAGGAAGGGGACCTGCGAGAGGGGAGGAACCAAGCCTGCGCTGGCCGCGAGGACCGCACAGGGCCGGAGCAGGCCTCCAGGGCGGACGATCGCACGGAGCCCCTGACCGGCCCCTCGCCGCCCCCAGCTGCGAGACGCCGAGGTGGAGCGGGACGAGGAGCGCAAGCAGCGGGCGCTGGCCGTGGCCGCCCGCAAGAAGCTGGAGGCAGAGCTGGAGGAGCTGCGGGCGCAGACGGAGTCCGCGGGGCAGGGCAAGGAGGAGGCGGTGAAGCAGCTGCGCAAGATGCAGGTGCGGGGCGTGGCGGGGCAAGGAGGGGGCGTGGCGGGGCAAGGAGGCGGGGCGTGGGCGGGGCGTGGGCGGGGCGGGCGTGGTGTGGATGGGGCAGGGCAAGGAGGAGGGGGGTGGCGCGGCAGGGCAAGGAGGAGGCGGTGAAGCAGCTGCGCAAGATGCAGGTGCGGGGCGTGGCGGGGCAAGGAGGGGGCGTGGCGGGGCAAGGAGGCGGGGCGTGGGCAGGGCGGGCGTGGTGTGGATGGGGCAGGGCAAGGAGGAGGGGGGTGGCGGGGCAGGGCAAGGAGGAGGCGGTGAAGCAGCTGCGCAAGATGCAGGTGCGGGGCGTGGCGGGGCAAGGAGGCGGGGCGGGGGTGGGGCGGGGGCAGGGCAAGGCGGGGCAAGGAGGCGGGGCAGGGCGTGGTGGGCAGGGCAAGGAGGAGGCGGTGAAGCAGCTGCGCAGGATGCAGGTGTGGGGCGTGGCGGGGGCGGGGCAGGGCAAGGAGGGGGCGAGGCGGGGCGGGGGCAGGTAAGGAGGAGGGGCGTGGTGGGGCAAGGAGGCGTGGCGGGGGCAGGGCAAGGAGGAGTTGGTGAAGCAGCTGCGCCCTCCGGATGCAGGTGACGGGCGGGGCGGGGCGGGGGCGTGGATGGGGGCGGGGCGATGAAGCAGCGGCGCAGGGTGCAGGGGCGTGGCGGGGGCGGAGTGGGGCGGGAGGTGTCTGGGCGGGAGCCTCTGCCAGTCTGAGAGCCCCTTGGAGCCAAGCCCTCTGCCCCCGTGGGCCGCGTTCGCGCCTCTGGAGACATCGTGCCCCGGGTGCCCGCGTGCTTCCTTATGTTTTTATTCACTTTATTTAAACTGTTGAGTTTAAGAAATGTGACTGTATGGGGAGGAAGAGAGACGGAGCCGCCATCTGCTGGCTCACTCCTCGGATGCCCGCGTCTGCTAGAACCCGGCCGGGGCAGCGGGGCGCTGGGAGCTGCACCAGGCGTTCCACGTGGACGCAGGGCCCGGCTGCCCCCGGGTGGGCATGAGCACGGAGCCGGGTCAGACGTGGGCGCGGCACTCAAAGCCCGGCACTGAAACACGGGGTTGGCGTCTGAACCGCTAGGGCACAGGCCCTCCCCAAAATGCTGACGGCTTAGCGCACTTTCCTCATTTCACTTTGTTGTTTTGTTTTTGGGATTTATTTATTTATTTGAAAAGCAGAGTTATGAACAGGCAGAGGAAGGGTGGAGAGAGAGAGAGAGAGAGAGAGGTCTTCCATCCGCTGGTTCACTCCCCAGTGACTGCAACGGCCAGAGCTGTGCTGATCCAAAGCCAGGAGCCAGGAGCTTCTTCTGGGTCTCCCACGTGGGTGCAGGGGCCCAAGGACCTGGGCCATCTTCCACTGCTTTCCCAGGCCACAGCAGAGAGCTGGATGGGAAGTGGAGCAGGCGGGACTCAAACCCGCGCCCATATGGGATGCCGGCACTGCAGTTGGCAGCTTTACCCACTGCGCCACAGCGCTGGCCCCTCATTTTGTTTTTTGAAATGAAAATACCTTGATAGGTTTTTTTAGTGTTGAAAGTAATAATACCTGTTTTTTAAATTATGCATTGCTTATATGTGTTGGAAATACCAGAACATGCCCTATAAATATGTACCGTCATGAGGTGACAATGAGAAATCTTGAAACCTGAATTTAGAATATAGAATTGCAGGGCCCCGTCTCATTCGGCCATCAGCCATCTGAAATATGATAGGTCTGAAATCCCACTTATAAACTGAATTTCAAAAACAGTGCAGAAATGGTAAACCATCTCCCTAATCTTTATGTTAATGCCCACAGAACATAACGTTTGGGAAGACACAGGCCTCAGGGCAGGCTTTGTGGCTCAGTGGGTTGGATTACCCACATCCCACCTCAGGGGCCTGGGCGGGCCCACCTCTGCTCAAGTGCCCGGCCCCGGTCACCACGAGGGAGACATGGTTGGAGTTCCGAGCTCCTGGCTCCAGCCTGGCCCAGCACCTGCTGTCGTGGGCACTGGGGACTGAACCCGTGGGTGGAAGCTCTCTCTGTCCCTCTGTCCCCCCCACTCCTGTCCCCCTGTACCCCCACTCCTGTCCCCCTGTCCCCCCACTCCTGTCCCTCTGTCCCCTCCACTCCTGTCCCTCTGTCCCCCCACTCCTGTCCCTCTGTTCCCCCCACTCCTGTCCCTCTGTCCCCTTGTCCCCCCCACTCCTGTTCCTCTGTCCCCTTGTCCCCCCCACTCCTGTCTCTGCCCCCCACTCCTGTCTCTCTGCCCCCACTCCTGTCTCTCTGTGCCCCCACTCCTGTCTCTCTGTGCCCCCACTCCTGTCTCTCTGTCCCCCCACTCCTGTCTCTGTCCCCCCACTCCTGTCTCTCTGTCCCCCCACTCCTGTCTCTGTCCCTCTGCCTTTCAAATAAATGACAAAAAATACAGCAGGCTCAAATTGATTCCACCCATTTCTTTCTTCCTCTTTGTGGCGCTATGGCTGCTGCACCCTTGCTGTTAACACCACACTGTTCCCTGGTGAAGACGCAGATGGGTTGTTTTTTTTTTTTTTTTTCAATTATGATGGGCATTTAGGTCGTTTATAAATTTCCCTTTATTTTAAGCCCTGGTGAGGAGAAAGCCCTTACACTGGCTTCGTAAGCAGCTAAATACAGAAGCCTGGGTCCAGTGTTGGCTCTGGCGCTGACCGTCCTGGGCTTTAGCCTGACGGCTCCGTGCCTCAGTTTCCCCACCCAGCAGACGGAGTTGTAGGATTGAGCGAGTCCCCGAGAGAGGCCCGGCGAGGGCGAGAGGCCGGCCCGGGTCCGGCTGATGAACCCAGGCCCCTCCGGGCAACCCCTTCTTTGAGAGCCCGAGCCTCGCAGCCGGTGGCCCAGGGTCTCCGGGCTGGCGCCCCCGCCGCAGGAGCCGCCAGGCTGAGCCCGCCCGCCGCTCCGTCCCCCAGGCCCAGATGAAGGAGCTGTGGCGCGAGGTGGAGGAGTCCCGCAGCTCCCGCGAGGAGATCTTCGTGCAGAGCCGCGAGAGCGAGAAGCGCCTCAAGGGGCTGGAGGCCGAGGTGCTGCGGCTGCAGGAGGTGCGGAGCTTCGGCGTGGGCGGGGTCAGAAGTGGGCGGGGCGGGGCGGGGCCTCCACGTGGACGGGGAGCTGGGCGGGGCTGGCAGGAGGCCACCTGCTCCAGTCCCGTGGTTTGACAAGGATAGAGGGTGAGGGTGCACACGGGCCAGGGGCTCGGGGAGTGGTCTAGGACGCAGCTGCCCATAGGGTCACACCCAGTGGACAAAAGGCCAGGGGTGGGCGAGCTCCCGCCTCGGCCCCGCTGACCGTCCAGCCTACGACCACAGGAGCTGGCCGCCTCTGACCGCGCCCGGCGGCAGGCCCAGCAGGAGCGGGACGAGATGGCCGACGAAGTGGCCAACGGCAACCTCAGCAAGTGAGCAGCCCGCAGGGCGGAGCTGGGCGGGTCAGGGCGGGGATGGGGCGGGGTCAGTGTGGGCGGGGCGGGAATGGCTGGGGCAGGGCGGGGCGGGATGGGGCGGGGTCAGTGTGGGCGGAGCTGGGCGGGTCAGGGCGGGGTCAGGGCGGGGATGGGGCGGAGTCAGTGTGGGCAGGGCGGGAATGGCTGGGGCAGGGCGGGGTCCGTGTGGGCGGGGCGGGATGGGGCGGGGACAGGGCGGGGTCCGGGCGGGCAGGGATGGTTGTGGCGGGGTCAGGGGCGGGCAGCGTGGGGTAGGCCCACTCAGCACTCAGGCCCCGGGGGCGGGGCGGGGGCGGCCGGCTCCTGTGGTCACAGGCCGGAAGGTCAGCGGGGGGCGGGGACGGGGCGGCCCTCTCCTGGGTCCGCCCGCCACCCGCTCAGCACTCTGCGCCCTGCGCCCGGCGACCCGTCCTCCGCAGGGCGGCCATCCTGGAGGAGAAGCGGCAGCTGGAGGGGCGGCTGGGGCAGCTGGAGGAGGAGCTGGAGGAGGAGCAGAACGGCGCCGAGCTGCTCAACGACCGCTACCGCAAGCTGGTCCTGCAGGTGAGCGGCGGAGGGGCTCTGTGCCGTGGGTGCTGAGGGCTGAGTAGTTCTCACGGGTGGGAGAGGCGGGATGCGCAGTTCACCTGAATTCCGAGGCCTCTCAAGGGTGCATCCAAACTGCTCCATGTGGGACTCCAACAGACGGGTGCGGGTGTCCCGGCGTGGGGTGGCACAGGGGACACACCCGCGCGGCGGTCCGTAGAGAGAGTCCACGGGGCGTAGAGCGACTGAAAACAGAGCCGAGCTCCGCGGGAGGAGCGCGTGTCTGTGTGCACGTTTGCTTGTAAAGATTCTCTGAACCTGGTCTGGGTGGTGCTGCAGACCCGACGGGCCTGGCCAGGTCTCCGCCCTCGCAGCCAGCCTCGGGGAGGGAGGAGGCCCAGCGGCCCAGGGCAGAAGCACAGTGACAAGGGCAGGCAGGCAGCCGGGCGCGGGGGAGCCTCGAGGGGCCCCTGAGCCCACCCGGAGGCTGGGGGCTCTCAGGGAGGGCTTCCCGGTGGTGGTGATGCATGGGAGATCTTGCGGGAAGCGTGGGAGCGCTCCAGGCAGGCAGCAGAGGGTGGGGATCTGAGAGAGACCTGTGCCTGCCGCACCGACTTCAGGCACAGCCCAGGCCTCAGAGAGGAGCAGAACCCCGCTCGGGGTGGAGCCTCAGCCCCCGGCAGCGCCCCGCACCAGACCTCATCCTCACCCCCACCAGCGCCTCAGTCAAGTACTTCCCGCCCAGGGCCTCTGCACGTGCTCTGCCCGCCCCCCGCTGACCACCACGCGCCTCCCTCCCTGGCCACCTCCGCCTGTCGCTCTCTGCTTCCTTAGCTCCGCGGTCACTTCCCACTCCTGGGCGTCGCACTGGGGCCTGGCGGCCGTGTGGCTTCTGCCCAGAGTGCGCGTTGTGAGAGCAGCGCCTTCTCTCCACCCTGCGTAGCACAGGCGGGCGGGCCCTGTTCCCGAGGGCGTGGGCATCGCCAGGTCAATGAGCTTCCCTGTGAGGGCCAGATGAAATGACCAGGACTCGCTCCCACGTCCTCAGCACGGGGCGCGCTCCGAGCGTGAGCGGAGCACCGGCTTCTGTTCTCAGGGGTGTGTGCTCACGTTCACGCTGCCGAAGGAGGCAGTGCCTCCCGCGTGATCCTGCCTTTCTGCCCTATCAGAGCCCCCTCCCCCAGCCCCCGCCCAGTCACACATAGGCAGAACTTACAGCTGTTCAACAAGCCCACTGTGGTGGTCTCCCGGACGTAATTAAAATAGAAAAAGGCTGCCCGGAAAGATTAAGAGCCAGGGCAGCAATACTGATCGGTGATAGTCAGAGAGGGGAAATGCGGCATTTGCTGCGTACTTGGTGCCGGGGTCTGTGCTACCCACGTAAGAGTGCTCAGCCCTCTCCATTCCAGGAGGGGCCCGGGGTTCCCTGGCGTCCCCTCTGAGGCTCCCCGGGGTCACCCTTGCTTGCCCACGCCCCGCAGGTGGAGACGCTGACCACAGAGCTGTCCGCCGAGCGCAGTTTCTCGGCCAAGGCTGAGAGCGGGCGGCAGCAGCTGGAGCGACAGATGCAGGAGCTGCGGGGCCGCCTGGGCGAAGAGGACGCCGGGGCCCGGGCGCGCCAGAAGATGGTGATCGCCGCCCTGGAGTCCAAGCTGGCCCAGGCTGAAGAACAGCTGGAACAGGAGAGCAGGTGGGTGGGAGGGGAGGGCCGGGCAGCGTCGGCTTCCTCCGTCCCTTCGGATGCTCTGGGGTGCAGAGACTTGGGCAGCAACGTCACGTTCAGCGCTAGCTGTGTGACACCCGGCTCAGACAGCGGCCGCTCATCACCGCTCCCACGGCCTGAGGCTGGCCGGCAGGGTCTGCTGCTCCGGGTGGCGGGAACCTCACTGTGCGTCTTTGCCCAGCTCGGGCTCAGCCGCCTGGCTCTGCGGCTTTGGCTAGGCTCTTGAAAGTCGAAGGCCTCCTCTGGGACTGCTAGGCCCAGGGATGGAAAAGAGAGGAGAGGCCAGGCCAAGAACAGGGTGACAGCCGCTGGACAGGGCCGTGGGGGCAGAGTTCCAGGGGAGCCCCTCTCCTGAGTCCCCCACTCTTCCGGTCTGCAGGGAGCGCATCCTCTCTGGAAAGCTGGTGCGCAGAGCCGAGAAGCGGCTGAAAGAAGTGGTTCTGCAGGTGGAGGAAGAGAGGCGGGTGGCTGACCAGCTCCGGGACCAGGTACACAGTGGCCCCACCAGGGGGCAGTAGAGAGTGAGATGTAGCACAGGCCACCTCTGCAGGCAGGGGCTGCTGCACAGAGCAGCGTGCAGGTGAGGGGCTGGAGCTGAGGGGAGAAACCAGCCCGGGACATCAGCAGTGACTGTGCCACAGAGTCGCAGCTGAGGCAGCCTGGTGAGGACAGAAGCCAGAGCCTGCCCGTGAACTAGGCCAGCGGTGTGTGTGCAGGGATGTCTGTGTGCCAGGCACCGTTCTAAAGGCATAGCGTGAAGCGTGTTTAATTCTTGATACAAGCCACAGGGTGAGCACCATCATTGCCTGTTATTCGGGTGGGGAAACTGAGGCATAAAACATGACGTCACTCGCTCCCAGGGAGAAGTGGGGCCGGGGCTCAACCTCACACTCGGGCTGCAGGCTCTTGCTCTTACTGACTCGAGCGTTTGGTCTACCCCAAGCATTATGACAGCTGCTTTTAAAGTAACACTACATTTTCTCAATGGGAAAGTGACACCTTGAGAGGGGATATAATTTACATAAACGTCAGGGCTTGAATCAAACCCCAGGTCAGGGTCCCTGTGCCCTTAAAAGCTCAGCTCTGCTTTATTCATTGACGCCGTAATTCCGCGCCCAGCTCTGGGCCAGGAACGAGGGGTGTGGGTGTAATGAGAAAGAGGGTGTCGTCCTCCTCACACACCCCACATTCTCAGCACAGGGAAAGGCCCGGTAAACATTTACAAAGGCAGAGTCCACTGTAGACTATGCCAGGGCCATGAGAAAAAAAGGAGAATTAGGAGAGGAAGACAGGGGAACCGGGAGGTCTGTGGATGCAGGGTCTCGAGGAGTGAGCTGCAGGGTGAGGAGCACCAGGCAGGGGCACAGTGCAAGGGCTCTGACGCTGGGAAGTCCGCTGGGCAGGCTTAGAGGAGAGGCCAGCACAGCCAGAGAGGAGCGCGGGCTGGCGGGTCCAGCGACACCCATGAGGTCCGGTCCTGGTGCTTCCTTCCGGGAGGAAGAGGTGGCAAAATCCGCAGAGCATCTTGGTGACTCGGGTCTGGTCAGCGTGGGGGGGGGGGGAGAAGGGGACAAGAACGGGACCCCCCGGGCCCACAGCACCAGGTGGTGGGACTGGGAGCCCTGGGGTTTGTGAGCCGGGGCGCTGAGGCTCCTGGAGCGCAGACCAGGGCTGGCGGGAGGGTCTTGTCGAAGGGAGAGGCCGTGGGGCAGAGCGCCTGGGGCGCCCGGCAGCGGCACTGACGCCCACGCGGCTCCGCCCAGCTGGAGAAGGGGAACCTGCGGGTGAAGCAGCTGAAGCGGCAGCTGGAGGAGGCGGAGGAGGAGGCGTCGCGGGCGCAGGCCGGGCGCCGGCGGCTGCAGCGCGAGCTGGAGGACGTCACCGAGTCGGCGGAGTCCATGAACCGCGAGGTCACCACGCTGCGGAACCGGCTCCGGTGCGCACGGGGGTGGGTGGGGTGGGGGCACCTAGACGGCAGCCACGTGCGCACAGGGGGGCACCTAGACGGCAGCCACGGGGGCGGGCACCTAGATGGCAGCCACCTGCGCACGGGGAGGGGGTGGCCGCCTAGAAAGGCCAGGCTGCGGGGGCCAAGGGAACTGGGACCCATGGCGGGGGCAGGGGAGTAGGGACATGGACCTATGGGACTTCTCCCACCCACACTGCTCTGCTCTCTGCCCCCTCCTCACCCAGGCGTCCACCTCCTTGGGCACTTCCCACCTCCCTCCACTCCTGCATCTCCTCAGCTACCCTCTCTGCCCCCATTCCCAACTCTCTCTGCCCCCACGCCCCCACCGCTGCCTCTTTCTCTCCCCCCACATGTCATCCCCTCCCCCTCCTCACCTGTCTCCCCCCTCCTCACCTGTCTCCCCCCACCGCATCTGTCTCCCCCCTCCTCATCTCTGCCTCTCCCTCCCATGTCATTCTCTGCTTCTCCCCCCCCCACCCCATGTCCTCACGGCCTCTTTCCCTTTCCCCTACCCTGTCTCACCTCTCTGTCTCCCCCTCCTCATCTCTGCCTCTCCCCCCACATGTCATCTCTCTGCCTCCCCCTCCTCATCTCTGCCTCTCCCTCTCCCCCCTCATCATCTCTGTCTCCCCCTCCTCATCTCTGCCTCTCCCCCCACATGTCATCTCTCTGTCTCCCCCTCCTCATCTCTGCCTCTCCCTCTCCCCCCCACGTCATCTGTCTCCCCCCCTCATCTCTGCCTCTCCCTCTCCCCCACCCCATGTCCTCAGGGCCTCTCTCCCCTCCCTTACCCCGTCTCACCTCTCTGTCTCCCCTCCCCACAGGCGGGCACCCCTCACCTTCACCACCCGCACCGTGCGCCAGGTCTTCCGGCTGGAGGAGGGTGTGGTGTCCGATGAGGAGGCGGAGGAGGCAGAGCCGGGGTCTGGGCAGCCGGCCGCGGAGTCTGAGGGGTCCCCAGGAGCCCAGCCGCAGTGACCTGGGCCCCAGCCCTGAGATGCAGAGACAGGCCTGGCCCCTCCCCCACCCTGCACCCCACACTCTGGAGAGGATGCCCCTGCCAGCCCCAAAACAGGAGTGGGCACCGAGGGGCAAGGACCGGGCTGTCTTGCTTGGAGGAACATTGGGTCCCACAGCACCCACCCTGCCTTTGGGCGTCAGCCACAGCAGCCAGGGCTCCAGCCGGGTCCTGCAGAGGGGCTTCTGGTCTCCCGCCTGATTCCCCGTCTGGGGTTTCCCAGGAGGACAGAGGGGTCCCCCTGAGGCCCTGGCAGAAATAAACCTTGGTCAGCTCCACCCTTGGCTTCCCCTGTGCGTGTTCCTGTGGGAGAGCGGCGGGGGTCTGTGGGCTGGGGACCCCCTCGGCAACCAGCGACGGAAGGGAAGCGATCCATTTCCCTCTCCCCACGACGTCCCTCCCAGCCGGCGGGTGCCGCGACAGCCGACAGCCGTGTTCACAGCAGCCCTCGGCGCGTCCCTGCTGCCCGGGAGCCTGGTGATGGAGCCAGGCCCGGAGACCCAGGGCACACGGCCACTCGAAAGCTGAATGGGTCTGAGCGCGGGCAGCCTGCCCCGGAAACCAGCCACCCTCCCCCAGACTCATTCCTCGGGCACTCTTCCGCCAGGGGTGTTGAGTACCCAGTCTCACCGCCAGGGAAACTGAGGCAGTGCTCCCCCCCCCACAAGACCACAGCCCACTGCGCTCCCTGGGGAGGCCTCCCCCGCGCACATGGAGCAGCAAATTGTAAATGAAAAGGAAACGTTTATTTCGGAGAGGAGGGGGGTGGGTGGGGAGAGGGCAGGACACTTTTTCTTTGGGGAGGGGGTGACATGCGGCAGCTTCTGCAGTGGGCGGTTCATGCACCCAGGGTGGGCGTGGGGGAGGCTCGGGGGAGGGGCCGTGCCGACCCCTCCCTCTCCGCCCTGCGGGTGGGCTGAGAAGACCCGCCAGTTAGCACCAGAGTTGGACGATTTGCAGACCTCCCCTCCCCACTCTGACTCCAGACCCCCGCCCCCATCCCTGAGAGCGCCCCGTGGCCGCCGCCGCCGCCCCCCGCAGGCCAGGCCCGCCCCGCCCACTGTGAGTGAGAGGAACTTATTGCTGTGTGGGTTGGGGAGGGAAGCCGCCGAGCTCAGGAAGACCCCCCGCCGTTCCCCCCTCCCCGACCGCCCCGCCCCCTGCCCCGTGTCGGTGCGTTCCCGGAGCGCCGGAGGGGCGCGGCATGCGTGCGGGGGCGCGGCATGCAGGCGCATGCGTGTAGTTGCAGGCACCCTGGCGGCTGGGGCAAGAGGGGTGCGGGGACTCGGAAGCTGCCCCGTCCGCTCGCGGTCTCCCTCCCCGCACCCCACGCTGCTGACTCTGGGGACAGGGGAGGGGCCTGGGGGTCGAGTTGGGTTGACGTTTGTAATCGTGGTTATTTTCAAAAGCTGAACTAAAAAGCTGGGGGGGTAGGTGTGGCGGATTGGCGAGCGAGGGGGGAGGCGCTGGGAAGAGGTCAGTACCCTTTGGAAAAGACCCTCGCCCCCTTTCCCCGACCCCTTGGGCTTTCCTGGAGGCCAGGGGAAACGGGGAGGGGCGTTGAGAGAAGTTGAACCCTTTGGCAAAAGAATCAGTACCCCCCGCCCCGTACCCTGGTGTCTGGAGCCCCTAGCCCTTTGCCCCGCCCCCACCAGAACCCGCCCCGCCCCTCACCCCTGATTCTCCAGGGTTTGGGGGCCGAGGGAGGGATGCGGGGCACTCGAAATGCCCCTTGCATAGGAATCGGTGCATCAAGAATCTGCTCAGTGACGCCCCCCACCCGCCCTGGTAGGGGAGGGGAGTTCCTGAGGCCGGGGGAGAGGGGTGTTCATTCCATGGGCCCCCAGTTTCAAAGGGGGGTCCGCTAAGGATCGCGGGACCGGTGCGGTCTCTGGGTTTGGGGGAGGTAGCGCATCCTTGAGCCAGGATGAGATGTAAGAAATGGGGGTCCGCCCGCGAGCGCGCGGCGGGCGGCGCGTCCCAGGCTCGGTCCTGCGGGCCCCTCCCCTCGGGCCGCGGCCTCTGCCATCCTCGGTGCGCTCCTGTGCGTGAAAGCGCTTCGAGCCTAAATGAACCGCATCCCGCCGGGCGTCTGGACCCGGCCCTGCGGGGTGGTGCGCACAACGCACACGGTACAGATGCCACCTTTAAAACAAGCCTGTGTCCTTGTACTCCGCGGGGGCGCGGAGCCCACCCTCTGAGAAACAGCGCCGGCGGCGCCATCCCGGGGATAGCAGGGCTGGGTGCAGAAAGGGGTACCGGGGGAGGCCTGGTCCCCTAGAGCTTAAACAGGTTGAGCCTCTCGTGAAGCTCTCTCGCGACAGGGGACCCCGGGAGGGGCCGTCTGGGGTGGGGCAGGCCTGAGGGTCGGGGTAGGGAAGGATCCGGAGCATCCCGAAGGCTGGAATTGAGCTCAGAGCTGGGTCAAGGCTTCGAGGTTTGAGAAGTGCTGGGATGCTGTCAGGGGACTTGGTGGGGGCCTTTGGGGGCGGGGGCGGGAAGCATCTGTGTGCAGAGGTTAAGTCCCAGGCTTGGGGGGGGGGGTTGAGGGCTGCGGGGTGCCAGGGTCAGTGTGAGGAATTCTGGGTTCGGATCTGGGAACTGGAGAGAGGGTGGGAAGATGTGTGCTGGGGGCCAGATCCACCCAGGAATTCTGGGGCGCGGGACTGAGTCCAAGCAGCAGGAGCCGAGGCGGGCAGATCCCGGGTGGGGGTGCCCTCCAGCAGAGGGATCCCGGGAGAGGCTGGGAGCGGCTGTGCAGGCCCGCGGTCTGCTGGGGCAAGGCTGGCTCCCGGCGCTGCGGCCAGGTGGTTTGCCCTCGCCTGCGTGTGGTTTGGGTGCCCTCCCGGGAGGGGCTGGAAGCCAGGAGCCCCCTCCCTCGAGGTCCCAGCCCCCTTCCCTCAAGAACTCAGGCATGCAGCCCCTGGCGGCTTATTGCTAGGTGGAGCTGAGTGGGGGTCCAGGTGGGAGGGGGCATGCAGAGTGGGGGAGGCGCCCCAAGATGTAATTGGCATAATTTGGCCTTATTTACACGAGTGGATGGGAGGGATCCTATGGCTCGTGGAGACCTGAGAAGGCTTTTCTTTTTTGGGGGGAGGGAGTAGGGAATGGGGAAGAGTTGGGGGATGGGCTTTGGTCCCTCCCCCTCCAGCCTGGGGGCCCAGGTGGGGGGTGAGGGGCCCGGGGGTGTCTGCTGGCGTCTTCATCTCGGTTGCATATTATTAATGACTTTTTTGATTTTTTTAAAAACCCTTTCCCCCACCCCCCCCCCCAGCTCCTTCACCATCTTCCCAGTCACCCCCAGTCCCCCCACAGGGGGGAGGGGAGCGCTAAAGGATGGAGGGCAGGGTTGGGGGGGCGCGGCGGGCAGCCCGGGGAGAGCCAGGGGGCGTGGCAAGGGGCGCGAGGCGCAGGGACACCCCGCTGAGGCCCGCGATGCTGCTCAGGCTGCGGGACTTCTCGTAACCTGGGAGGGGCAGAAAACGGGGGCGGAGCACGGAGGGCGGGGCCGACAGAGACCCCGAGACAGAGACGGAAACGGTGAGGGGGCGAGAGACAGCCAGAAAGGCGAGGAGGGAGAGGCAGACGGACAGAAGGGTGTAGACGCAGAGCCGGGCGGACGGCGAGGGCAGAGACGGAGAGAAGGGAACAGATGGGAGTCAGTCCACACCACAGCACGGTCCAGACAGGGGAGGGAGACCGGATTAGGAGGCAGGAGGCGCCCACCGAGCCTCCCCCCCACCCCCTGGCCCCCGACCCCCCCGCCCCACGTTGGTCCCCTCCTCTGAGGCGCAGGTGGGCAGCGAGGCGGAATGCATGTAGGGGAGCAGCCGGTGGAGAGGGCTCGCGGGAACGCGATGGGCACGTGGGGCCGGGCGGGCCTGCTGGTGGGCGGAGGAGGGGCGGCGGGGGCGGGATCTGGGGGTGGGGGCTGAAGGGAGCGAAGCTGGCGGGGGCACTGGGGAGGTGGAGGGTGCTCCGAGGGGAGCAGGCGAGGACAAGGTTCGTCCTGGGGTGGGGGCCCAGGCAGGCTCTGGGCTGGGGCTGGTGCGGAGATGCCAGGGGCTCTAGGCTGGGGCAGTGGGCGTGCCTGCGCCGGCGAGGGGGAGTGTGTCAGAGTTCTGCCTGCGCCTGGGGGAGCGCTGAGCGCCATGGAGGAAGGGGTCCTGACCCTGGGGAGGGGGGGAGTTTGAAGCCCGGAATCTTGGAGAGCCCCCCTCCCAGCCATTCCCAATTGCTAACCTGGGGGGAAGGGGCAGGGGGGGACCGAGGGTCTCGCGAGATCTCAGGCGGTGACAAGAGCTGGGGACAGAAATACACGAGAGTCAAGGCGAGGGGAGGACGGCCAGGGGGCCCCCCAACACAGCCGCACTGTTGGGGGGATGGAGAGACGCCGGATCTCCTCCACGCTGGTGTTTTCCGGGAAAAAGGAGCAATGAAATGGGGGCGGCCAGAGACATCAAATATGGAGGGAGCTTCCGGGGTGGCTGAAGTGGGGGGGCTGGGGAGGGCATGGAGCCAGGGGTGGGGCCAACAAGGAGGGAGTGGGGTCTGGGGAAAGGAGGGTGTTGATGGGAGGGAGGGTGTTGGGGCAAAAGGACAGGGACAAAAGGACAGGGGCAGAGTCAGGGAGGGGAGGGGAGGGGAGGAGAGAGGAGGAAAGGGGAGGGGAGGAGAGAGGAGGGAGGGGAGAGGAGGAAAGGGGAGGGGAGGAGAGGGGAAAGGAGGGAGGGGAGGGGAGGCGAGGGGAGGGGAGGGGAGGGGAGAGGAGGGAGAGGAGGGGAGGGGGGGAGGGGAGGGGAGGGAGGAGAGAGGAGGGAGGGGAGGGGAGGGAGGGGAGAGGAGGGAGAGGAGGGGAGGGGGGGAGGGGAGGGGAGGGAGGAGAGAGGAGGGAGGGGAGGGGAGGGAGGGGAGAGGAGGAAAGGGGAGGGGAGGGGAGGGGAGAGGAGGGAGGGAGGGGAGGGGGGAGGGGAAAGGAGGGAGGGAGGGGAGGGGAGAGGAGGGAGGGGAGGGGAGGGGAGGGGAGGGAGGGGAGGGGAAGGGCGGGAGGGAGGGAGGGAGGGAGGGGCGGGGCCAGGACCTGGCCCCGAGCTCAGCCAGCCCCATCAGCTCCAGCCATCATTTGAGTTCAGTGAATGGGTTTTGGCATCGAAGGCAAGAGCAGCAGGGACCCCTCCCCCCGACCGTGGCCCACCCCCACCCCTGCCGTACCCCCACTCCTCCCCGGCCTCCCCCTCCATCCCACAAGGGCCCCTCCAGACTTGGGGATTGGGACAAAGGGTGGAATAGGATGGGGTGCAAGCAGGGGGAGGGGGAGCTGGGAGGAGAGTGGGGGGAGGGCAATGAGATGAAAATGGAAGATGACGGGGGAGGGTGCAGAAGAAGAGGACGGGACGAGGCGAAGGACAGGCCGCTGGACTGGGAGCCTGAGGCCCGGGTCTCGGCCCTGGCCTCTGGGAGTCGGGGTGGGGCCGTCCGGGGGCTCCCCGCGTCCGCCCCGTGGCACCTCTGGCGGCGGGCAGCCTGTATTTCTGAGGAAGGCTGTGCAGCTGCTGAGTGACAGGTGGTGGGTCAGCACCTTCTGAGGGCCTCCCGTCGTGTTTAAGGTGAAATCCAGCCGGCTCACCACGACCAAACACCCGAGGCTCCCTCTGCAGACTGCTGCCTCCCCCTGGCCACAGCCCCCAGCTACTCTGCCCCTTGCACCTGCCTTTCCTGCCTGGCCCGCCCCTTCCAGACCCCTTATGTAAAGCAGCTGCAGTATTGGCCCTGTTCTTTCTTGTTCTGAATTGTTTGCGTCCTGCTTCTTCCAGTCAGGGGTCAGCAAACCTCCTACGAGCGATCGGCTCAACCAGCCAGTGTCTCTGGCCATGGAGCCACCTGACTCCACTCCCTGCTGTAGCATGCCAGTGGCTCTGTCTCAATAAAGCTTTATTTACAAAAGCCGCTGGCAGTCACCCCAGCTCTGCGGGGCCTGGGACTGGTTATGAATGAACAAATGACTGAATTCATGGGTTCCTGCTGCCGGTGAGCTTTGGTGATGCCTGCTGACCCACTCTTCACCCCAGCCGGGCTGGCCCCGCCCCCTGCCCCCCATCACCCCACCTGTCTCCTCTCCAGCCGGGCTGGCCCCCAACCCTGCTCTCCCATCACCCCACCTGTCTCCTCTCCAGCCGGGCTGGCCCCCAACCCCGCTCTCCCATCACCCCACCTGTCTCCTCTCCAGCCGGGCTGGCCCCTGCCCCCTGCCCCCCATCACCCCACCTGCCTCCTCTCCAGCCGGGCTGGCCCCTGCCCCCTGCTCTCCCGGCCCTGTCCCTTCCTCGCCAGCCCCTCAGCCCCAGCCCGAGCTCGAGCCTCTTCCCCGTTTCTTGGCCCCAGGCTGGCCCCGCTGTCCTGCCTCAGGGATCCAGGGATCCTGCCCATTTAGGACTCGGCCTCCCTGCTGGGGCCAGAGAGCTCCTCTCCCTGCACGGCCCAGCGCCACCCCCTCGGCAGGGGCCTGGGGGCCCAGCACAGGGCCAGCTCCTGGCACTGGCATTGGAACTGCTCGCTCACCCCTGCGCTCAGCGGTGCGGTGGGTGCGTGCCCCGTCTTCCTGACTACTACAGAGGGATGCTGATGGGGATGAAGATGGAGTCAGTCGCGAGGGTGGCGTGGGGGCAGGTGCCGAGTGTGGGAGGGAGCAGCGGGCAAGTCCTGGGGCACGTGGGGGTCCGTGTGGGGAGCTGGGGGTTAACGGGTGCAGCTGCCCAAGGTGAGGGCTGGGAGTCTCGGTCAGTGGGGGCTGCATGTCTCCGAGGGGTTAGTCAGGAGGGAGGGGTTAGTCAGGGGATCGGGAGGGGGGGCTACTTACCCTGGGGGGAGGGGGTTCGTCCACTAGGGGGATATCCAGGCCGCGGCGTTGGTGTTGAGGTCGGGCAAGAAGCTTGGGGGGCCTGGCTTGCGCCAGTCTGGGGGGGGCAGTGGGGGAGCACCGGTGGCTGGGGGTGGGGGAAGAGGCCAGAGGGGCCAGGTGGGCAGGGAAATGGAGATGGAATAAAGACAGGTGAGAGTCACTGGTAAGGAGACGGGGGGGGGGGTCTGGGGAGGGAGGCAACTTAGGGCCGTGAGAAGGGGGGAGTCCAACGCCCCCGCCCCATCGCTCTGTCCTCCCTCCCCTGGGCCAGGGCAGGGGGAGAAGGGGAGGGTCCGGGGTCCTGTGGAGGGCACCTCACCTTTTCGGATGGAGCCGTCGGGGGAGGGGGCATAGTCGGTGAGGAGGAAGCAGGCTCGGTCCCGGCTGTAGCGGCCGCGGCTCCCGGGCGTGATGGGGCTCTTGTCCTCCGGGGACATGGCGGGCTGGTCGATGGCCGGGCAGTCCTCGTGGGCCAGCGCAGCTGCTGCCGGGTCCCCGTTGGGGCGGGGATCTGCAGCCCGAGGGGGTCAGGCAGACAGAGAGGAGAGAGTGAGGGGTGGGAGCGGAAGTCCACAGAGGGCAGCTGTCGGGGGCGATGAGGAGGGTGGTGGCTCCCCGGGGATGGGGCACTACCCGGTGGGTTAGAGACAGACATGGCTAGGAGCCGGGGTGGGGGTGTGTGCTGAGGTGGCCAGAAGGAGGGGTGCAGGGCAGAGATCTGGGATGCGAGCCTGGTGTGTGAGGGTCACTGGTGGCCATGCACTGCGCAGGGCAAGGCTGGGGCACGGAGGGTGCCCACTGCGGGGAGGGGGTATCCAGACTCTGGCTGTGCTGGCATGGGGGGGCAGGAGGCTGCTGAAGAGGACACCCTAGGGAAGGGCTGGGAAGGTGACAGGCGGGAGGGGCAGGTGGGGGTCCCCTAGGCTCTGACTCGAGCTATTTTTAATTGGTGTGGAACTGGGTCGGCGGCCGAGGGAACGAGATAGGGGCCGGGTGTCCCAGCTCCCTTTCTTGACCTACTTAAGGCCGGGGGGGGGGGCACCAGCTTCTCCCTCCTCCTGGACACCCAGCTCACTGCCACTGAGGCAAGGCTCCCCCCGGGGTGGGACACTCGCCTCTCTTCCTCTCTCCCCTCTCAGACGCCGCCAGCCCACCACGGCCCCCCTCTCTGGTCTGCAGGACCACCACTCCCAGTCCACCTCCCTCCCTCTCTCTGCTCTGAGTGCCAGCCTGACCCCCGGGCTCAGCCTCTGGGCCTGCTCCGGGAAGCCTGCACACAGCAGTGGGGTCCTCGGCCTCGCTGGTCTGCCAGCCGCTCACGTGGGAGCCCCTCTCGCTGGGCGGCCTGGCTGCAGCTCTCCCTGGTCTCTCTTCCCTCGGTTCCTGACCATCTGGACTCCCTGACTGCCAGCCACCACCTCCCGCTGGCACCCCCACAAAACCCTCCTCCTCCCCCCCCCCCCGCGCCCCTGCCTCACCTGCCCACCCCCCACCAGCGCTCACCTGCCCGGTTGATCTCAATCACCTCCTCCTGAGCCAGTGGGCAGGGCTCGCCGGGGGCCGGCAGAGGAGGCAGCCCCATGATCCCCAGCCCACCCGCTCCCCCCCGGAGCAGCCCAGGGTGCGTGTGGGGCCCTGGCGGGTAGGCCCCGGCCACAGTCACCCCCATGGAGGGCGGGGTGATGGGTGGTGGGGGGCTGATGCCGCCGCTGCCGTGGTGCGGGTGGGGCGGGGGCGGCGGGGGCGGGTCGGGCTTGCAGTAGTTGGGCGAGCCGGGCTGCGGGGGCCGGGGGATGTGTTTGTTCTTCTTCTTGGGCAGCTTCTGCTTGGCCATGGCCAGCGAGTAGTACATGCCAAAGTTGTTGACGATCACGGGCACAGGCATGGCGATGGTGAGCACCCCGGCCAGGGCACACAGCGCCCCGACCAGCATCCCCGACCAGGTCTTGGGGTACATGTCCCCGTAGCCCAGCGTGGTCATGGTGACCACGGCCCACCAGAAGCCGATGGGGATGTTCTTGAAGTAGGTGTGGTTGGAGCCCAGGATGTCGTCGGGGTCGGCGCCGATGCGCTCGGCGTAGTAGATCATGGTGGCGAAGATGAGCACGCCCAGGGCCAGGAAGATGATGAGCAGCAGGAACTCGTTGGTGCTGGCGCGCAGCGTGTGGCCGAGCACCCGCAGCCCCACGAAGTGGCGGGTCAGCTTGAAGATGCGCAGGATGCGCACGAAGCGCACGACGCGCAGGAAGCCCAGCACGTCCTTGGCGGCCTTGGAGCTCAGCCCCGAGAGCGCCACCTCCAGGTAGAAGGGCAGGATGGCCACGCAGTCGATGATGTTCAGGCTGCTCTTGAGAAACTCCCCCTTGTCCGGGCAGAAGGTGACGCGCATGAGGAACTCGAAGGTGAACCAGACCACGCACACGCCCTCCACGTAGGTCAGGAAGGGCTCCGTCTCCACCTCCACGTTGGTGACGTTCTCCGGCGGGGCCCCGGGGATCGGCGAGGCCTGCGTCACCGTCTTGTTGCTGATGTGGATGAAGCCCTCGTGGGTCTCCAGGCAGAAGGTGGTGATGGAGATGAGGATGAAGAAGAGCGAGGCGAAGGCCACGTACTGCGGGCGGGAGAGAGGGGAGCGGTGACCGGGCGGGCGTCAGGCCGACCGCAGCCTCGGGGTACCCTCCCGGCGCCCCCGGCCTGGGCCCGGTGGGAATGGGAAAAGCAGGCACCCTGCGCCTGCGGCTCCTGCCAGCACCCCACTCTCTCCTCTGGAACTAACAACAGGGGAGAGGAAGGAACAGAAGCAGTGGGAGGGGAGCTGGCCCCAGTAGGCGCAGCAGATGGGCAGCGTCTTCCGTGGGAACAGCGTTGCTGGCCCCTGGCTCTGCCGCCGGATCACCTCCCCCACCCTCCTGTTCTAGGTCTCCTGCAGGGGTCCACGGGTTCTGCAGTGGGACGGGGGCAAGGGTGCCAGGCTCACCCCCCCCCACACACACACCCCGGGTCCTGGGAGACCTCGGGGCTCAGCTCGGAGCTCTGGGAGAGGGAACGGGAACAGGTGGGTGGGGAGTTAAGTGTGGGAAGGCCCGGGTTTGAATCTGGCTGGCTTTTAACCTGCCTCACTTGGGCAAGGAGAGAGGGTGCTTTCTGAACCCCGCTTACTCACGGGGTTGTCCTGAGGGTGAAGTTAGGTGAGTGTACTAAGGGTTTGGCTCCAGAAGCAGTGCTGGCCCGAGGCCCGGGACACAGTTGGGGAGGTCTGAGTGGTGGTTGAGGGATGCGGGCATCTGAGACCGGCCAGGGGTTAAGGACTTTGGTGCCCTGGGAAGGGGAGACCTCGCTTGGAGAGGGCACGGGGGGACCACAGTCGGGTGGAATAGGGAAGGGAAGGGGTTGGAGGACCCAAGCTGCAAGGGATTCGGGTGAAGAGGGAGAGGGCAGGGCCAGAGAGGCGAGGGGCGTCTGTGCAGGGTGCGGAGTAGGCTAGGGGTGCAGCGCTAGAATCTGGCCCATGGTGGTGTGGGTTTCCATGGAAGCCTTTAAGAGGAGGGGGCGGGGTCGAGGTCCTGGGGAAGGCAGGCCATGGGTCCCGGCTCTAGAGGTCCCTGGACTTTATCAGGCATGGGTGGGTTAGTGTCTGCGAAGGGGACAGGTGTTGGGGCAGAGGGGGCCTTAGTCCATGGGTAGGGAGCCAGTGGGCATGGGGCTTGGTGTAACCCGAGGTGCAGAACAGAAAGCGGCCAGATTCCGGGCGCAGAGGACCCTGGACCTCGGGGCGGGCCGGGGTCGATGCTGGGCCTCTCTGCCCACTCTTCCCCGCCAACCCTCGGATTCTCCGCAGTGGTTTAAGAGGCCAGAGGCCTCCGCAAAGCGCATGCCCCGTGCTTCCCCGCCCCCTCCGAGCTGGGTGCCCAGCGCAGGCTGCGGCACCGCAGTGGGGGCGGGCCGGCCGGGCCGGGGGGGCGGGGCGCACGGCGGCCAGCACCACGGACAGCTCCCCCGCCGCAGTGCGCAGCCGCAGAGGCCCGGAGCCGCCTTAACCCCTTCCGGGCTGGAGCCCAGCGGGCAGCGCGCAGCCGTAGTGTCGCCGCTTTCCGGCGGGAGGCCCCGGACCCGGAGCTTCATTAACTCCTTGCCTCCCGAGGCACAGGGGGCGGTGGGCGCCCGCCGCAGTGCGCAGCTGCACAGGCCGGACAGCGTCGGGCTGGTTTAACCCCTCACCCCGAAAGTCAGAAAGGCTAGGAAGGTATGGCGTCTCTGCAAGAGGAAAGGAGAGATTACGAGGGAGGAAGAGGGCGGCAGGAGGGCTGGACTGTCCAGGTTGCAGCGGCCCCAGCTCCAAACTCTCAAGCAGCCTCGCCTGCTGGGCTCGCTGTGCAGGCTCACAAAGCCTCCGCAGGACAGCAGTGCCAGCCGTCCCAGACCCTCCCCCCCCCCAGCATCCTCCTCATCTCAGCATCTTTCCGTGGGGTCACGGGGGGGAGGGAAGAGCGCCCCAGGTCGGGGCAGGGTTGGGGGCAGGGAACGGCTCAGACGCCCGAGGGGCATCTGGGGCCACGTCCCTTCCGCACCTCTGGCTCCCCACCTCCCCCCACCCAACCCCGAATCTCGCCAACTCAGCGCTTCTCAGGGGCCAAACTTTCCGCGGTGGCTGCGGGCCCCCCCTCGCTCCCTCCCCCGGCGGGAATGCGGCACTGCGGCTCCGCGTCCTTCCCGGCCCAGGACGCGGCTCGGAGGGGGAGGGTGCCGGGTCCCCTGGGAGCGCTCCTCGGTCCCCTCTCCAATCTACCCGTCTGTGAACCGCCCCCCCCCCCTTCTGACACAGTCTCCCTCCCTGCTCTCCGGGACTGGGAGAAAGTTAGCAGGAGGCACCGGGGGAGGGCGGCCGCTCGGCCTGGGAAGTTATGAGTGTGTGCAGAAAGTTTTCTGGGAGAGATGGGGAGACGCCGGGAAGCCTGGAACTGAGAGAGCACGGAGGGAACAGAAGGCTGGGGCGTGGGCGCTTCGGTTCTCCCTGCTGGAGGCGGGAGAGGCCGAGGGGCCCAGTCCTGGCTGCGGGGATGGGGGGGTGCAGGGTGGAGACTTGGAGGAAAGTTTTCAGACAGATGACTTGAGAGGAGGGGTCTCACTGGGCAAAGTGGGGAGCTGGGGGGCACTTAACAGATTAGGAAGGGGGCTCTAGGGCTGGGGGAGGGAGAAGCCGGCAGCAGATCTGCAGGGCGGGCAGCCTCTTGGGGGACAGTCCTTGGGAGGATGAAGAGGGGGCGGGAGGAGAGTTCCGGGCTCAGTGTTGGGGAGTCCTGGCTAAGGCAAGTGGTTTGGGCGTTCAGGGGTCCGGGAGGCTCTAGGGGCTGGGGATGGGGTCAGCCATTACTAGGAAACCCAAACTTGGCGAGGGAGGCCTGGGAGAGTGCGGCCCAAAGAGAAGTAGCGAGGTGTTGGGAGACCTGGGAACAGAAGAGGGGGCTTCGGGGGGGGGGGGGGAGTGGCGCTGGAGGAGTCGGGGGCAGTGATCAGAGGCCTAGGGCACTCTGAGGACCAGGAGAGGCCGTCTGAGGCTTGCGGGGGGTGGGGAGAGAGGGTGGGGGTAGTTTGGGGAGCGGGTTGAGGTTTGTGGGGGTCCAGGGGATTTGAAGAGTGGGAGCTCTTTGCAGGATCCAAAGGCTGGGAGAGGGGGGTGTGTTCCGAGCCCCAGGGACAGACGTGGAGGGATGGAGCAGGCCGCGAGCTTCCGAGGACCTGGGGGCACCCGGGAGAGGCAGGGGTGAGGGGATGGGGGCTCGGGAAAGTTGCTCACCCTGGCGGCCCGCGACGAGTAGGGGTCCTCGAAGAGCGCCCACACGCGGGGCTGCCAGCGGCGCCACCACGTGCCTCCTGCGCCGCCCGCGCCCCCCGGCGGGCCCCCGGCGCCGCCGCCCGCATCCTGGAAGCACAGGCGCTTGAGCTCGCCGCCCGCGCCGTCCAGGCCGCCGCCGCCCGCGCCCGCCTCGTCGTCCAGGCCACCGTCGTGGGCGCCCCCGGCCGTGGCGGCGCCGGCCGCGCCCGAGGGGTCAGGCGCCTCGAAGGAGTCGAGCGCCTCCTCGGCGTCGCGGTGCTGCCGGTAGGTCATCCAGCAGCAGGCTTCCACGTCCGTCTCGTCGATGCCCCAGAAGCCCAGCTCCTCCTCGAAGAGCGGCCCGCACACGTCGGCCGGGCAGTGCAGCTTGCCGGTGCGGTAGTAGTTGAGCACGTAGGCGAAGACGCCCGGGTGCCGGTCGAAGAAGAACTCGTCGGCGCCCGGGTCGTAGTCGAAGCGCGCCGCGGCCTCGGGCTCCGTCAGGCCGGCCAGCCGCGTCCCCGGGAGGGTGCGCAGCGTGGAGCGGTACGTCTCATGGCGCACGCCGCCCACGTTGATCACGATCTTCCCGCTGTCGCCACCGCCGCCGCCGTGCCGCCCCATGGCCGCCGCCGGCAGCCCGGGGCATGGCTCGGCGCGCCGGCCCCCGGGCCCGCGGGGTGCCGGGGGGCCCGCCGGGGACGCGGCGGGGCCGAGCTGCGCAGGCGGCGGCTGCGGCTGCGGCGGCGGCGGGGACGGCGGCGGCGGGGACTCGGGCGGCTGCGGCGGCGGCGCCGGCTGCTGCTTGCCGGCCCCCTGGCGCCCGCGGAACGACGAGACGCAGACTGAGCTCAGCATTGGACGGGGGGCGGGGCGGGGGCGGGGCGCAGGGGGGCGGGGCGCAGGCGAGAGACGGGCGTGATTGGGCGGGAGGAGGTGGGGGCTGGAGGGGGCGGGTCCGTAGGGGGCGGAGACAGAGGCGATTGAGGGGCAGGATGGAGAGGGAGGGGCCTCAGTGGGGGGAGGACGAGGGGGGCGTGCCTGATTGGCTGGGGCAGGTGGGCGGGGCTGGGACTCTAACAGCGCCCAGCCGAGGTAGGCGGGTCGCCGAGTGAGGCACACGGATTGGAGGCAACAGAGTGGAGGGGCGGGGGCTCAGAGGAGGCGGGACCGGCAGGTGGTTCTGCCTGGCTCGGCGGCCCGCGGAGGAGGAAGGCGGGGTGAGATATGAGCGAGACCTGGCAGAACTGGGAAGAGAGATGGGGGCCGAGGGGGCCGAGTACAGTCCTGGCCGGGAGGGGCGGGGCCGCAGTGAGGGCGGCCGTTTTGAATGGGCTGAGAAGGGGGCGGGGAGCAGCGCGCCGAGACCAACCGGGCTTGGGAGGGTCGGGGCCTGAGAAGTAGACAGAATCGTGATTGGGCCCAGAGGGTGAGGGGGCGGGACGGCGGGACGGGCGGGAACTTTCCGCGAAGGAACAGGCTGGGGGGGCGGAGGCGGAGACCCCGGGCCGCAGCGAGGCCTGGGAGCCTAAGGGCGTCGTCATAGGACCAGGCAGGGGACGAGGCTGCCGGCTGGACCTGGCTAAACGGGGCCGGGCCGGGGGCCTGCGGGGGGCGTCTCCGACGGTGGGCTGTGGGCGGGAGAGGGGGCGCCAGGGGGGATGAGACCTGCGAGAGGCACCGGACCCCCGGGCCGGGACAGGGAGTCTCGGAGCCCAGGGAAACCGGGGGAGGTGGGGGGTTCCGGGCAGGAGCTTCCAAGGGGGCGCAGGAGAGGTCGCCACGCCTGGACAGCGGCCGGCCGCAGATTGGAGGCCTAAGGCAAGGATAAGGGTGGATGAGGAGGGGGCTGAGAGGGAGAGCGGAGAGGCCGGAGCGTCCGGGGGCGCCATCTGGACTGAGGACACTGGGGTGGGGTCGGGTGTCGGAGAGACCCGGTTAGGGCTGGAGCTCGGGGCGGGGCCGGGGGCGGGCCGGGCCTGGGCTCCGGGAGGAAGTGCGCAGGCGCCGGGGCGGGGCGGCGGGGGCTGCGGCGACAGAGGCGGCGCCTGCGGGAGTGGAGGGGCGAGTCGGGGGCTGCGGGAGTGGAGGGCCGAGTTGGGGGCTGCGGGAGTGGAGGGGTGAGTCGGGCGGGGGCTGTTGGAGTGGAGGGGCGAGTCGGGGGCTGTGGGAGTGGAGGGGTGAGTTGGGCGGGGGCTGTGGGAGTGGAGGGGTGAGTCGGGCGGGGGCTGTGGGAGTGGAGGGATGAGTTGGGCGGGGACTGCGGGAGTGGAGGGCCGAGTCGGGGGCTGCGGGCCTCTGCCCGCGCTGTCCCTGGCCGCACTCCTGCTGCAGGTGCAGCGGCCGGTTCGTATCCCCCCACCCCCACCCCGGCTCCCGCGTCTGTGTGTCTGGTGTCCCTGTGTCCCGCCGGCTCCGTCCCCACCTCTCTGAGTTTCTGCCCTCCCTCTGGGCTCTGTCTCCCCTCTCGGGGGTGACCCTCGGGCCTCCACCCCCTCTCTGTCCCCCTCCCGTCTGGGTCGCTGAGGACCCGTCTCCCTCCTCCGCACGTTTTCTCCTTCCTCGGTCCCTCTCCTCCCTGAGTCTCGCTCTCTCCCTCTTTTCTCTGCCCGTCACTCCCCAGGTCTCTGTTCCTGTCCTCTGTAGCACCCCCTCTGGATCTGTGTCCCCTCCCCCTATGGGGCTCTGTCTCCTCCTTTCTGGGTATCTGCCCCCTCTTCTTTGGGTTTCTTTCCGCCCATGAGTCTCTGTCCCAACCCCTGCCCCGTCCCTGTCACCCTCCCTGGGTCTCTGTCTTCTCTCTCTCTCTGGGTCTGTCCTCTCTCTCTGGGCCTCTGTCCCCTCTCTCTCTGGGTCTGTCCTCTCTCTCTGGGTTTCCGTCCCCTCTCTCTGGGTCTCTGTCCTCTCTGGGTCTCTGTCCTCTCTCTCTGGGTCTCTGTCCCCTCTCTCTGGGTCTCTGTCCTCTCTCTCTGGGTCTCTGTCCTCTCTCTCTGGGTCTCTGTCCCCTCTCTCTCTGGGTCTCTGTCCCCTCTCTCTGGGTCTCTGTCCCCCCCTTGGGTCTCTGCCCCCTCTCTCAGGGTCTCTGTCCCCTCTCTCTCTCTGGGTCTCTGTCCTCTCTCTCTGGGTCTCTGTCCCCCTCTGGGTCTCTGTCCCCCCCCCGGGTCTCTGCCCCCTCTCTCTGGGTCTCTGTCCTCTCTCTCTCTGGGTCTCTGTCCTCTCTCTGGGTCTCTGTCCTCTCTCTCTGGGTCTCTGTCCCCTCTCTCTGGGTCTCTGTCCCCTCTCTCTCTCTGGGTCTCTGTCCTCTCTCTCTGGGTCTCTGTCCTCTCTCTCTCTGGGTCTCTGTCCCCTCTCTCTCTGGGTCTCTGTCCCCTCTCTCTCTGGGTCTCTGTCTCCTCTCTCTGGGTCTCTGTCCTCTCTCTGGGTCTCTGTCCTCTCTCTCTGGGCCCTGCCCTCCTTCCCCAGGCCCCGTCACCCTCTGGCCAGGACTCCGGCTGCGTCACTGCAGGGAGTTTTGCAGACCGGGAGGCAGTTTCCCTCCCTCCCTGGAACCCGGGCTCCCTCCTTGGCCCCCAGCCAGGATCCAGGACCCTCCAGCAGCCCCTTAGCTGGTGATGGGACCCACTTCCCACCACTCTCTGCGCGCTGGAGCAGGGCTGGGTAGGCATCAGGGGCTGGGAGTGGGGCGGGGGCAAGGCCCAAAGTCGCCATCCAGCCTCCCCTCCTCGCGCCCCGCGCCCCCGCCTCCCACTTGGGGCACGGGATCGGCTGCCCACAGCGCCTGTGTGGCGAAGGTCAGAGGCGGTGGGAGAGAGTGGGGGCCGAGGGGAGGAGGCCGGATGGGGGGCCCAGGAGCCCTCTGGCTCTGGGAAATTGATGGCGTCACTCCTGCCTGGCACCTCCCCAGCCCCCCAGGGCACGTGGGGGACTGGTGCGCCTGGACGCTCCACTGTCCCTGACAGGGGATGGGGCTCTGGGCGCCCCAGGCTGCCATCTGCCCACGCCTGCGGACCGCAGCCCATCCCTGCTGCTCTCCGTCCATCTTTCTCAGCGCCCGAGCAAGGAACCCCTGAAGGCTTCCTCCTTGGCACTCCCTCCCCCTCCCCCAAGGCCCTGGGACTGGGGGAGGGTCGTCACCCCCCACACACCCGGCTTCGAGGAGGAGCCCGTACTTTGCTTCTAGCCCCATCCCGACCAGTTCCAAACCCAGGAAGGGGGCGCCCGCGGAATCCCGGCCCAGGACCCCGGTGTCTCAGCTCCTGGGCTCGGAATCCAGGGGAAGCTCTCCGCTCTAATCCTTGCGCCCCGAGTGGAATCCGGGCCGCGTCGCCGCCCGGCCCTCCCGCGTACTCACCCCGAGTCAGGCGAGGCGGGGATGGGGGGGTCCGGGGCTGGCGATGGGGGAGGGGTACCCAGGCCTGGCAGCTCCGGGCAGCGAGAGGCTGCGGAGGGGGAGTGACATCACCGCCGGGGGAGGGGCAGCACCGGGGGCTTCGAGCTCCGCCTGGACGGCGGGCCCAGGGGTCCCGGAATTCCAGGGGGAGAGAGGAGGGACAGCTGAGGCCCCCGGGAGAGGCATCGCTTCCCCTCCGGTTTGGGAAACCTCTCCCGATTTCAGCCACCACCCCCTCCACTGCCACCTGTCGCTGTCGTCGCGACCTGTCGCCTCCCACGCGTGTTGTGGCTGCGCCCGCCCCCAACAGGACGTGAGCATGACGTGGACTACAACTCCCGTGATGCCCGGCGGCGTGGGCGAGGGCCTCATGGGACTTGTAGTACAAGGACCCTCCCCCCACCCACCACCGCGGAAAAGGCGGACGCCACCCGTCCCCAGCGCCTGAAGTCCGGACACATAACGCATTCGTTAAAAATAAATAAATAAATAAAAGGCGACTCGGGTATTTTGCTGCATGGAAGTAGCGGCTTTTTACTGGGTAGCGGGACCGCCGAGCGTCACCCGTGGAACTGCGCCTGCGCGGGGCGGGAGCGCGCGCGCGCCAGGCCCACGCGGGCGCCGGCGCTCGCGTGTCCGCGGTCGAACACGGCCACGTAGGTCCCCAGGAACACGTCCCCCAGGATCCAGAGGGGCCCCGCGGGCGGCGGCACGTCCAAGGCCTGGAAGCCGGACAGGCAGAAGCGGACGCCGCCGCGGGCGATCTGAAGGGACAAGCAGGCGCCCTGGGTGCGGCCACTGCCCGCTGCCCGCGGGCCCGGTGGCCGCCCCGAAGCCGAGCTCCCAGCCCCACCCTCGCAAGCCCATGGCCACGCGTCCTTGGCGTTAGCACGACGTCACTTGCCCGGTGACATGACGTCATCGCGCCCTCTGCTTACCTGGATGACGTAATCTTGGGCCGTGAGGTTAAACCAGACCCCTCCGAGAAGGAGGGAGACTGGGGGCAGCGTTGGGATTTGTGAGCACTGGAAGAGGTACTGGGAGGAGGAGCCGGCAGGGATGGGGGTCTGGTGCGCGCACTGCCAGCCCCCCGCAGCTCCCCCGTGCACCCTGGCCGCCCCCTGCTCAGAGCCTTGGGCTCGGTCACCCGGCGCCCCTTCTCCCGTCCCCAGGGGTCTTGGGTTTTCTCTGCGCCATCCGCAGAGCCCTTGCTCCCTCCCACGCCGCTCCAGGCTGTCCCGCACGAGGTCTAGTCGCTTCTGCCTGGGACACCCTCCTCAGCCCCTCCCCAGTCCACACCCGCCGGCCACTGCGTCCTCACCTCCCCAGCCAGCAAGGGGAACCCCCCGAGGGCTGTGTGTAGGGCCCGGATCTCCTCCGTGGGCCCTGTGATGAGCGACGTGCCGGTGTCTAGGATGGCGGCACAGCCCTGGGCGCACAGAGTCAGCTGTGTGCCCACCTCCACGCTGTCAGAGGGAAGGGGACAGTCATGGGGGCGGGGTCTTAGGAGCGCAGGCCCCCAGCCGCCGCAGGCCGCGCCGCTCACCGCTGCATGTGGATCTGCCAGTAGGCGGGGACGGTGACCGGCACAAAGGTGAGGGGTGGGGTGTAGTGAGCCGGGTCTGCACCGCCCAGGACCAGCTCCCCGCCATCAGCGCCCTCAGGGTCCCTGCGGCGGCAGAGTGTGGTCAGTGTCGGGGACGCTGCCCCTGCCCCTGCCCCGTCCCAGCAGTGCCCGGGGCGGGATTTCCCGCCGACCCGGTCACTTCTGGGTTGCTGGACGTGGGGACCATGGGGTGTCTGGGGACAGCAGCTTCCTGATTTGGCTGCAGATGGGGGCGTTCCAGAGCGGCAGGTCACGGTACTCCACGCTGGCGCGCGGGGACACGTGGCGTGTGCGTGTCCTGCTATCAGGGAGGGTGCTAGGCCCCCTGAGTGGGCTGGGGGCTTCCCGGAAGGCTGGAGGAGGAGGAGTGTGCCGAGAGGCAGGTGGGCGTGCCTGAGACGGCTCCTGAGTGGGCGCAGGGCTCCAGGAGTGGAAAGTCCAGCCTCCTGGAAGGTGAGTGGCACTTCCTGGGTGGACTATATGGGGGGGGCATTCCGGACTTCCGGGGAGTGGCCTCCAGTGGAATTGGGGCTTGCTTCAAGGAGAGAGGGTTCCTAAGTCGAGTGTTTGGATGGGGAACGGAACTTTGCACTTGACTGCAAAACGTGGAGTGTTTAAAATGGATGAGGAGGGACCAGCGCTGGGGCTTAGCGGGTAAAGCCTGTGGTGCCTGCATCCCATATGGGCGCCGGTTTGAGTCCCGGCTGCTCCACTTCCAATCCAGCTCCCTGCTAATGCACCTGGGAAAGCAGTGCAAGATGGCCCAAGTGCTTGGGCTCCCTGCCTGGGAGACCCAGAAGAAGCTCCTGGCTCCTGGCTTCGGATTGGTCCAGCTCGGCCGTTGCGGCCATTCGGGGAGTGAACCAGTGGATAGAGAACCTGTCTCTCTCTCTCTCTCTCTCTCTCTCTCTCTCTCTCTGCCTCTCTGTAACTCTGCCTTTCATATATATATAAATATATCTTTAAAAATTAAAATGGATGAGGCGTTTCCTTGGTGTGTCAAGCGATGGTAGTTCCGGGTAGGGCTCAGTGCTGCTTAGGCTGGGCAGGTGCCATCCTGAAGGGCAGGGAGCTTCCTGTGTGGGGTGGGCTCCCTGCTCGGGGCTGGGTGTCCAGCACTGCGGGGAGCCCACCCGAGGGAGGGCTGGGGCTCCGGGTGCGGGCCTCCCCCAGCACCTGTTGAGGTAGAAGGAGAAGACGGGCTTGTCCAGCAGCCCCTGCTCCACCAGCACGTCCAGTGGGGGCCGGACTCCCTCCACAGCCAGGGTGGGGAAACCGAGGCCCAGGATGCCGTCGAAGTGGGCGAGGGTGAAGACCAGGCTGGGCTCCCACAGAGCCTCCCCGAAGGTCACTGGGGCGCCCTGCAGGCCCCCGATCTAGGGGAGATGGACATGGGGCTGGTAACTTCCGGAAGACGTCTGCCCAGGGTCCAGTGAGATCCCATCTGGGAAACAGCCCAACTGCCTGGGAACTGCCTGCCTTTGGGGGAGGCCCCACCCCCACCCAGGAGGCCCCTCCTCCCCTCTGGGGAGCCCCCACCCCCTCCCCAGGGGGCCCCACCCCTCCCCAGGAGCCTTGCCTCCCTTCTGAGGAAGCCCCACCCCTCCCCCCAGGAGGCCCCTCCTCCCCTCTGGAGAGGCCCCACCCCTCCCCCCTCCCCAGGAGGCCCCACCCTTCCCCCAGGAGGCCCCTCCTCCCCTCTGGGGAGCCCCCACCCCCTCCCCAGGGGGCCCCACCCCTCCCCAGGAGCCTTGCCTCCCTTCTGAGGAAGCCCCACCCCTCCCCCAGGAGGCCCCACCCCTCCCCAGGAGGCCCTACCCCTCCTCCCAGGAGGCCCCTCCTCCCCTCTGGGAAGCCCCACCCCTCCCCAGGGGGCCCCACCCCTCCCCAGGAGCCTTGCCTCCCTTCTGAAGAAGCCCCACCCCTCCCCCCAGGAGGCCCCTCCTCCCCTCTGGAGAGGCCCCACCTCCTCCCCAGGAGGCCCCACCCCTCCCCAGGAGGCCCCGCCTCCAGCCCCGGGCTGTCCCACCGGAGCTGCGGGCCGGTCAGTCCTGGGCCAGCGCTCACCGTCAGCTTGTCCTCGCTCAGGATCCCGTCCAGCCGCCCGGTTCCGTACTGAATGGCGAACTTGGTCCCGTTGGGCCGGAAGGAGCTGGAGGCTTTGGGGTTGAAGCGGTGGTGGAACCCTGGGTCGGAGGCCGGGGAGGGTCACTGGGGGGCCTCCTGGAGGGCCCCCGCCTGCTGCCCCCGGCCCAGCCGGCCGACTCACAGCAGGGCACGCTGAGGAAATGACATCTCCTGGACGGGACCCAGAGATTGGAGGAGCCGGTGTCGAAGACGACGGAGAAGTTCTGGGGGGGAGTCCCCAGCCCGATCTCCCCAAAATACTGGGCCTGGGGGCAGACGCAGGGTCACCCAGGTGCGGGGCTGCGGGGCCAGGGTGGGGGGCGGCGACTCACGTTCATATAGTTGGAGAGAGCCACGAAGGTGGGCTTGTCCCCGGGGTGCGGGGTCCTCAGCCCGGGGGGCTCTGCCGGCCGGTCCCCGGCTCCCGCGGGGCTCAGGTCCCGGCGTCCAGGGGGGACGCGCCGCAGGGGGATGCTGTGGGGAGCACGGGTGCCCGTGGTTAGGAAGCGCCCTTCCTGGGGGCCTTTCTTTTCCAAAGGAGAGAAAATGAGAAGAAAAAAAAAATCCATCCCGGAGCGCCGGGGCCGCAGGCACCTTCCCACAGACCCCGCCCCCCGGGTCATTGAAATGCAAGCCGGTGTCCTGAGCCCCAGCCTTCCCGGAAACCCCAGGAAGGGAGCCGGGGACCCCCTGTGCCACACTGGGGACGGCTGCGGGGGGGTGCCAGACACGATCTTTTTTGGGGGGGTAATTGTCGAATAGCCCTTAGATGGACACATGGTCCTCGTGCAGGCTACCCGCTGTGCGCTGTGAAGAGATGGGGTGCGCTCAGACCAGTATCCCTTCTTCCTGCTGGAAACACTCAGAATCCTCTCTGTCAGCTCCGGGGGGGGTCAGCCAGTTGCTGTCGGCCGTGGTTACCCTGCTGGGCTGCACCTGTTAGGGTCCCCCTGCAGCACCTCCCTCCCAGCCGTGGTAGCTGCTGGTCCCCGCGACTCCTGCTAGCCCCACGCTGGCCCTCTGTGTGGTCAATTCCATCCATGTTGCTGCCAATGATAGAGCTTCATTCTCTCTCTCTCTCTCTGAATAAATGCCAGGTCTTATCTGCACTCTGTACACTGAAATACAGTCTGGATAACCAAAGGGTTATTACAAAGTGGAAAATTCTAAGAGCACTCGAAGCGAGTGGGCTGTTTAAATAACTGGGGGGCGGGTGGAGGCTTTTTCTAAGCATGAGACCAAGGACCAAACTCGGGGCGGGGCGGGGGTATTGACAGGTGCAACTGTAAAACCCTGGAGCTCTGTGCACACACACACGGCAGAAAATATAGTTAAGAGACCAAAAAAAGAAATCGCGGGGAAATAATTATGAGTTATACGGGCCGGCGCTGTGGCACAGTTAGGCTAAGCCTCTGCCTGCGGTGCCCGCGTCCCGTATCGGCGGCCGGTTCCAGTCCCGGCTGCTCTGCCTTTGGTCCAGCTTCCTGCTAACGTGCCCGGGGAGGCAGCAGGCGGTGGCCCCTGCTCCCCACGTGAAAGACCCAGATGGGATTCCTGGCTCCTGGCGTCACCTTCCAACCACGAGGGAAGATGTTCAGCCCCGGGAATCGGGAATCGTGGGAGAAACACAAAGAACAGGAGACTCCTGCTGCGGGGGTGTGGCTGGTAGTTTCCCAAGGATGATTTGGAAAATACTTTTGAAAAGCTTTGGTATTGTTCACACTAGGGCCAGCGCTGTGGTGCAGCGGGTAAAGGCAGCACCTGCCGCACCTCCATCCCATGCGGGCGCCGGTTCGAGTCCCGGCTGCTCCACTTCCCATCCAGCTCTCTGCTGTGGCCTGGGAAGGCAGTGGAAGATGGCCCAGGTCCTTGGGCCCCTGCACCCTCATGGGAGACCCGGGAGAAGCTCCTGGCTCCTGGCTTCCATGTGGCCCAGCTCCAATCCTTGCAGCCATGTGGGCGTGAACCGGGAGGTGAAAGATCTCTCTCTCTCTCTCTCTCTCTCTCTCTCTCTCTCTCTCTCTCTCTCTCTCAAATAAATATCTTTTTTTTTTTTTAAATCGTTCACACTTTGTAACCCCACAGTTTCAGTTCTAGAAGTCTGGTCCACACAGCCCGCCCTCGGCTGGTGCGCAGAGCCGCAGAGCTGCGTTTTCGAAAACGTGTGAGATTCGTTAGCGCGAGGCTGCCCTGCGCGGCTCACGGGCCAGGAGCGCATCCGTTCAAGCGTCAGACTTTGCGGTCATGGCCACGCCGCGTCACGCGAGAGCAGGAACCTCGCCTGGGCAGGGCAGGTGCCCTTTGGACCAAGTCCCCAGGCAGGGCTGCAGCTGCCGGCCCGGGGACTCCGCTGTGGGTCTCCCTGCTCCCTGCACCTGCTGGGAAGACCTGCTGGGGTGCACTGCGCCTGCGCGCCTGCGCCCCCCCACCCCACCCCCGTGAATCAATCTTGAGAGGCTACGGAATGTGAAGTGGGGAACGCGCTTCCTGGAGACACCCCCCGGCCCCAGGGGGTGGTGAGCAGGAGGGGGCAGAGGCAACGTGGGGGTCGCACGCCTTGGGTGCGGTCCCCAAACTGGGTGTCCTGAGATCTCAGTAGCTTGCAGCATGCGACTCTGGGCGGGGGGTGTCTCGGTATCTGACCTCTGACCCCGAGCGTCCCAGCCCTGCCGACATCGGCAGGGGTCTCCCCGTGGTGGGAGGAGGGTGGGGGGTTCTCCAGTCTTGGGGCTCAGGAGCTGTCGCCTTGGCGCCCTCAGGAGTGAACCCCAGTTTGTCGGTCTGGGAGCCTAAGCAGGAGTCAGGGATCCTGGGGTGCCAGGTTTGGGGGTCCCTGAGCTGGGGAGCCCCAGATCTATAACCCGAGGGGAGGAGGGTCCTTCCGGGGCCCGGATGGCGGGGTGGGGGTCCCCATACCGGATCAGCGCGGCTCCCCCGGGCTGCGCGCGCAGCAGGATCGCGTGCAGCAGCAGCGGCAGCAGCAGCAGCCGAGGCATCGTGGGCTCCGAGTGCGGGCCCGGGCGCCGGGAGCCGTCCCCTTCCCCGGCGCCGCCCTCTCACGCCCCGCCCCCGGCTTCAGCGGCCCTGGGCAGGTGGCCTGGGGCGGAGGTGGGACTGGGCTGTTCTTGAAGACTGTGCCCAGTACTCTATGGGTGTGTGTGTGTGTGTGTGCCAGCGTCGCTGGTGCTCCGACCCCCACCTTGGGCGGAGAGGGCGGGGGTGGGGGGGCGGCTCCTCGGCGGGACCGCCCCAGCCCTCAGCCCCCTTCTTCACTTCCTGTCGCTTTTGCTTTCAGCTCTCACTTCCCTATTCTGAGGCTCTCATTAACCACAAGAGTTTCGGGAGGGCAGAGGGCAGGTGCGGACTCCGAGGGTGTGGGGGAGCGGGGGACAAGGCCGGAAAAGACCCCAGATGCTTCCTGTGCCCCCGACCCCTGGGGGCAAACCCTGAGACACACGCATAAAAATAAAACCCGCCCGGGGCCCCGCCGCCGCCCAACAAGCTTACAGATAATTTGGGGTGCCTCTGCCGCTCCCCGGACCACCATCTCCCCGAGTGAACTTCCTGGATCTTAACAAGCATTGGAAATCTACTTTAAACAATGCAGATCCCCCCATAAATAATTTAATCATTGATTTACAACTTTAAAAAAAGATTTATTTAAAAGAGCGATGGTGAAAAGGAGAGCGAGGGAGAGATCTTCCATGTGCTGGTTCACCCCCCAAGTGGCTGCGCCAGGCGTGTGCCCCCTCGGGGTCTCCCACACCGGGCGCATCAGCAGGGAGCTGGATCAGAAGTGGAGCAGCCTGGACTCCAGCCAGCACCCCCATGGGATGCCGGCGCTGCACACGGCGGCTTAGCCCGCTGCCAAGGCGTGGGCCATTCACCAAACCCTACTCGTGCCGCCCGTTTCCCCATTGGAATGCAACTCGCACAGGGGGAGGGGTCTTGGTCCAGGGGGAGGGGTCTTGGTCCAGTTGAGTTCATTGCTACCCGGGTCCTCAGCACCTGGGAGAGCACCTGCCACACAGCAGACCCTCGCCAATGTCGGCTCGGAGCCTCCTTCGGCACAGCCTGCCCTGGGCAGGATCGACGACCCTCCCAGCCGCCCCCCACCCCGACTCGCTCGGGCCCAGGTCGCGTCGCCCCGCGCCCCGCACCCAGGGGTCATTTCTCGGAGGCCTTGTCTGCAAAACCGCAGGCGGCCGCACGGTGGCGGTGTGCACCCGCGTTCCCGCCACGGGTCCCGCCGTGCCGGGCGCCGAGGCCGCGGGCAGCTCCCCGACCGGTGCCGCGGGAGAACAAGGGCTGACTCCCCGCCTGGCCCTGCCCGCGCTCGCCGAGACAAGGCCTCCGGCACACGGCGGATTGGGACCAGATTGAGGCTCCACACACAGCCTCCTACAAGCCCCTGGTACTTTTGCTCCCTTTCCATTGGCTGGATCCCGTCACGTGACGAGCAGGCCGCGTGGGCCGCTGGGGAATGTAGTTCGGCTGTGTGTCGGGCCTCGTGTGTGAACCTCGGTCAGCGTCCATCGCGCGTGGCCCACGAGGCCTGCTGCGAGGTCCGATGGCAGAGCCGGCGCGGCCCGAAGGCTCAGGGATGCCGGGCAGCATCTCCCCGAGCCGCCACGCCCCGGCTGAGGAGCCACGGCCCCCCTGCCCCAGGCTTTCGGAAACGGCTGGTTCGCCCGCACAGCCCGGGCAGAGGAGACGCAGGGGCTCCCCTGCGAGCCGGCCTGGCTCAGGGCAGAGCACCGAGCTCGTCCGCAGCCGGAATCCGGGCGCTGAGCGCCCAGCCCGCCCCGTCCACGCGCCCCGCGGGGAACGTGCCACAGCCAACACTTTACTTTGACCCTTGTGGTCTGGAGAGCCTGGACTTTTACAAACGCTTCCAGCAGCAAAGTTAGGGTTTGCCGCATACGTTTTCCCGGCCCAAGTTCGTATTTCAGCTCATTGAAAACCCCGAAGCTGCCAGCCCACAAACTCCGCAAACGTGCACTGCGTGTTTTCTCCAGCCACGGGGAGGGACGCTGCCGCTGCTGGGGATGTCTGCGGACCCGGCTCTCCGGCCGCAGGACCAAGGATGGGCGCGATAGGCCAACCGCGCGGTCCGGGGCCGGCCACGCCACAACGGACCGCGGTCCCCCACAACTCCCCGGAACTCTTCTTCCGCACCCCCCAGCGGAGCCACACGGCGGCGCACACTTCCGGCGAGCGCACCACTTCCGTGCGGGGCGGCCGACTCGGCCGGCCCCCAGCGGACCGGAAGTCCGTCACCCTTCGCGCCCCACCCCTTCCGGAAGTGACGCATGGCGGGGTTGCCGGAAGAAGTGGCGAAGTTACTTTTGAGGGGACTCTGGTGGCGGCGGCGTGTCAGGGGCTACGGCCCCGGAGGAAGAGGAGCCGAGTAAGGGGGCGGAGACAGGAGCACTGGGAGTGGGGAGACGCAGGAGGAGCCCCCAGCAGCTCCGACGAACCCCCTTCTCTCTTCCCTCCGCTCCCCTCCGTAGCTTGCGCATCCCCCGGCTGTTTCCAGGGCAACGGGAGGAGACCCCCCACGCGAGAGGCCGCCCACAAGTCCCCGCGCGCAGCCATGAGCCCCGCCCCCCACTGGTGCTCGGAGAGGGGCGGGACCTGGAGCGAGGTGATGGGGCGGGGCTTGCGGGAGGGGCGGGGGGCGGGGCTAGGTGTTGTGGTGGGCGGGGCCTGAGAAAAATCAGAATGAGAGACGGAGTTGGGTTGGGGGGAGGTGTGCTAAGAGCAGGTGGGCTGTGACTGACGGGCAGAGTGAGCCCCAAGGAGAATGGACAGTGATGGGCGAGCAGGTGGGTGGGGCCTGGGGCGGGGCCTGTAAAAGGGGCGGGACTTAAGGCCACACTGCAAGTTGGAGCATGGGTGGGAAGCGTCTGGCGACCGGCTGGGGCTGGGGTCCCTGTGCAGTAGTCGGAGCCTGGGGGAGCTGGAATAAAGGGGCCCCCTCATCAGAACCCGCAGCTGGCCTGACCCAGTCCTGCGTTGCCCCCTGTGTTGTGCAGGCTGCTCCGTGACCCCACCATGTCCTCCCCCACCACGACCTCCTTGGACACTGCCCCGCCTGGTGAGTGGCCCTGTGCCTCGCCCAGCCCCGGTCTGAGCAGCCGCACGGCCGGAGGAGCTCACCGCGCCGCGTCTCCCCGTCCCCCAGGAGATGGCCCCGCGCAGCCCGGCACCTCCTCCCCCTCGCCCGCCGTGAAGGAAGAGGGCCCCGAGCCCTGGCCCGAGGCCGCGGACCCTGCTGTGCCAGGCAGCGATGAGGCCGGCTCAGCCTGCGTCGTGGGTGAGACGGGGCCCGGGACGGCTGTGGGCAGCAGGGCAGAGGGAGGCCCTGCCTCGCTTCTTTGGGGCGCACGCCGCCCGCTCCCTGCGGCCCCTCACCGCCTTGTCCGCCCGCCCGCCCGCCCAGTCGCCGTGGAGCCGGAGGAGGAGCCGGAGCGCAAGCGGAAGAAGGGCCCGGCGCCGAAGATGCTGGGCCACGAGCTGTGCCGCGTGTGCGGGGACAAGGCCTCGGGCTTCCACTACAACGTGCTCAGCTGCGAGGGCTGCAAGGGCTTCTTCCGGCGCAGCGTGGTCCACGGCGGCGCCGGCCGCTACGCCTGCCGCGGCGGCGGCGCCTGCCAGATGGACGCCTTCATGCGGCGCAAGTGCCAGCTGTGCCGGCTGCGCAAATGCAAGGAGGCTGGGATGCGGGAGCAGTGTGAGTGCGGGTGGGGAGGGTCGGCCAAGCCCCGCCCCGCCCACGCCCCCTCGGTCACGCCCCTGCCCCGTCCACATCCCCCGGCCTTCGCTAGTGCGAGGCGCCGGGATGCGGGAGCAGTGTGCAGGGTGGGGAGGGCTCGGCCCGACCAGGCCAAGGCCTGGCCACCTCCCCAGACCGGCCACACCCCAACCGCCCTGGCCACGCCCCGATCCCCGGTCGGCCCCGGCCCTCTCATGCCCTGTCCCCGCCTCCGACAGGCCACGCCCCCGCTGGCCACGCCCCCCACCCTTGCAAATTCAAGGAGGCCAGGATGCTGGAGTAGTGTGGGGGCGGGGCGCTACCCCATCCCCAACCGTGCCGGCCTCGGCCTTACCCCGAACCTGGCCACGCCCCGACCCGCCCAGCCGGTCATCCCCGCCCGGCCACGCCCCCGCCCGGCCACGCCCCCGCCGGCTGAGCGCTGGCTCTGTTCCAGGCGTCCTCTCTGAGGAGCAGATCCGGAAGAAGAAGATTCGGAGGCAGCAGCAGCAGCAGCCGGCGCCTGGGGAGCCGGGGGGCAGCAGCGGCTCGGTCGGCGCGCCGGGGGCGTCCCCCGGGGGTGCGGAAGCCAGCGGCCAGGGCTGCGGCGAAGGCGAGGGCGTCCAGCTCACAGCGGCCCAGGAGCTGATGATCCAGCAGTTGGTGGCCGCCCAGCTGCAGTGCAACAAGCGCTCCTTCTCTGACCAGCCCAAAGTCACGGTACTGCCCGCCCAGCCTCGGGCGGCCGGGCCGGGAGGCGGAGGCCGCGGGCTTGGCCTCGGGGTCAGCGCCGGGGTCCTGGCGTGACCGGTCTCCCGTGTCGCAGCCCTGGCCCCTGGGCGCGGACCCCCAGTCCCGAGACGCCCGGCAGCAGCGCTTCGCCCACTTCACGGAGCTGGCCATCATCTCGGTGCAGGAGATCGTGGACTTCGCCAAGCAGGTGCCCGGCTTCCTGCAGCTGGGCCGCGAGGACCAGATCGCGCTCCTGAAGGCGTCCACCATCGAGGTAACAGCCAGTGCCAGGCCCGAGCCCCGGGCAGCGCCGCACAGGGGCCGGGAGTCCGGGGCAGCACCCGCACAGGGCCCGGGAGCCCGGGGCAGCGCCCGCGCAGGGCCCGGGAGCCCGGGGCAGCACCCGCAGAGGGGCCGGGAGCCCGGGACAGCACCCGCACAGGGCCCGGGAGCCCGGGGCAGCGCCGCACAGGAGCCGGGAGTCCAGGGCAGCACCCGCACAGGGGCTGGGAGTCCAGGGTAGCACCCACACAGGGACCGGGAGCCCTGGGGCTGCGCCCGCACAGGGGCCGGGAGTCCAGGGCAGCACCCGCACAGGGGCTGGGAGTCCAGGGTAGCACCCACACAGGGACCGGGAGCCCTGGGGCTGCGCCCGCACAGGGGCCGGGAGTCCAGGGCAGCACCCGCACAGGGGCTGGGAGTCCAGGGTAGCACCCACACAGGGACCGGGAGCCCTGGGGCTGCGCCCGCACAGGGGCCAGGAGTCCAGGGCAGCACCCGCACAGGGGCCGGGAGCCGAGTGAGCAGAGAGTCCCAGGCCCTCCTCGAGCCCAGGAGAGGAGGCAGGGTGAGAGGGAGGCATGCGGCCCGGGCTGGAGGGGCCGGCGGGGCCGGCGGGAGAAGCGGCTGCTGCGGAAGGCTTGCAGGAGCCGCAGGGAAACGGTGACGTCACTGGTGCAGACGAGCCGTGCGCACGAGGGCTCTGCAGAAAGGTTACAGAGAACTCATGTAGGTCACGGAACCTGCGTGGATTTCAGAAATTTTTTGCACCAAAATAAACTTTGCTCTTTTTAAAATTATTTATTTGAAAGAGTTTCAGACAGAGATTCACTTCCCCACATGGCCACGAGACCAGGGCCGGGCCAGGCCGGAGCCGGGAGCCAGGGGCTGCTTCTGGGTCTCCCGTGTGGGTGACGGAAGCCGAGCACCTGAGCGTCCTCCGCTGCTCTCCAGGCCTTCAGCAGGGAGCAGCCGGGACGGGAACCGGCGCCCATATGGGGAGCCGGCGCCTCAGGGCCACCGTTACCATACGCTACGGCACGTGCCGGCCAGACTTCTCTTTGAATATCATTTTTCCAAGAACTTTTTTAAAGCCCCCCCCCCCCATCCCAGAGGCTTTTTAGAGGAGTCAGCACTTGAGCCAAGTCAAGGGTAGTGAGTATTGAGCACCTACTGTATGCTGGGCTCGACTCCCAGCAGGGCAGATGGTGAACAACAGGCGGACATGCCTGTCTGTGTGAGGGTGCGGCGGGCGCCGAGGCTGAAGCCCAGGGGGGGCGAGGGGCTCACGACCCGGCCGGACCCCCGGCAGGCCAGGAGGGCCGGGGCTGGCGCTGCAGGGTGGTGACAGGTGCCTGCGGCCTGCAGATCATGCTGCTGGAGACGGCCCGGCGCTACAACCACGAGACGGAGTGCATCACCTTCCTGAAGGACTTCACCTACAGCAAGGACGACTTCCACCGGGCAGGTAGGGCCGGCGCCCCCGCGTGTGTGGCCCCGGAGCGCAGGTGAGGCCCGGCTGGCCTGAGAGCCGACACGCGCGCTCACCCAGCGCCAGCCCCGCACCCGGACGTGCACGCTTATCCAGCGCCAGCCCCGCACCCGGACGTGCGCGCTTATCCAGCGCCAGCCCCGCACCCGAACATGCGCGCTTATCCAGCGCCAGCCGCGTACCCGGACATGCGCACTTATCCAGCGCCAGCCCCGCACCCGGACATGCGCGCTTATCCAGCGCCAGCCCCGCACCCGGACATGCGCGCTTATCCAGCGCCAGCCCTGCACCCGGATACGCGCGCACTTATCCAGCGCCAGCCCCGTACCCGGATACGCGCGCACTTACCCAGCGCCAGCCCCGTACCCGGACACGCGCGCACTTATCCAACGCCAGCCCGGCACCCGGACACGCGCACTCATCCAGCGCCAGCCCCGTACCCGGACACGTGCGCTCATCCAGCGCCAGCCGCGTACCCGGACACACGCGCTTATCCAGCGCCAGCCGCGTACCCGGATATGCGCGCTCATCCAGCGCCAGCCGCGTACCCAGAGAAGCGCGCGCTTACCCAGCGCCAGCCCCGCACCCGGACACGCGCGCGCTCATCCAGCGCCAGCCCTGTACCGGGATATGCGCGCACTTATCCAGCGCCCGCCCCGCACGATGGGCTGGAGTGCAGGTTGAGATGGAGGAGTCTGCTGTCACCTGCAGCTTCTTGGTGGCGATGAGGAAAAAGCAGAGCCCGGACGTGGTCCCCCTGAGCGGGGCGGGCTGGGCCTGCCGCGCTGGGCAGCGCTGACCTGGGCCCTTCCCCGGGGACGACCTCGGCAGGGGGCTTCTGGGAGAAGCGCGGGTGGCAGGGGCCCGGGCCCAGGGCTCCAGCGGCGCCCCCCACCCAGGGCAGACGCCGCGCCCTCGTCCTTGTCCCGTCTCCAGAGGTCGCCCTCTCTGGCCCCATCTCTATTCTCAGACATCCACTTCTGCCCCAGCCTTTCCCTCCCTGACCCCCATCCTCCACCACCCAGGACAGACCTGGCGCCCCAGTGAGTCTGCGCAGATCAGGGCAGGACCGCGGGGAGCCCGTGGTCGGGGAGCAGTGGGGGGCCGGGTGTGAGGACGGCCCAGGCAGCTGGGGCAGAGCGGGAGTCCCACTCCCCACGCCTTTCTCTGCCACCGCCCAGCCAGGCGTCCGTCCTCCCCCTTGGACCACTCAGGAAGCCCCTCCCCCCTCCCGATGAGTCTGCCCAGCAGCCACACCCACGCCAGCTCCCCTCCGCCCACTGTGGGAGCTGTCCGCGGCTCCCTCCTCGGGGCCTCTGGCAGGCCGAACACCGCAGCCTGCTGCCTGGCCGGGCCCTCAGGTCCCGGTCACCTGCCGGCGTGGCCACGGGCCTCTCTGCTGTCCCAGTCACCCGTCCGTGTGTTCTGGCAGGCCGCGGCTCTGCCTGGCGTGTCTGTCGCCTGGACCCTACCCCCGGCCGAGGCCCGGGGACTCAGGGACACGGATGGATGGCTCCCTCCCGGCCTGCGGGGTGCAGTGGACCCCCGGGGTGATGCCATGTGACCCAGCTCCCACGCGTGTCCCTCTGCCCTGGTGTCCACGCAGGAAGGCAGGGTGCTGGCGACAGAGCGGAGTGTTCCCAGGAAACGTTCCGCGAGCCGGGACACGGGGAGCAGTGACAGGCGCGTGACACTGCTGCGGTCTGCCCGCCCCCAGGCCTGCAGGTGGAGTTCATCAACCCCATCTTCGAGTTCTCGCGGGCCATGCGGCGCCTGGGGCTGGACGACGCCGAGTACGCCCTCCTCATCGCCATCAACATCTTCTCGGCCGACCGGCCCAACGTGCAGGAGCCGGGCCGCGTGGAGGCGCTGCAGCAGCCCTACGTGGAGGCCCTGCTCTCCTACACGCGCATCAAGAGGCCGCAAGTACGGCCGGGCCCCCGGGAGGCCTGCGGCGCGGGGGTGGGGGTGGGGGGCGGCTGGCTCGGCCCCCGCCCCCCACCGCTGACTCCGCCTCCGCCCCAGCTGACTCCGCCCACCGCCCCCCCGCTGTCCCCGCCCCCGCTGACTCGCCCACTGCCCCCCGCCCCCCCCCCCCCCCCGCTTACTCCGCTCACCGCTCCCCCTCCCGCTGACTCGCCCCCCGCCCGCTGTCCCCACCCCCGCTGACTCGCCCCCCCCCCGCCCGCTGTCCCCGCCCCCGCTGACTCGCCCACTGCCCCCCGCCGACTCCGCCTCCCCGCTGACTCCGCCTCCCCGCTGACTCCGCCCACCGCCCCGCCTCCCCCCGCTGACTCGCCCACTGCCCCCCGCCCCCCGCTGACTCCGCCCCGCCCGCTGACTCCGCCCACCGCCCCGCCTCCCCCGCTGACTCCGCCCACCGCCCTGTCCGCCCACAGGACCAGCTCCGCTTCCCGCGCATGCTGATGAAGCTGGTGAGCCTGCGCACGCTGAGCTCCGTGCACTCGGAGCAGGTCTTCGCCCTGCGACTCCAGGACAAGAAGCTGCCGCCCCTGCTGTCCGAGATCTGGGATGTGCACGAGTGACGCCGGCGCACCCCGCCCCGCAGCCGCGCCCCGCCGCCCCCGCCTCCCTCCTTGGGTGGGAGGGGCCCGGGCTGGGCCCCTGGGCCTACCTGGCGGCCTGGAGCAAGGCCCAGGCCCCTGCAGCCCTGGACCAGCCCCAGCGAGTCTTCCAGGAGGGGGCGGGGCTCAGGCCTCCAGCTCTGGCCCTGCCAGCCGCCCTCCCGCCCGCTTACCCCTCACCACCACTGCGCAGTGCACCTTGAACAGAGGGGGCGGGCCCGAGGCCCCCCCGCAGCCTGACGCCACGGCCCCTCCTCCTCTGAGCCTTTTATTTAATAAAAACTAAAATCAGCAAACACAGGGAAAGTAGATACAAGCCAGCCCCGCGCCCGCGTGTGAGATGCCGACAGGGGTGGGCTGAGGGGCTGCAGTGCTGCGGGGCTCCAGCGGGCAGGACCAGGGCGGACCCCGGGCTGCGGGGCTCCAGCGGGCAGGACCAGGGCGGACCCCGGGCTGCGGGGCTCCAGCGGGCAGGACCAAGGCGGACCCCGGGCTGCGGGGCTGCAGGGACACCGGGCCCAGCCGACTCCGGCGGGCAGGACCAGGGCGGACCCCGGGCTGGGGGCTGCGGGGCTGCAGGGCTGGCTCTGACGGGAGGCCCAGGAGTTGGTGAGGGAACCCTTGCGTGGCCAGCACGCACCGGGAGGCCTTTGGTGGGCGCTGCGCCGGCCGTCCCACATGTCAAACGACTTGGGGCCCCGGAACCACCGCTGAGGCACGTGGAGTTCGCTCCTCTGGGCCGAACTGGACAGTGGACGGACAGACGCCGCGGGGCAGCACATAGCGGCTTCGGCCACGCCTTCCCGGGGACCAGGACCGGGGGCTGGGCCTGAGCCGAGCGAGCGCACACGGGCTGGAAGAGCGCGGACGGCCCGCGTGCCGGCCCCGCGGGGACGCCGGACGCTCGCGGGCGGCCTGGGGTGATGTGCCGGATGCTGGAAGTTGTATTACTTGGGGCGCGGGATGGTTACAGCGACCCCCCTATTCCAAGCAGCCTACTCCGACACTAGTGTACCACTGGGCAAACCGGTCGGCACTCGTCTCGCCTCCGCCAGCGCGCGCGAGGCGGCTGGGCGTCACCCCGCCCGCCCACCAGCGGGCAGCGCCCGGCTCGACCTCCCGACTTGGCCGCGGGCCGGGAAGCGGATGGTGTGCGCGCAGCGCCAGAGGGCGGGAGGCGGGACCGAGTGGGATGGGGCGAGGCACGCTGCGCGCGTGCGCAGAAAGCAAGCAGCGGAGCGAGCGGGCCCTCGGGGGCGTGGCTTTGCTCCGCTTACGTCACGACGGGGCGGGAGTTGGAGATCCAGGGAGCGAGGCCGCTTCCCTATCGGAGAGGAGGGGCGTGGCCTCGCCCGCACGTGGGTAGGGGCGTGGCCAGCTCGGCGCGCGCTGTCTCTGGGCTTGCGCGCGCCGGAGTCAGGGGTCACGGCGGCGTAGGCTGTGGCGGGAAACCGTGTTTGAAGGCTGTGAGTACAGGAGACGGGAAATCGGGGGCACTCGGGACGGGGACTCGAGTAGCCGGGAACACGGGCCTGAGGAGAGGGACCCGCGGAGGGCGCGCGGGCGGGGGCGCGCGGTAGAGGGGCTGGGGCCGGAGGTCTCCGCGGACGCACGCGCCGGGCGCGGGGCGGGAGGCCCCCGGGGCTGTGCAGCGCCCCGGGGAGCCTGGGGTCGCCCTCTCCGCTCCCTGAGTGTGTGAGGGGCGTCGCGGGCCGGGCGCCGTGCTAGGAGCGGGAGCCGCGGCGCCGGTTCGCCCTCCCTGGGGCAGCGGCCTTGGAGGGTCGAGGTCGGCTTGGATCCGGGCACAGCGCCTCCCCTGCCACGGCCCCGCGTGTTTGTAGCTGCGGGCTGAAAGGCTAGGGGTGGGGTTCGGGTTTAGGTCGGGGTCCACCCAGGAGCCGTGGGCGGGGGGCCTCTGCAAGGTTGGCTGGCTGCCCTGGGGAGATCGGGGGTGTAGCGGGTGGAGGCATGGCGGGTGGCTTGGGCCTGGCGTGGGGGGCAGCGGACAGGGTGGGCGATGGCAGGTGGGCTCAGCCAGGCCGGCCGTGGGGGTGACCCCTGGCCCCTGGGTTTGCAGAATGGATGGGGGAGGCTGAGAGGGAGGCAGGCTTGGGGGCACCGCGGTGAAGGCAGAGCCTGGATGGGCAGGGGGTGGGCAGAGGGGCTGAGTGGGAGCCCCTGGCCTTGGGTCTGGGATTCCCAGGCGGAGCGAGCGTTTGTCCCGAGGGGAGGAGAAGTTGGGGTGACCCCAGGGGTTGTTGGAACCGCAGTTTGCCGAAGTGGGGGAGGAGCGGGGTGCGCGGAGCGGATTCTGGGGCGATGGGGAGCCGGGCTTTGGAGTTGTCAGCACGCAGCTGGCCTTGGGCCCTGGGACCCTGCCCCTGCCCTGCTGTGTCGTCAGAGTTGTGGGGGGAGCCCAGCGCCCGCAAAGCCCGGTCCTGGGCCCGCGCAGACAGGGGACCCGCGGCCTCTCCCGGCTGCCTCCACTGGGCCCCCACACCTCCTTCCTGCCTCTGCGTCCCACAGATCTGGCAGCCCCCCTCCCCCCGCAGAGCCCCTCGGCTTCCCCTGCCCAACCCCGGGCGGGACTCCCTCCCTGCCTGCTCCCCTGCGGCTGGTGGGAAGCCGGACCCCAGCCTTCTCCTGGCCTGCGCTGGTTCTTGCCCGACACGGTCGGGTAGAAGCACCCTTCACACGGACCCGGTGTGCACGTGTTCGTGGCGGCCAGCAGGGGGACACACAGCGTGGAAACAGTGGGAGCCCTTCACGGGTTGTGGAGCTGTGTCCGTGTAGGGGAGGCCCTGTGTCCAGGCGGGGGGCGGGTGTTCTGGGTGTCTGGGCAGGGGGAGCTGTGTGTCTAGGCGGGGGGGGGGGTGGTCTTGGGTGTCCGTGCAGGTTAAGCCATGTATGTCCAGGCGAGGGGGGGGGGGTCCCAGGTGCCCCTGCAGGGGCAGCCGTGTGTGTCCAGGCGGGGTGGGGGGGTCCCGGGTGTGTGTGCAGGGGCAGCCATGTGTGTCCATGGAGGGGGGTCCCAGGTGTCCGTGCAGGGGGTCCTGTGTGTCTGCAGGGGGAGTGTTGAACATAAAAAGAAAGGAAGCCCAGACGTGCAGCTGGGTGGTTGGACTTGAACACGTGGAGTGGAAGAAGCCGGAGGGGGATGGGTGTGCCCCGTTCCCCGCGGGCCACGCTCCGCCGACCGTAGAGATAGGTCGCAGCTTCTCGGGTTGGTGGTGGGTGGGGGTGGAAGTGCCCTCGCGTTGGTGTGGTCCTGGCTGCACCACCCTGGGGACTTCAGGCCGCGGCCCAGTGCCCTAAGCGGGTGGGTGGGCTGTGTGCTAAGAATTCCACCTCGGTAAAACCGTTGCAGACGCAGCTGCCGTCCCGTGCGACTGGTCTCCCATCAGACGTCCACGGAGCCTGCCCCACTGCCGCTGTGCGCGGTTTGAACCCACGGAGGGGGCGACGTGCCCCTGCCAGGGTGCCGGGCTCCGGCTTCCTGCTCTCGGGGACCCCGGGAGGCAGCGTGCTGGGGAGGTCCCACGGGGGGCACCGGGATCGAATCCTGCGGGCGTCTGGGGAGCGACCAGCCGGCGGGGAGCCTCTCTGTGAAATAAAAATAAAGCCCCACAGAGGACTCCCACAGCGCGCGGGAGCAGCCGCGTTCCCTTTGCCGGGCTCTGCCCGAGGCCGGCGTGGTGCGCGCATGCGCGTTTGCTCTCTTCCCCAGTTTGGCTGCGGGGTGGGTGTGGCGGCTCAGCAGGGTAAGCCCCCCTGGGACGCCTGCACCCCGCGGCAGAGAGCCGGGGGTCGAGCCCGCCTCTGACCAGCTGCAGCAGCCCGCGGCTCACGTGCTTGGGCCCTGCCACCCCCGAGAGAGACCCGGATGGAGCGCGCGCGCGCCCGGCTCCCCCAACTCATCCACAGCTTTCCTGTGCAGGCATCTGGGGACTGGGCCAGCAGGTGGAAGATCTCCCCTCCTTTCAAGTAAATTTCGTAGTAGTCGTGGTTCTCCCTTAGACCCCCAGAGGCATCTCGGCCCGAGGCCTGAGGTCCAGCTCAGTCACCTCCGCCAGGCCAGGCGGCCGCCCGGGGTCCCCAGCTGTGGTGTCCAGTCCCACGCGGGGTTCCCGCCCCAGGCCCGGGTGCCAGCTGCGCGCTGGGCTTGCCTGAGCCGCTGGCGCCCGGGGAGCGCCTCCCTCGGGGCTTCTCCCGCCAGGGTGCGCTTGGAGCGCGCCCCCGTGCGCCGGGCTCGGCCTGCAGAACAGCTGCCCTGGCCGCCCTCCTGGTTCCCGGGTCCAGCCGTGGGCCTCCACGGGCCGCGCTGGCTGGTTAAGTCCCAGAGAAGGACAGTTAGGTGGTTTCCAGCCTTTGCGACTTCCAGCCTCCGGAAGTGGCCTCAGCAAAGCAGGTTTTCACAGGTGAGGGCGGCAGCAGGCCTGCGTGCGGAGCCGCGGCCTCTGCGCCCAGGGTTTTGGGCTTTATTTTTGGAGAGAGATCGTCCATCTGCTGCTTCACTCAAATGTCCACAGTGGCCAGGGCCGGGCCAGACTGAAGCCAGGAGCCTGGAGCTGCATCCGGGCCTCCCACGTGGGTGGCCAGATCCGACCACTTGGGCCATCTGCTGCTGCCTTCCCCGGCTGTTTTAGCGGGGAGTTGGAGCAGCCGGGACTCGAACCAGCGTTCCATGGGATGCTGGCGCCCCAGGCATCGGTTTCATCCTCTGCGCCGCTGCAGCGCCGCCCCGTGAGCTCTGAGCTACACTTCCGGCACGCAGAAAGCTCCCTGGGACCCCGCCTCGGTCAGCCTCACCGGGCAGCGGCCGCGCTGTGCAGTGGGCCGGGCCCCTCGTGCCTGGCGCCTGCCGCACCTGCTCCTGCCGCACCTGCTCCGCAGCGCCGGGGTCCCTGCTGTGCCACCCGCAGGCACTGCAGGAGCCCGTCCCCGCCCCCGTAACCATGCAGAGGTTGCCAAGGGGCCCGGGTCACCCACCTCCCTCAGCCGACGGCGCCCTCCCCACTGCGCAGGCGCACGCGCTCTGCGGGACTCGGGCCGGGGTCCCCCGCACAGCCATGGCGGGGGCGCAGCTCCACCTGAGCTGCCGCAGGAGCGTCCGCAGGTGTCTCCGTGGGCCCGTGACAACCCGCATGCTCACGGATAGCAGTTTCTGTCCTGTTTGCCGTGCGGGCTCTGCGGGGGGTGGAGTGGGAGAGGGCATTTGGGGAACAAACAGAGAGTTGGGGAAATATTTTATTCCTTTTTTACCCCCTTTAAAATGTATTTTATCTGAAAGGCAGGGCGACAGGGGAGAGAGAAGGAGTCTTCCATCTGGGTCACTCCTCAGATGTCTGCGACAGCTGGGGCTGGGCCAGCCAAAGTCAGGAGCCAGACCCCACCCGGGTCTCCCACGTGGGGCGCGGGCCGCCACTCGACCACCATCCGAAGACTTACTTGTTTGAAAAGCGGAATGAGACGGAGGGAGGGAGAGAGGGAAGATCTCTCATCCACTGGCTCACTCCCTGAATGGCCGCCGCGGCGGGGGCTGGGCCAGGCCGGGGCCAGGATGCTGGAGCTCCGTGGGGGTCTCCCGTGCGGGTGGCGGGCGTCCTTCATTCCTGAGCCCGAGGTGGCCAGGCGGGTTCTGGCCGCTGCGCCGAGCTCCCTGAGAGGGGAGCTCGTCCTTCGCGGCGGCACGCCAGGGTCAGGGCGCAGCAGGAGAAGCCGTCTTCGGTCAGCTCCCTGCTAATGCAGGGAAGGCGGCAGAGGACGGCCCTGCGCTCGGGCCCTGCACCCACGCGGGAGAGCCCCACGGAGTTCCAGGCTCTGGCTTCCACCGGGCCGCGCAAGATCTCTCTTCCCCCTTCCCACGCCCTCCGCCCATCCCTCCCTCTCCGTGTCGCTCCGCCTGTCAGTAATGAAATACGGCAGAAAGGGGCAGCGCAGGCCCCGCCAGGGACGCGTCCGCAGGGAGCGCCGAGCGGTGGGCGGGCAGCCGGGTGAGCGGTGGCGGACGGGGCAGGTGTGCGTCTGGAATGAGTACGAAACGGAGAGGGCTTGCTTTCTTGACAGCCGGGGCCTCTGCGGTGCTCAGGCGAGGAGGTGACGTCCCAGTCGCTGGCCAAGTGGAGGCGTGGGTGGGTGTTGAGGTGAGCAGGTGAGGGTGCCGGGGGCTGAGGGAGGGGGCTTGGCTGTGCGTGGAGCAGGGGCTGAGGGCTCTTAAAGGGATAAACAGACGGCGAAATATGTGGAGGCTTGAGCGGGACATGTCGGCGGACGATGCAGCCTCCCATCAGCCCCCGGTCACGGCAGGTGCACGGAGGAGGGGCGCTCCTGGTCAGAGCCCACGTGCAGCCCCCCTTGCAGGATGGACGGCAGGCGGCAGCCGGGCCTGGGGTCCGGGGTGCCCCCGAAGCGGGCCCGCAAGGGCCCCTGGGATGAGGACGAGTCGCAGCAGGCGTCCCAGGAGGAGGAGCTGGCGATGGACGAGGAGGAGGAGCTGGAGCTGGAGTGCCGGCTGCAGGAGCAGGAGGAGGAGCTGCGCGCCGCCCTGGAGGGGCCGGGAGACGGTGAGGCCGGGCGCCCTCGGCCCCCGCCCCCCCCAGTCACCGCCCTCCCACTCGGGGCGGGGGAGCGTGGAGCGCCAGCCCACGAGCCCTCCCCCACCCCGCAGGGCAGTTCTCGCCAGCCGCCCTGGATCCCCGCTGGCTGCGGCCCTCGCCGTCCCCGCTGGACCCCCAGACGGAGGCCCTCGTCTTCCAGCAGCTGGAGATCGACCACTACGTGGGTGAGGGGCAGGGCGCGCCCGGCGCCAGGTGCTGGGCCGGGAGGGCCGGGCCTGGGGCTCCGATGACAGCCGAGGGTTCAGCGTGGGCCGGAGGACAGAGCGTGGGGCTGGCGGGCTGTGAGGGAGTGGCTCTGAGCCGGGCGTGGCCCCGCCTCCCTCGGGCAGTGCTCCCTGAGCAGGGCTGAGTGGACGTGCACGCTGGAGCCCGTGTTTGGTTCCTGAAAGACTTACTGATTTATCTGAGAGAGAGAGAGAGCTCGCCATCCACTGGTTCACTCCCCAGATGGCCACAACAGCCAGGGCAGGGCCAGGCACGAGCCAGGAGCCTCATCCGGGCCTCCATGCGGGTGCAGGGCCCAAACACTTGGGCCCTCCTGCACTGCTTTCCCAGGCTGTTAGCGGGGAGCTGGACCGGAGGCGGAGCAGCCGGGACCCCACCAGCGCCCGCGGGATGCCGTGTCCCAGGCAGCGGCTTACAGCGCTCCGCCGCGCCCGGAGTCGGGGCTTTGCCGGGGCGGGGGTGGGGTCTAGGGAGGCCGCCTTCACAGAGCCTGCCCTCTCCTGTGACCCGCACCCCAGGCCCAGCGCGGCCCCTGCCTTGGGGGCCCCCTGCAGCCAGCAGCTCCGTGCCCGTGCTCCGGGCCTTCGGCGTCACGGACGAGGGCGTCTCGGTCTGCTGCCACATCCACGGCTTCAGCCCCTACTTCTACGTCCCCGCGCCCTCCGGTGAGTGCCCCCGCCCCTGCCGGGAGGCCCCGCCCCGCCGGGAGGTCCCGCCCCGCCGGGAGGCCCCGCCCCGCGGCCCTGACCGGCTCTCTCGCCAGGCTTCGGCCCCGAGCACCTGGGCGACTTCCAGCGTGAGCTGAACGCGGCCATCAGCCGGGACCAGCGCGGCGGGAAGGAGCTGGCCGGGCCGGCCGTGCTGGCCGTGGAGCTGTGTTCCCGCGAGAGTGAGTGGCGCCGCCGGGCCGGGCCAGGCGAGGCGGGGCAGGGCGGGCGTCCGGCCGGTCCCAGCGTCCTCTGTCCGCAGGCATGTTCGGGTACCACGGGCACGGCCCCTCCCCGTTCCTGCGCGTCAGCCTGGCGCTGCCCCGCCTCGTGGCGCCCGCCCGGCGCCTGCTGGAGCAGGGCATCAGGGTGGCAGGCCTGGGCACCCCCAGCTTCGCGCCCTACGAGGCCAACGTGGACTTCGAGATCCGGTACGGCCCTGCCTCCGCCCGGCCCCGCCCCCCGCCCCGCCCCCCGCCCGCTGACCCTCAGCGCTTCCAGGTTCATGGTGGACACTGACATCGTTGGCTGCAACTGGCTGGAGCTCCCGGCCGGGAAATACGTCCTCAGGCCGGAGGGGAAGGTGCGGGGCTCCCCGGGGGCGGGGGCAGGGGCAGGGGCGGGGACCTCCGCCGCTGACCCCGCCCCCCGCAGGTCACGCTGTGTCAGCTGGAGGCCGACGTGCTGTGGTCGGATGTGGTCAGTCACCCGCCCGAGGGGCAGTGGCAGCGCATCGCACCCCTGCGCGTGCTCAGCTTCGACATCGAGTGTGCTGGCCGCAAAGGTCAGTCCCGGGCCGGCAGCTAAGGGTGGAGAGGGGCTGAGCGGGGCGGGCGGCGGCGAGGCCGGGGCTGGAGAGAGGCAGCGGCCAGAGCCCGCTTCCTGTGTGCCCCCGCCTCCCAGGCATCTTCCCGGAGCCCGAGCGGGACCCCGTGATCCAGATCTGCTCGCTGGGCCTGCGCTGGGGCGAGCCGGAGCCCTTCCTGCGCCTGGCGCTCACCTTGCGGCCCTGTGCCCCCATCCTGGGCGCCCAGGTGCAGAGCTACGAGCGGGAAGAGGAGCTGCTGCAGGTGCCTCTCCCCGCCCCTCCCAGCACCCCTGCGCGGGACCGGGGTGCGGGCCATTCCAGGGTGTTCCCCAGGTGACCCCGCGCCCCCGCGCAGGCCTGGTCCACGTTCGTGCGCACCTTGGACCCCGACGTGATCACCGGCTACAACATCCAGAACTTCGACCTCCCGTACCTCATCTCCCGCGCCCAGACCCTCAAGGTGAGGGCGGGGAGGGGCGGCGGCTTCCCCGGCTGTGTCCTCGTCCTGGCCGGGGCCCTGCCCTGCCGAGTCCAGAGGTCCCTGCAGCTGGTCAGAGGCGAGGAGTGTCGCTGAGGGACGGTGCCGGGTCCTCGGTCCCTTCCCCCTGCCCGGGTCCCTGTCCAGTCCCCTACGGCGGCCACCTTGAGCCAGGCTTGCCCTGATGACCTGGGCTCGCCCGCAGGGACGCATCCCGGACAGGTCGCCCTTGGGAGGAGCCGGGGGTCAGACCCTCAGTGTCCTGGGGGGCGCCAGTGAGCCTGTGCTGCTGTCTGGCCGCTGGGTCATGAAGAAGAGACCCCGGGGCCCCCAAGCTCCAGGGAGACCACACCTGCCAGCCGGGCCACTGCGCCTGCCACCCGGTGCCACTCACCTGGGGCCTCCCAGGCCCGGCCCTGCCCCCGGCCCGTCTCCTCCACGCTGGGCCCTCTACCCCGCTCTGCAGGGGTCTCCTGCTCCTCACCCTGCAGCCTGTCAGGCCCCAGCCCCTCCTGACCCCAGCCCTTCTGTGACCCCAGCCCCCTCCCTGACCCCAGCCCCTGCCTGACCCCAGCCCCCACCCTGACCCCAGCCCCCTCCCTGACCCCAGCCCCCTGCCTGACCCCAGCCCCCTCCCTGACCCCAGCCCCTCCCTGACCCCAGCCCCCTCCCTGACCCCAGCCCCTGCCTGACCCCAGCCCCCTGCCTGACCCCAGCCCCCTCCCTGACCCCAGCCCCTCCCTGACCCCCGGCCCCTCCCTGACCCCGGCCCCCTCCCTGACCCCAGCCCCCTCCCTGACCCCAGCCTCTCCCTGACCCCAGCCCCCTCCCTGACCCCAGCCTCTCCCTGACCCCAGCCCCTCCTGACCCCAGCCCCTCCGTGACCCCAGCCCTTCTGTGACCCCAGCCCCCTCCCTGACCCCAGCCCCTCCTGACCCCAGCCCCTCCCTGACCCCAGCCTCCTCCCTGACCCCAGCCCCTCCCTGACCCTGGCCCCCTGCCTGACCCCAGCCCCCTCCCTGACCCCGGCCCCTGCCTGATCCCGGCCCCTGCCTGACCCCGGCCCCTCCCTGACCCCGGCCCCTGCCTGACCCCGGCCCCAAGGCAGCCGCAGGGTCCCCGTGTGCTCACCTGGGGACTTGCGCCTCCGCCCCCAGGTGCCGTCTTTCCCGTTCCTGGGCCGAGTGGCCAACCTCCGCTCCAGCATCCGGGACTCCTCGTTCCAGTCGAAGCAGACCGGCCGGCGGGACAGCAAGGTGGTCAGCATCGTGGGCCGCGTGCAGATGGACATGCTGCAGGTAGGCGGGGGCCGGCGCCCAGCCCCGGGAGGCCGCGCCCGGGCCCGCACCCAGCGCCGCCCGCCCCCCCCAGGTGCTGCTGCGGGAGCACAAGCTGCGCTCCTACACGCTCAACGCCGTGAGCTTCCACTTCCTGGGCGAGCAGAAGGAGGACGTGCAGCACAGCATCATCACGGACCTGCAGGTGCCCGCGCCCTCCGACCCCTGACCCCGCCCCCGCCCCCGCCCCGGGCCACCCCGGCCTGGAGCCCCCGCGACCCTGCCCCGCCCCCGTCCACCCCGGCCTGGAGCCCCCCCGCGGCCCCGCCCCGCCCCCGTCCACCCCGGCCTGCCCGACCCCGCCTGGAGCCCCACCCCCCCCGCGACCCTGCCCCGCCCCCGTCCACCCCGGCCTGGAGCCCCCGCGGCCCCGCCCCCAGCCACCCCAGCCTGGAGCCCCCCCGCGGCCCCGCCCCCGCGGCCCCGCCCCCGTCCACCCCGGCCTGGAGCCCCCGCGGCCCCGCCCCCAGCCACCCCAGCCTGGAGCCCCCCCGCGGCCCCGCCCCCGCGGCCCCGCCCCCGTCCACCCCGGCCTGGAGCCCCCGCGGCCCCGCCCTGACCCCGGCCCCGCCCCCGGCCACCCCGGCCTGGAGCCCCCGCGGCCCCGCCCGACCCCCCGGCCGTCCCGCAGAACGGGAACGAGCAGACGCGCCGCCGGCTGGCCGTGTACTGCCTCAAGGACGCGCTGCTGCCGCTGCGGCTGCTGGAGCGCCTCATGGTGCTGGTGAACGCCGTGGAGATGGCGCGCGTCACGGGCGTGCCGCTCAGCTACCTGCTCAGCCGCGGCCAGCAGGTCAAGGTCGTGTCCCAGCTGCTGCGGCAGGTCAGTGGCCCGGCGCGGGCGGAGCCCCGGCCCCCAGGGCCTGCCCACCCCGGCCCAGCCCCGGCCTGCTCACCGCGGCCCTCCTCAGGCCATGCGTGAGGGGCTGTTGATGCCCGTGGTGAAGACGGAGGGCGGCGAGGACTACACGGGGGCCACCGTCATCGAGCCCCTCAAAGGGTGAGGCCCGGGGCGGGGCGGGGGCGGGCGGGGGCGGGGGCGGGGCGGGCGGGCGGGCGCTCCCGGCCCTGACCCCCGGCTCCTCCCCAGGTACTACGACGTCCCCATCGCCACCCTGGACTTCTCCTCGCTGTACCCGTCCATCATGATGGCCCACAACCTGTGCTACACCACGCTGCTGCGGCCCGGGGCCGCCCAGAAGCTGGGGTAGGCCCTCCTTCCCACGGGCCCCGGAAGTGCAGGGGCGGCCCGGGGGGCTGCGGTGCTCACGCCTGAGACTCGGGGCTGAGAGGGGCCGCACCCCTGCCCCCGCAGCCTGAGCGCCGACCAGTTCATCAGGACGCCCACGGGGGACGAGTTCGTGAAGACGTCCGTGCGGAAGGGGCTGCTGCCCCAGATCCTGGAGAACCTGCTCAGCGCCCGCAAGAGGTGGGCTCCCGGCACCGGCCCGGCTCGTGCCGCGGACTCGGGGGCGGGGCTTCCCGGCGGGGCCGCCCCCTCGTGGCCGGGTGTGCATTCCCACAGGGCACCCCCAGCCGCTCCCGCGGCCCCACGCGGGCCCCGCGCTGTGCCCGCAGCGTCCCCAGACCTCAGCAGCCTTTCCCCGCCCCCTCTCAGGGCCAAGGCCGAGCTGGCTCGGGAGACCGACCCCCTGCGGCGGCAAGTGCTGGACGGGCGGCAGCTGGCGCTGAAGGTGAGCGCCAACTCTGTGTATGGCTTCACCGGCGCCCAGGTGGGCAGGCTGCCGTGCCTGGAGATCTCGCAGGTGAGCTCTGCCCCAACCCGGGGCGGGGCGGGGGGGGGGGGCATGTGCATCACGGGGAGTCGATCGCCTGCCCCCTGGGTCCCGGAGTGGGGCGGAGGGTGGGAGGCAGCTGCGGGGCCCTGGGGACGAGGGAGGGATGGCAGGGATGGAGGGAAGCGTGCTCAGGGTGCAGCGGGCGGTGTGGACTCCACAGTGGACGACGTGGGGTCCAGGGCAGCGCCCGGGAAGGGAGCGGTTCTGCTGCTTGGCTGCGCTCACGGGAGGTCCCCTGGCCACTCATGCCCAGCCCCCCTCCCTGCCGGCGGGGAGCCCTTGGCCGTCGTGGGAGTGGGCGCTGGGGACGGTGAGGGCCCTGTGAAGGCGCTCAGCCGTGGTTGGCCGAGGCGGCTCTGAGGATGAGCCCACGGTCCGCGGCGACTGTGCTGCGTAGACAGAAAGATCCCCAATGAGGCCGCGGGCCTGGCCGTGGCGGGCGCGGAGGGCAGGACCTGGGACCCAGCAGCCTCTGCGGCTGTCCCCACCGGGGTCACGGGGACAGCGCTCGCTCTCCCTGCACCGGCGAGGCTGCCCTTGGCCTGCTGCCAGCCAGGGCGTCCAGGGTTCTCCCCGGGGCTGGGCAGGCAGGCACGGAGCGCCCACTGGCGCAGAGGTCACGCTGACGCTGCGTGGCCCGCGGCCCCCACCTCAGGGGAACAGATGCTCTTATCAGGCAAGGAGTGCCGAGGGCTTCGGGTCCCCTCCGCGGAGCCAGGCAGGAGCAGGCCCTGCTGTGGGCGGGGAGACTCCCTTCCCGTGCCGCACGCCCAGCTCACGCCCGGCCTTGGCCTCGCCCCGGGGAGAGGCCACAGGTCTGGGTGCCAGGCCCCGGCCCTGAGCAGAGGAGGCCGGCGGGCGCAGCTTCGCCTTTCCCCGGGCTGCGTCCCCGACCCTGCCGGGGCCTCGTCCCCCTGCGCGTCTGTGTCCTGGCCTCTCCTTCCTCGTCGGACCCTGGGAGCTCTGCAGAAGGGATGAGCAGGCAGGATACGCGACAGCAGACGGGACGGAGCGGGCTCGAGCCCAGGGCCATCGGCGTCGCCCTAAGTGAATGGACGACGAGCCGTGGGGAGAGGCAGGGCCGCGTGCCCACAGACCCAGAGGGCTCCACTGTGACACACGGCCCTGGGGAGGCACGACTTCCTGTTTGTGTCTTTAGATTTATTTATTTTAAAGTCAAAGTTAGAGAGACAGAGGGAGGTCTTCCATCCGCTGGTTCACTCCCCAAATGCCCGCAAACAGCCAGGGCTGGCCAAGCTGGAGCCAGGAACCAGGAGCTTCCTCCGGGCCTCCCACGCGGGTGCAGGGGCCCAAGCACGTGGGTCATCCTCCGCTGCTTTCCCAGGGGCGTTAGCAGGGAGCTGGACTGGACATGGAGCAGCCGGAAGCCCCTGTAGGACGCCAGCGTCTCGGGCTGCGGCTTCCCCGCCACGCTGCAGCGGCAGCCCCGAGGAGCGGGTCCCACCCAAGGGCAGTGGCCGGCTGTGTGGTTTACGGGGCCAGGGATGTCAGTTGCCCTGCACCAGAGAGCCGCCCGGACACCAGTGTGAGGGAAGCTCCGGGCCGGGGCCTCAGGCGCCAGCCTTCCCGCATCCCTCCCAGGCCCTGAGCTCCCGGCTGAGGGACCCGCTTGTTCCAGCAGGGCGTGGAGCCCCATTTTGCAGATAATGGAAACTGAGGCACGGGGGGGACGGAGGAGCTCAGCGCTCACAGCTGGGCAGCGGCGTGGCCCTCCCCCGCCCACGTCCACTCTGCCTCACTCCCCACCCCACAGAGCGTCACGGGGTTCGGGCGGCAGATGATAGAGAGGACCAAGCAGCTGGTGGAGTCGCAGTACACCGTGGAGAACGGCTACCACAGCAATGCCAAGGTGCAGGCCGCCCCGGCCCCGGCCCCGACCCCGACCTCCTGTGGTGGCCCCAGGCCGCCTCCATCTCACCCGCCCCCCCCCCCCCCCAGGTGGTGTATGGCGACACCGACTCTGTCATGTGCCGGTTCGGCGTCTCCACCGTGGCCGAGGCCATGGCCCTGGGCCGGGAGGCCGCGGACTGGGTGTCAGGTCACTTCCCACCGCCCATCCGGCTGGAGTTCGAGAAGGTGGGTGGGGAGCCCCACCCTCGGGGCTCAGGGTGGAGACCAGGGCTGTGTTCCCGGGGTGCCTGCAGATGGCCCCCCAGCAGACCCTGAGGGTACTCGGGGCCCCCCCTGGGCAGCCCTGCTCCACATCCGGAGCCTCGGTCATGCAGGACAGCACCTGTCACGGGGTCCCTGCTCTGGGATGCCCTCCATGGTGGGGACCTGGGGCCTGGCTCCTCCACTGGCTCCCACACACGCCGTGGGGCCCCAGCCTCTGTTCTCTGAATGGACACCACGCTGTCTGCCCGTCTCTGCCTGGGTTTGCCAGTCTCTGCAGTGGAGCTGCGGTTTCTGGCTGGGAGGGTCCCACCCCGGGAGGGTCCCCACCCCCTTAGCCTCTGGGGGCGTCTCAGCACCGGGCCGGCCTCCACGGGCTCAGGGCGCGGCCGCGGGTCCCTCCAGGTCTACTTCCCCTACCTGCTCATCAGCAAGAAGCGCTACGCAGGCCTGCTCTTCTCCTCCTGCCCGGACACCCACGACCGCATGGACTGCAAGGGCCTGGAGGCTGTGCGCAGGGACAACTGCCCCCTCGTGGCCAACCTCGTTACCGCCTCACTGCGCCGGCTGCTCATTGACCGGTGTGTGGGACCCTCTGCCCAGACCTGGGCCCAGACCCCCACCACGCAGAGGGCAGGCCAGACCCGGCCCTCCTCCCTCAGCCCCAGGGGTCCAGGCCCAGCCCTCCTCCCTCAAACCCAGGGTCCAGCCCTTCCTCCCTCAGGCCCTGGGGTCCAGCCCCAGCCCTCTTCCCTCAGACCCAGGGGTCCAGCCCCAGCCCTCCTCCCTCAGACCCAGGGGTCCAGCCCCAGCCCTCCTCCCTCAGATCCAGGGGTCCAGCCCCAGCCCCTCCTCCCTCAGGCCCTGGGGTCCAGCCCCAGCCCTCCTACCTCAGCCCCAGGGGTCCAGCCCCAGCCCTCCTCCCTCAGACCAAGGGGTCCAGCCCCAGCCCTCCTACCTCAGCCCCAGGGGTCCAGCCCCAGCCCTCCTCCCTCAGGCCAGCAGGCCAGACCCAGCCGGCTCCCCTGGGGACACAGGTGTCCGGGCCCGCTCTTCCTGGGTAGTGAGACAATGGAAAGAGGCAGGCCGGGCGGACAGCTGTGGGTTCGGGCCCCGCCCCCGTCACTTGGAGCCTGTGGCTGGGCAGCCCCTCCCCCTGTGACCCTCAGCCCACAGAGCCCATCCCGGTCCCCTGCCCCCAGCGACACCTGCCTGTGTGCCCAACCCCCGCAGGGACCCCGAGGGCGCGGTGGCCCACGCCAAGGACGTCATCTCCGACCTGCTGTGCAACCGCATCGACATCTCCCAGCTGGTCATCACCAAGGAGCTGACCCGCGCCGCGGCCGACTACGCCGGCAAGCAGGCCCACGTGGAGCTGGCCGAGAGGTCTGCGCGGGCCGGCCGGGGGCGCCCTGCCCCGCGCCACCTGCGCTCACCCCCCCCCCCCGCCCGGTCTCCCCGCAGGATGAGGAAGCGGGACCCCGGGAGCGCGCCCAGCCTGGGCGACCGCGTCCCCTACGTGATCATCGGCGCCGCCAAGGGCGTGGCCGCCTACATGAAGTCCGAGGTCAGGCCCACCTGGCCGCCGGCGCCCGCCCTGCGGCTCTCACTTCTGCTTTCCACGATGGGCGGGGCGGGAGGGTGGGGCCGGCCCAGGGCCCAGGACAGCTAAGCCGCTGCTCCCCGCCCCTCGCCAGAGCGTCCTCTGGCCTCCCTGTGACCCCCGACCCCATGGCTGTCGGTAGCCTGCCCTTGGCTGCCCCCACGGCCCCCAGCGGAGGCCGCCCGGCGCGCTGAGCCCGGCCCTGCCCGCAGGACCCGCTGTTCGTGCTGGAGCACAGCCTGCCCATCGACACGCAGTACTACCTGGAGCAGCAGCTCGCCAAACCGCTGCTGCGCATCTTCGAGCCCATCCTGGGCGAGGGCCGCGCCGAGGCCGTGCTGCTGCGTACGCGGGCCGTGCCGGGCGGGCGGGCGGGCGGGGGTAGGCGGGCGGGGTGCGTGCGCGCGCGCAGGGCCCACCGCCGCCTCCCTCCTGCAGGGGGCGACCACACGCGCTGCAAGACGGTGCTCACGGGCAAGGTGGGCGGCCTGCTGGCCTTCGCCAAGCGCCGCAGCTGCTGCATCGGCTGCCGCACGGTGCTGAGCCACGAGGGTGAGCCCGGACCCCGGCCCGCGCCCCCCGCCGGGAGTTCCCCAGGGGAGTTTTCCCCACACACTCGCGCCCTTGTTCTCCGCCTGCGGGGACTTTCGGGAGCTGGGATGGGCCGCGGGTGGGGAAGGGCTGGCCTGGCTGGGCTCTGACCCCTCCCTCGCAGGAGCCGTGTGCGAGTTCTGCCTGCCCCGGGAGTCGGAGCTGTATCAGAAGGAGGTGAGGGTTCCCGCGGCCGGCCGGCCGGGCGGGGCGGGGTGGGGGCGGGGGCGGGCGGCGCTCAGCCCCGGCTGTCCCCAGGTGTCCCACCTGAGCGCCCTGGAGGAGCGCTTCTCGCGCCTCTGGACCCAGTGCCAGCGCTGTCAGGGCAGCCTGCACGAGGACGTCATCTGCACCAGGTGCCGCCGCTCGGGCCGGGGAGGGGGCCGGGGCCGGCGCACCCCCTCCTGGGAAGTGGCTCCCCCACCCCAGCAATGCACGCACGCACACACCACACACGCACTCTTGTCCTGGCCCCCTCCCGCAGGGCGGGGCCGGGCTTTCCCCAGGGAACGGGTGGGCGGGGCCGGTTCCCACGCCAGGTGACAGGTGATATACGACAGCTCTGGTCTGCGCCTGGCCTGGCCCCCGCTGTTATCGGCTCCCCCCAGCCCGCTGAGTAAACAGCCCGCCGCATGGGGGGGCCGAAGTCCTGGGAACGGCCGCCCCGCCCGGGCGGCGCTGACCCCGGCCTCCCCCCGCAGCCGGGACTGCCCCATCTTCTACATGCGCAAGAAGGTGCGCAAGGACCTGGAGGACCAGGAGCAGCTGCTGCGCCGCTTCGGGCCGCCGGGCCCCGAGGCCTGGTGACCCCCGCGCCCCCCCCCCCCCGCGGGCGGAGGGCTAATAAAGTCTGGGCCTTTGCACCCGTTTCTTGTGGTCTCTGAGGGGGACGCGTTCGGGTTTCGCGAGCCTTGGCCCCGCTGGACGTCGGCGCGAGGCCCTGGCTGCCCCCGCCCCCGCCCCCGGGCCTGCCTCGGCCTCGTCTCGGTCTCAGCGCGAGCCCTCCTCCGCTCCCAGTGCACACGCGCACGCAGCTGTCCCTGCCCAGCCCGCTACCCGCCGGGGACCCCGCCGGTGCTGACCTGCTTGTCCCGGGGCACCCCCTGGCACTAGCGGGGGCCCCCAGGCCACCCCCACGGAAATTTCCTCCCGGGGTCCTGGAGACCAGCTGCAGACCTGGGTTTCCCCCCACCCATGTCCACCTGTGAGACCCCCAGCTGTCCCCGCAGCCCCTCAGGGCCTCACCTGCCCTGCTGCAGAGCCACGCCCACTGCGGAGAGCCCTGCTCCCGCCCCCAGCGCCCCCTCCCCTCACCGCGGGCCTGCGCCCTCGCACCCGCCTGTTGACCTTGGTGACCCCAGCGTCCCCCCAGTCCAGCTCCTCCCTTCATCTGCGCCCCCAGCCATGGGGATCCCCAAATCCAGATGGCCACTGGGCCCGCCCTCTCTGCCACGTGACCGAGGGGTTGTGCAATCCAGCCCCCTCCCCGAGGGGATTTTTGAGGAGGGCCCAGGGCCCTGCACCCCCGCCCCCCCAACCCCGGGGGCTGGGCCAAGGTATATATAGGGGTGGCGGCCACAGCCAGTGCAAGCCCAGCCCAGCCCGCACCATGCTCGCCCTGGAGGCTGCACAGTAAGTGGGGGCCCCCACCCCTCACGACCCCGCACCCACAGGCAGGTGGGCGGGAGGGGAGGGTGCTGGCCTCGCACTCCCCAGCCCTCACTCCTGGGGCACCTGCGTCCCCCGCCAGGGTTGCTGTCTCCTGGCTCCCTGCAGCTGTCACCACGCCTGTGGCTCCTCTGTCTGCTGGGGCCCCTCGGCCTCTGAGGCTCGGTCCCCGTTTCTCCTTCAGCCCCTGCCCCCCAGGCTCTCCATCCCCGGGATCCAGAAACACTTCCTGCTCTGCAGGGAGCGCGCCTGCACCTTCCCCTCATCCCGTCTCCCTGGTTCCCTCCTCTGGCCCCAGGAGGACCCATTTAAGCTGCTGGCTCACTGAGGCCGCGCTTGGCCCGGGGCCTCTCGACACCCCCACTGCTCGCTGGTACCCACACCTCCCCAGGGACTTTCTCCCTCACTTTCCCTGCCCCCGCCCCCCAGCCCCTGTCTATGCAAATCCCGGGGAGGGGGAACATTTGCCTGGCCCCCCGGCCCCCACTTCCTGTCCCAGGGAGGGAGCGGGGGTTGGATGTGGTAGGACTGGGCTCCCACTCGGGGACAGCACACGACTGCACAGCTTGGGTGGTCACAGCCGCCGCCACCTGCCCCTGCCAGCCCCCGGCCTTGACATGCCCCTGTGTCTCTCCCCCACCAGGCTGGACGGACCCCATTTCAGCTGTCTGGTGAGTCGGGGGGCCCCCGGGGTCAGGGAGGGGGCAGGGAAGCCTGGTGGCCACTGCGCGTCCCTTTCTGTCACTGCGGCGTCTGCCCGCCACCGTGCAGTTCTGATGTCCCCTTCCTGCGGCTTTCGTGCACGGACTTATTCCTCCTGTTGACACCCTCGACCCCGCGCCAGCCCGAGAAAGTGCCGGCGCCGGCTGTGGTCGGGAGAAAGCCTCTGCTTGTATTTTTAACGCCTGAGTCAGTGCAGGCGCCGTCCCGGGTGCACCCCCGTGGGCCTGCCCATCCTGCTGCCACCCGTGCGGGCTGACCAGAAGGGGGCCATTCCTGGCCCCAGTCCCTTCCCAGGGACACCCCCACCCCCACTCATTTCAGCTCTGTGCAGCAGCAGGTGCCCAGGGCGCCTTGGGCGGATGCCACCGCGCGGGCATCGTCCTCACTGACGGCTCTGGTGCCGCGTCCGGCTCCTGCCAGGGTGCCCGGGAGCTTGTCCTCCACCCGGCTGTGTCGCAGAAGACCCCTGCCTCCTGCTGCTCCCCACCCCCACCCCCAGCAGGCGGGCAAGGGCGGGGGACCCAGGCACGGCGGGGGCGCCGTGTGCCGGGCTGGCCGCTGTGTGTGTCTCTGTGTCTCTGGGTTCCTTCCTTGTCTGCTGGGAGTCTGGGGGTGGGGATGACACCCTAACCCCCCCCCCCACAGTACCCCGAGGGCGTCTTCTATGACCTGGACAGCTGCAAGCACTCCAGCTGCCCTGACTCGGAGGGGGCTCCTGGTGAGTGACCCTGGCCCAGCCTCCTGCCCTCCTGGGCCTGGGGGGAAGGGTTGGGAAGATGGCAGCCCGGCTCCCAGCCCTCCTCCCCTCCCCTCTCCCCCTCAGCCCCGGCCCGCTCCGCCATGCAAATCCTGGGGTCACCGATTTGCACAGCCCACACAATGGCCCTGTGTGCCAGTCTCTGACTCGGTGCCCCTCCCCAGACTCCCTGTGGGGCTGGACTGAGGCTCCGCCTGTCCCGCCTGCCCCCTACGAGGCCTTCGACCCAGCAGCGGCCACTGCCTTCGGCCATCCCCAGGCTCTCCAGCTCTGCTATGGCCCCTCCAGCTATAGCCCCGCGGGGAGTCTCGACCCCTCCCCCAGCCTGGAGGCCCCCGGGCCCGGCCTCCCCACCGCCGCGGCCGCCTACCCCTCGGAAGACTTTCCCAGCCAGGTGAGGGGCAGGGCCACCCCCACAGTCGGTCCCCACCTCTGTCCCACGGCAACCCGCCCGTTATCCCTGCACCACCACCCGGGCGCCCACCAGGGCACGGCGGCCCCGGGGCTGGACAGGCTGTAACGGAGGCCATGGGGCTGGGTCCAGGCTGCAGATGAAGATGAAGGCCTGGAGGGGAGGGCTGTGGTGGGGCGGGCGGAGAGGAGGAAGTGGAGGGAGAGGCAGGTGGTCCTCTAATGGACAGGCGCCCCGATCTTCCGCAGCCTCTGGCCCCACCAGTATACGCCCCGTACCCCAGCCCCGTGCTGTCAGAGGAGGAGGATTTACTGCTGGACAGCCCCGCCCTGGAGGTCTCGGACAGCGAGGCGGAGGAGGCCCTCATGGCTGGCCCCGAGGGGCGGGGGTCCGAGGCAGGTATGTGAGAGTGGAGACTCCCCGGGCTGTGTGACCGCGAGCAAGTGCCCGTCCCTCTCTGTGCTCTGGCCTCCTGGCTGGGAGGCTGAAGAGGGACAGGCGTGTCCTGCAGGGTGCGGGTTCTGCGAGCCCAAATCCCCACCCTGGGCTGCCCCGCTCCTGCCCCCAGACCCGGGGTCCTCTGTAAAGTGGGCATGGTCCTCGCCACCAGTCTCCTGGGGTCGCGATGAGGACTGAGTGGCCATGAGCTCACGGCGAGCGCCGGGCACAGCAAGTGGCACTAAATGGCCCGAGGAGGCTTGTAAACGCGACAGCTGCGGCTGGGGGGCGCTCCCGGGCCACTCCCAGGCTGCCCGGCGGGGAGGGGCGCAGGGGAGGTGCTCGAGGCCAGTGCCCCTCCCCCAGGGGCCCTTGCTGCTTGTAGGAGCCCAGGGCTGCGGTCTGGGGGCTGAGGCCCCGGGCGCCTGGAGCTGGAGGAGTGGCCAGGCAGAGCCAAGCCCACTCCTGACCTGGCCATTCAGCTGCGTTTGGGGAGCCTGGCGGGCGCTCCGTGGGCCGCCCGTGCGTCGCCGGGTGCGGGTGGCACAGGTCGGGAAGGGTCCCCGGCTGGGGGAGGGGGAGCAGGGGCAGAGTCCCTCCTGCGGCTGGGGCGGGAGCGGGAGCGCGCCTAGGACCGCCCTGACCCTGACCCTGACCCGCCCGCGCGCTCCGCCGCAGGGGCCCGCAAGAAGCTGCGCCTGTACCAGTTCCTGCTGGGGCTGCTGACGCGCGGGGACATGCGCGAGTGCGTGTGGTGGGTGGAGCCCGGCGCCGGCGTCTTCCAGTTCTCGTCCAAGCACAAGGAGCTGCTGGCGCGCCGCTGGGGCCAGCAGAAAGGCAACCGCAAGCGCATGACCTACCAGAAGCTGGCGCGCGCGCTGCGCAACTACGCCAAGACCGGCGAGATCCGCAAGGTCAAGCGCAAGCTCACCTACCAGTTCGACAGCGCGCTGCTGCCCGCGGCCCGCCGCGCCTGAGCCCCGCGCTGGGGAAGGGGCGCTCCCGCGCCAGGGACGCGGGGCCCATAAACCTCTACGCTGTGCGTGTGTTGGGGTGGGGGCGGTGCTTCCAGAACCCCCAAGGACTTGTCTGGGACCCCCCGTGATGTCTGAGACACCCACCCCCACCACCGCCAGGCCTGGGGCCCCTCCCCTCCCCTGGGGATGCGGGGGTCCACGGGTCGCACCGCGAGGGGGCGCTGCGGCGGTGGCGGCGGCCCCTCCTCGGTGCTGAGATCGCCTAGTAATGTCTGGGGCCCTGGGCGCCGTCGATCAGGTCTCCGCTCTCTCTGCTCATCGACGGCTCCTGTCACTCGTGTCCCCCAGGACCCCCTTTGTCATCCTAGCGGACCCCCCCCCCGATTCTCTGGAACCCCTCTGCTGTCCCTTTTTTTCGTGGCTCCTCGAGCCCTCCCCCTCCCCCCGCCCCGGGATCGTTTCGTTCTGTCTGAAGTCACTGGGGGGAGCCCTGGGTGGTTCAGTGGAACTGTGTCCGGGCCCCTCCTGGGGTACCAGGTCACCCCTGGACTCCCCCAGGCACGCGGGAGGCCCCGATGGGGCCCCCAGCCCTCCCTACACCTGACTTCCTACCCGGCTCTTGGGTGCAGCCCTGGGGGTGGGGACCTGGCATTTCCCCGCCGGCAAACTGCAGATTCCCGACAGGGGCCAGCTTTTCAGGGCAGAGAGGCTGGAGCTGGACAGCGCCCCCCCGCCCCCCCGCCCCCGAGCCTGCCCCAGTCCTTGCTGCCCCTTGCAGGGCGGGGGGAGGTCAGAGGTCTGGGTGGGCTGGGGGCTGTCTCCAGGCTTCAGTCTGCCCCTCTGGGAAAGGGGCGGGGAGGGGAGGAGGAAGACTCAAAAGACCCTTCCCCTTGTGAATGGCCAGGAGCAGGGGAGGGAGGCCCCGAGGGACACCGGCGGCCCGAGGCAGGGGTCCAGGGGGGAGACGGGGCAGGGGCCGGAGAGGGGGGTGACACAGCCTCTCCCCGGGGCCGCCGCCTGCAGCGAAGGGACTTCCCTTCCAAGCTCGCACTGCCGCCTCGACGTGAAATCAAATAAAATAAAGCGAGAAATCAAAGTGGACGGGTCTCCTGGGAGCCTCTGCTGTGGACGGAGCCCTGGCTGCGGGGGCGCCAGGCGCGGGCGGGGAGGTCGCCGCAGCCGCCGCCTCTCCAAGCGCTCGGACTGCAGGCACGAGGGGTCCAGCGCCATCGCGGCGTCTCCCGACCCCAATCTCCGGCTCCCCTCTACCTGGCTGGCAATGCACCCGCACGGGGCAGCGCCCCTCCGGCCCCCGCAGCTCCACGGGCACGGCGCGGCAGTCTGCCTGGTAACGCGTGACGTCACGGGGAGGTAGCCACCGGACTGGCCCGGCGCTCCCTGGGGGCGGGCAGATTTCCGGCTCTTAGGGGGTTTTGGAAAAGGAGGAGGGGGGATTTGCACGGGAAGCAGGACGGGGGGAGTCACTTATTCCTCCCCGAACCGGACCCCTCAAAGCTCATCACTTCCTTAGCTCTCCGCCTCAACCCCAAGTCCCCTACACCCAGCTCGCCCCCTCCCCAGGACGTCGGTCCCTCGAAGACCCCGGCCCCCGCCCCCACTCAGAAAGCCGCAGGTTCCCCTGCCGGGAAGGGCGCCAACGTCCGGGCAGCCCTCCAGGGCCTTCCCAGCCTCTCCGTCCGCCCCCGCCTGGGACACCCGCGTCCGGTGCCCGCTGCGCCCGCTCCGGGAACAGTGGCGGGAGCGGGGCGGGCGTGGCCCCAGGAGGGCCGGGGCCCCAGCCTCGGGTCTGCCCATGCCCAGGATTGCGACTCTCGGGTCCCTGAGCCCCGGTGCCCTTTCTGGGGGCACCAGCCCCCCTCCCTCCAGCCTCCTGGTCTGCGCTGGGAAACCGGACCCTCCCTCCCGGCTCTGGTTTCCTGAAAACTCCTGACTTGCAGAAACTTAAGAATGGCTCCCAGGCTGCCTGTCCCCGCCTCCTCCATGCCAGGGTCCTGGCTAGAAGCCCTCACCCACTTTAGACCCCTGCCCTGCCTCTTCCTGCTCCCTCCACCGTGGCGTTCAGCCCCCCTCCCTCAGACCCAGGAGTGCAGCCACGGCCCTCCTCCCTCAGACCAGGGGTCTGCACCTCTAGCCCCTCCTCCCTCAGACACAGGAGTCCAACCCAGCCCCTCCTCCCTCAGACCCAGAAGTCCAACCTGGCCCCTCCTCCCTCAGACCCAGGGGTCCAGCCCCAGCCCTCAGCCCTCAGGCCCGGGGGTCCAGGCCCAGCCCTCCTCCCTCAGACCAGGGGGTCCAGGCCCAGCCCTCCTCCTTCAGGCCTGGGGGTCCAGGCCCTCCTCCCTCAGATCTGGGGGTCCAGGCTCAGCCCTCCTCCCTCAGATCTGGGGGTCCAGGCCCAGCCCTCCTCCCTCAGACCTGGGGTCCAGACCCTCCTCCCTCAGGCCCGGGGTCCAGGCCCAGCCCTCCTCCCTCAGACCTGGGAGTCCAGGCCCTCCTCCCTCAGGCCCAGGGTCCAGGCCCAGCCCTCCTCCCTCAGACCCGGGGTCCAGCCCCGGCCCCCTCCCCGGACGCAGGTGCCTGTCAGCCCCTCCTCCTGGGGGTGGCGGGTGGCCATCTCCCCGTCCAGCTGTTACTTGTCGCCTTTCCGAATATGCTGGGGGAATGTGGGGCGCCGAGCCCGGGCCTCCCGGAGCCTCCTGGGAGTTTCAGGACTGCTTAAAGAGCGCCCCTCAGGGGCCCACCTGTCCTCCCAGGGCCTGGTGGACTCAGCCGCATCTGTCCGTCTGAGGAGTGGCCGGCGACATGCCTGAGGCAAAGCCAGGTGGCTGCTGGGGGGCCCTTCCCCAGAGCGGCTGGGAGGACGCGTGAGGAGGGGTCTTCGTGTGGGGCGGGGTCTCTGCCTGTTTAGCGGCGGCGGTGCTGCCCGTGTGTGGCTCTTGCTGGGGGCTGGGCTGCTCCCATGACTAAGGGTTCTGTAGCCTGGGACTTCCCCCGTGGGGTACGGGCGGGGGCGCGCGTGGCCGTGGGTCAGGGGCTCCCGTCCGCGGAGAACAGGACTGCTCTCTTGTGCGGGAGTTGGGGCTTCCTGTACAGGAAGCAGAGGGCCAGGCCTGGTCCATGTCCCTTTTGTGCAAGGCGGGGGGCTCTTCTTGGGGCGGGCATGTCTCCCGCGGCATGGGGCGGTCTACACTAGGTGGGCCCCAGCCAGCGGGCAGGGCAGGTGAAGGATGCTGTGGTCAGCAGGTGTCCAGTTTCCGGCCCCTGGGGGAGAGCTAATTATACCCCCAGTACCCAAAAGGTCAGGGCCCGGTGGCCTGGGCTGAGGGAAACCTGACCCCGGAGGCTCTCGTGATTAGAGATAAATTTACACCTAGGCCGGGGGGGGGGGGGGGCAGGCCGCCTGGGTCTGGGGGGAGGCGCCACTCACCTGTGTCGGCCCCTCCCACACAGCGGCCAAGAAGGCCCCCAAAGGCAAAGATGCCCCCAGAGAAGAGCCCCCCAAGGAGGCTGCTGCAGAGCCCCCCAAAGGTGAGGTGACGCTCCCTCTGCCCGGGACACCTGGCGCCCGTCCCCCCCCCGCACCCTGCCCGGCCGCTGCCCCCACAGGGCACCGGGGCTGGCCCGCTCCTCCCCTGCTCCCAGCATCCGGGGAGCGCCGCCCCAGCCTGTGCAGACTTCCCGATGCTGTCTCCAAACAGAAGCCCCGCCCGAGGACCAGTCCCCCACGGCCGAGGAGCCCACGGGGATTTTCCTGAAGAAGCCGGACTCCGTATCCGTGGAGACTGGTGAGGGGCCTGGGGGGGAGGGCTGGGGCTGACCCCTGGGTCTGAGGGAGGAGGGGCCAGGCTGGACCCCTGTGTCTGAGGGAGGAGGGGCTGGGGCTGACCCCTGGGGCTGAGGGAGGAGGGGCTGGGGCTGACCCCTGTGTCTGAGGGAGGAGGGGCGGGGGCTGACCCATGGGTCTGAGGGAGGAGGGGCGGGGGCTGGACCCCTGGGTCTGAGGGAGGAGGGGCTGGGGCTGACCCCTGGGTCTGAGGGAGGAGGGGCAGGGGCTGGACCCCTGGGTCTGAGGGAGGAGGGGCTGGGGCTGACCCATGGGTCTGAGGGAGGAGGGGCTGGGGCTGACCCCTGGGTCTGAGGGAGGAGGGGCGGGGGCTGGACCCCTGGGTCTGAGGGAGGAGGGGCGGGGGCTGACCCATGGGTCTGAGGGAGGAGGGGCTGGGGCTGACCCCTGGGTCTGAGGGAGGAGGCTGGGGCTGGACCCCTGGGTCTGAGGGAGGAGGGGCCAGGCTGGACCCCTGGGGCTGAGGGAGGAGGGGCTGGGGCTGACCCCTGGGGCTGAGGGAGGAGGGGCTGGGGCTGGACCCCTGGGGCTGAGGGAGGAGGCTGGGGCTGGACCCTGTGTCTGAGGGAGGAGGCGGGGGTCTGCTATGCCTGGAGGGTCTGGAGTTCCTGCCCAGCCCCCGCCCTCCCCCCCCCCCCAGGAAAGGACGCGGTCATCATGGCCAAGCTGAACGGGAAGGAGCTTCCGGCCAAGCCGACCATCAAGTGGTTCAAGGGGAAATGGCTGGAGCTGGGCAGCAAGAGTGGGGCCCGGTTCTCCTTCAAGGAGACCCATGACGCAGCCAGCAATGTGAGGCCCTGCGGAGGGCGGCCGGCGGGGTGGGGGCGGCCACGCTGGGTGGGCAGGGGCAGTGCCCTCAGATGCTGCCAGGCAGGTGTGAAGAGAGTCAGGCCCGGGCGGGTGTTGGGGCGTGAACCGGCCTTGGAGGTGGTTACAGAGGGCCCTGGGGCGGGCGCGTGCACCCCCTCGCCCCGCCCCCGTCTCCAGGTCTACTCGCTGGAGCTGCACATCGGCAAGGTGGTGCTGGGCGACCGCGGGGACTACCGCCTGGAGGTGAAAGCCAAGGACGTGTGTGACAGCTGCTCCTTCAACATCGACGTGGAGGGTGCGCCGGTGGGCGGGCTCAGGCGCGGGCTGCGGGCAGGTGCAGGTGTCGGGCACCGGTGGTCGCCGGTGGGGAGTGGAGCTCCAGGCTCGGACTTGGGAGTGCGAGTGTGCAGGTTCTGGGGTGTGGTGGGGAGGTGTAGGAGGTGGGTTAGGGAGACTCCCGCTGGGAGGAGGTCCAGGTTAAGGGCTTGGGACAGGACAATGTCCAGGTTTAGAGCAATGGTGTGTGGGCTGGGCGGGGGGGGGGGGGTGCTGTAGCCAGGTGTGGAGGGTGGGGGAATGAGACCGCCCAGGCCTGGGAGGGGCACTGCCAGGGAGACGGGTGTGAGCCAGTCTGGGAGCCGAGGCTGGGCAGGCCTGGGGAGAGGCCGTGCTGGTCCCGGGGTGGGGGAGTGGAGGCTGCACAGGCCTGGAGAGGAGCTCACCCTCCCTTCCCATCCCCTCCCCAGCGCCCCGTCAAGACTCCGCTGGACAGAGCCTGGAAAGCTTCAAGCGTGCGTAAGTGGCCCCGGCCCCGCCCTGGCGCCAAGGACCTTGGTGTGTGTTGGGGGAGATGTGGGAGAAGGGAGGTTGCGTGGGGAGGGCAGGGCGTGGGGACCCAGGGCGAGGCCGACGGGGTGGCACCACCTGGTCCCCATGCCCTCTCTGTGGCCGCAGGGGCGATGCGAAGCCGGACGGAGCCGGCGAGCTGGACTTCAGCGGCCTGCTCAAGAAGAGGTGAGCCCGGGGCGCGGGAGGGAGGGGCCCCGCGGCCACCCGGGACTGCCTGCTCGCCCCCTTCCAGCCCGTGTCCTTTTTCTGTGTTTGTTGTTAGGTAAAGGGACCCCATATTCTACCCACAGCCCCCCCAGCCTGCTGCCCGCTCACCCCAAACCCCGCATCCTCTCGTCCGCTCCCCTTCCTACCGGGGGTCCAGCTCACCTCCTCACTCACGCGCCCAGCCACTCACCCACTCACCACGCCTGCACCCCAGAGCCCCTCAGCTACCCCCGTCTTCCCGCCTGCCCACCCTGGCTCTCCGTTCCACTCCACCGCCCTCGTGAACTCAGTACCCCGTGCCCACGCGCTCCGGGCGGCCGCTCGCCCGCTCACAGAGGCAGCATCCGTCCACCTCCGCTGCCCAGCGTTCGCCTTCCCGTCTGCACCTGGGTCTCCATCATCCATGTGCTCCTCCCCCTGGCCGTGTAGCCAGGCGTTCCTCTGTCAGTGGGTGGCACCCTCTCGCTGCCACGCCCTCTCACCGCCACGCCCCCGCCGCCACGCCCCTCCACCACGCCCTCCGCCGCCACGCCCCCTCCGCCACGCCCTCTCACTGCCACGCCCCTCCACCATGCCCTCTCACTGCCCCGCCCCTCCACCACGCCCTCTCACTGCCCCGCCCCCGCCACGCCCCTCCACCACGCCCTCCCGCCGCCACGCCCTCTCACTGCCACGCCCTCTCACTGCCCCGCCCCTCCGCCACGCCCTCTCACTGCCACGCCACGCCCTTTCGCTGCCACGCCCTCTCGACGCCACGCCCACCTACTCATAGCTTCCTGTTAGATCCGACTCCCTGAGACCAACGACCTGTACGTCGAATGGTTGAAGAGCGCCAGTTCCACGTTGTCCAGCGAAACGCTTGTCCCCTCGCTTGCTCACGACCGTCCGGTCCACCTCTCCGGCCCTTACTCCTTCACCTCTTTCGATAACCACGCCCCCGGCCACCCCGTTTTCTGACAGAGCCCTCAGTCTATCTCCGGGCAGCCCACTGCTTCCCCGGCCGTCTTCATCAACATTTGCTAACCCCCCGCGGCCGCCCTGTCCACCCCTTGCCCCGACACCCATCAGTGTAGCCCCCCAGTATCTCATCCACCTGCTGCTCAGTACAGAAGGCACTCACTGTCTCGAGCCCCCACTCATCCATTCTCTCTCTGTTCCCCTTCCTCCCCTTGTTTCCCCGAAGATCCACCTGCACTAACCCCCACTCACTCATCACCCAACACCCTCTGTGGCCTCCTGTCCACCGGGCTCTGGGGCTGAGACCAGGGGACGGACAGCGGTCTGGGTCCAGGATGTTGAGTGCCTCATTGCCCCGGGAACCTGGGTCCGGTCCAACAGCCAGGGTCAAAGTGGAGACTGCTTGGGGTGATCGGAGGGGCCTGGGGGAGCCCCCGTAGGGCTTCCTGGAGAAGGGAACGTTGGCAGTAGGTTTTGCAGTATGAAGAGGAGTTCCATCGGGAGAGGGAGGGTTCTGTGTGAGGCCGGGAGGCAGGAGAGGGCCTGGGCGGCCAGGAGAGGCCAGGGCCGGGTTCGGATGGTGGTGGGTGTCGTGCTGGGGCAGTAGGCGAGGCCGTGAGTTCCAGGCTGAGCTGGGGGTTCCGCTGAGGGCACAGGGAGGTGTGGGGGAGCCGCGAGCAGGGACGAGATGGGAGCTGAAAGAAGGGAGGAGGCCGGCCGGTCCGGGCCCTGGCGGAGCCGGGGGCGATGGCCGTGTGGGCGGGAGAGAGAGAGAGAGAGATGGGGCCTTGGCAGAGCGGCACAGCCCGCGGGCTGGCGGGGCGGGCGGACGGAGACCCCCACCTCCTCTCCCCCTGCCGCGGCCCTCAGGGAGGTGGTGGAGGAGGAGAAGAAGAAGAAGAAGGACGACGATGACCTGGGCATCCCCCCGGAGATCTGGGAGCTCCTGAAGGGGGCCAAGAAGAGCGAGTACGAGCGCATCGCCTTCCAGTACGGCATCACCGACCTGCGCGGCATGCTGAAGCGGCTCAAGAAGGCCAAGGTCGAGGTCAAGAAGAGCGCAGGTCAGCCCCGCCCCGCCCCGCCGCCGAGGGAGGGAGGGAGGCCCCGCGCGCTGCTGACCGCCCGCCTGCTCCACCCACAGCCTTCACCAAGAAGCTGGACCCCGCCTACCAGGTGGACCGCGGCAACAAGGTGAAGCTGGTGGTGGAGATCAGTGACCCCGACCTGCCGCTCAAGTGGTTCAAGAACGGCCAGGAGATCAAGCCGAGCCTCAAGTAGGTGTGCGCATGCGCGCGCGCACACACACCGGGCACCCTGGACTGGGCCCCCGCTCCCCGCCCCTCACCCGCGGAGGGCACTCCCCCGGCTGTGCCAAAAGCGCAGGCGCCCACCCGGCGCACAGACGCACAGACGACGGAGACGCAAATGCAAAGCCCCCAGCAGGCGGGCTCTGTGCCCGCCATGGGGGAGCGGTGGGCGGGGGTGGGCACGCGAGTGCGGCACTAGCTGGCCTAGCCCCCGGATGGACAGCGGCTAGACCGTCTGGCGCCGCCCTGACCTGGCACGGCCCCCCCCGGGACGAGCTCACTCCCTGCTCCTGTTCTGCGCAGGGCACACCTGCACGGGTCTAGACGGAGGGGTTAGATCCAGGGCGTGGGCCCTTGGGTGGGACGATGGTGGATGAGGCGTGGGACTCCTCCTCCCCTTGGCCATGTTTTCTGAATGTCACGCAGTGAACCCTTTGGGTGACATCAAAAGTTACGTTGCTTAAGGGACAGGTTAAGTTGCTCCACTGGACGGTCCCGGGGCATTGTCCTAATTCGTATTATTACATCCGGGTCGCGGGCGCATCCATGTTCCTGGTGGCAGGAGAAGGGATGGAGGTGTCCAGAGCAAGCAAGACCTAGGGTTTATGAGCTCACGCCTACTGCATTCCACGGTCCCTGCTGCAGGCCCGGTCTGGCCTGGCCGCAAAGGAGGCTGGGAAATGTAGTTCTCCAGGTGGGAGCTGTGCGACCCTGGTAGAAGGGGACGGTGGCCGTGGGCGACAGGGGGCGTGTCCACGGTGGTTCCTCCAATAACGGCCTCCAGACGTGGCCTCAGAACGGCCGGGTGGACGTGTGCCAGGGCTGGGCCGACGCCCCGTGCCCCGTGTCTGGGCTGAGGCGAGACCTTTGTACTAGGTATGTGTTTGAGAACGTGGGCAAGAAGCGGATCCTCACCATCAACAAGTGCACGCTGGCCGACGACGCCGCCTACGAGGTGGTGGTCAACGACGAGAAATGCTTCACGGAGCTCTTCGTTAAAGGTGAGGCGGGGCCGCGGCCGCAGCAAGGCCGGGGCGCGGGCTGCGGAGGAGGCCTGCGAGGCCGGGGCCCGGGCTGCCCAGCGGGCCTGCAGCCACCGCCCTCCCGCCCCCGCCCACAGAGCCGCCTGTCCTGATCATCACCCCACTGGAGGACCAGCAGGTGTTTGTGGGCGACCGGGTGGAAATGTCGGTGGAGGTGTCGGAAGAAGGTGCCCAGGTCATGTGGTGAGTGCCTGTCACCATCAGCCCCGCTCTCCCTCAGCTCTGGCCTTGGACCCCGGGACACCCTGGGAGAGTCCTGGCCGTTCCCGGTCATCCCCGGAGACCTCCGCCTCTCTGGTTCTGTCCCGGTAGCCATGGCCTCGCGCTAGAACTTGACACCCATCCACCATCGTCCTCAGGGCCCGATTCCTGATCTCTGCTGTTTTGTTAAACATTTGTTCAACCATCTGACCAATTATTCATCCCTTGGTCCACCCATCCACCCACCCATCCACCCATCTATCCGTTCATTCATCCACCCTCCCATCCATCCACTCCCCCCCACACCCACCTGTCTGCCTATCCGTCCGTTCCTCTGTCCACCCACCAGCACATACTTGGTGGGCCCCTATTGCGCAGTTCCACTCGTCTGCATATTAGAGAGGAAGTAAGAGTAGCATGGCACCTGCCTCCGTCGGCGGTGGGTGTGCCGGCGGTCGGTGTGACAGACACCAGTAAACGCAGAAGGCCTGTCTTGGCGTGGGTGTGCAAGGGGCAGTGATGGGTGCTCTACCAGCTTTCCAGTGGGAGGAAGGGACTCAAGAGGTCAGGGGTGGCTTCCTGGAGGAGGTGACGGCCTGCGCCCCGCCCCTTGCACTCCTCCCCCGCCCAGGATGAAGGACGGTGTGGAGCTGACACGCGAGGGCTCCTTCAAGTCCAACTACCGCTTCAAGAAGGACGGGAAACGGCACATCCTCATCTACTCAGAGGTGAACCTGGAGGACCGGGGTCACTACCAGGTCATGACCAACGGCGGCCAGTGCGAGGCTGAGCTCATCGTGGAAGGTACCGGCCCCGCCCCGGGAGTGCCCCTGCCGGGCCTGGCCAGGCCTCTTCACAGCGTCCCCTGCGTCTGGCTGCTCCGCCCCGCCCCGCCCCGCGGGATGCCCTGAGCTGGCCCAGGCCTCTGGGTGCTGTGGGTCTGTGCCTGTGCCCCTGGCGACAGCTCTGCCCGTCACACATGCGCACACCCGCGGCACGGGTCCTCGCCCAGCCAGCGCAGCCTGCACAGCCCCCCCCCCCGCCCCTCTGCTGTGCCCCTCTCAGCCCCACCCCCACCGCCCCGGGGCTCCTCAGGGCCATGTCCACTTCCCACGGGGCCTCCTCGCCTGCTGCCTCTCTCCCCGCGACAGCCTGGCGCACTCCGGACTGAGGGGTCCCCCGTTTCCCTCCTCCGCCAGAGAAACAGCTGGAGGTGCTGCAGGACATCGCGGACCTCACGGTCAAGGCCTCGGAGCAGGCCATGTTCAAGTGCGAGGTGTCAGACGAGAAGGTGACGGGCAAGTGGTACAAGAACGGGGTGGAAGTGCGGCCCAGCAAGAGGATCACCATCTCCCACGTGGGGCGGTGAGCCGAGGGGCGTGGCCGCAGGGCGGGGGCGGGGCCACGGGTGTGGCTGTCTGGTGGGCGTGGCTTCAGGTGGTCCTGGCTGGGGGCATGACTGCCGGTGTGGGGCGTGGCTTCAGGGGGCGTGGTCGCGGGATAGGGGCGTGGCTGCACAGGGAGCATGGTTTGAGTGCCAGAGACAGTGCAACTGAATTGCCACTCGGAAAGACGAGGAGTGGATTCTGTCCACAGCAGGTGGGTCGGGGCTGCTCAGGCAGCAGTGCAGTGTCCCTGCGGCCAGTGAGAGGGCTCTCTGGCCCTAAGTGGCAGCCCTCTGGTCCCGCAGCAGGCGAGCCTGGCCAAAGCAGAGGTCCCAGAGAGACATGAAGGAGCAAGCCCTCTGTGGCTTAGGCTGGGGACTGTCCCGGGTCACCTCTGTCCCGGTGTCAGCCCCAGGCCGGCGGATGCTCAGGGGGTGGGGGATGCTATGAGATCCCATTGCAAGGGTGCAGTCAGGGGTGAGGGGCTCCTGTGGCCGCGCTGGGGAACAGGCTACCCCGGGGGGAGGGGCAGCCAGGGAAAGCAGAGGAGGTGGGGCGGGACCCCCGCCGCTGCAGCCGCCACTTCCACGCCCTCCCCTGCGTGTTCCTGGCCATCGTGCCCGTGCCGCCCCGTGACCTCCGTGTGATGTGGGCACTTGCTGTGAGCTGGGTTCTGGGCCAGCGGCTCTGCAGACCCGTGGGACTCACCCCGGCATGGCCGCTGGTGACCTCACCCCTGTCGCAAAGATGGAGACACGCAGGCACAGAGGGGTCAGGTGACTGGCCCTAGGTTGCACAGCTAGGAAGTGGGGTTCTGTCTGAGGCTGCGAAGTCCCAAAGCCCTGGACCAAAGTGGGCGTGGCAGAGTGTCCCGTGCGGGCCCCGCGCCATCCCTGCCCTGCCCCCCACGTGCAGGTTCCACAAGCTGGTGATTGACGACGTGCGGCCGGAGGATGAGGGCGACTACACCTTTGTGCCCGACGGCTATGCCCTGTCCCTGTCGGCCAAGCTCAACTTCCTGGGTGAAGATGCCCCTTCATCCCCCGGGGGCTGCAGGACCCCCAGGCGCCTCCCCCTAGACCCAGGGTCCCTCGTCGTGCAGAGAGGGTGACAGCGAGTGTCTGGGGCGGAGGGCGGAGTCGATGAGAGCCTGGAGGGAGACAGACGTGCTGTCCGAGCTGAGGAGGTCCCCGTGGAGAGGGGTGGGTGGCTCATGGGCCCGAAACCTCCCCCTGGCGTCCCCGTCCCTCGTTCCCAGGGTGCCTGCCGGCACCTTGTGGAGGTGGGGTGAGGGGCGCACACCTGACCGGAAGTCTTGGCCTTGCAGAGATCAAGGTGGAGTACGTGCCCAAGCAAGGTAGGGGCCCAGGTCCTGCTGCTCAGCCGGGGGCAGCGGGAGGAGGGCTGGGGTGCCACTCCGGGCCTGCGCTGCTGCTGGAACTGGCTCCTTGGGGGGGCTCAGGGGGTCATCCACCTGTCATCCACCGCCACGTCCCCCCGTCCCCTCTGCCTCCAGAGCCACCGAAGATCCACCTGGACTGCTCCGGGAAGACCTCAGATAACGCCATCGTGGTCGTGGCTGGGAACAAGCTGAGGCTGGACGTGTCCATCACAGGGGAGCCCCCTCCTGTGGCCACCTGGATGAAGGGAGATGAGGTGGGCTGGCTCCCCGGGCCGGGGTCCTTCTCTTTCTCAGCTCTGTGCATCACCTGGTGTCGCTCCAGCAGGTGGTGGGCGCTCCCACCGAGTGGACTCACCTGTCAGTCAGCCTGTGCAGCCACCCAGGAACTCATCCATCCATCCCGTCACTCGTCCAGTTGTCCATGTGCCCGTCAGTCAGTCCGTTACCCACCCACCTATACATTCTTTATCTATCTAACTTCCTGTATATATTCAGAAGCCTCCTGGTCCACATGTCCACCCACCCACCCATCCATCCACCCACCCATCCATCCACCCATCCATCTACCTGTCCATCCATCCACCCATCCATCCATCCACCCACCCACTCATCCATCCATCCACCCATCCACCATCCATCCACCCATCCACCCATCCATCCATCCATCCACCCACCCATCCATCCATCTACCCACCCATCCATCCATCCACCCATCCATCCATCCACCCACCCACCCATCCATCCATCCACCCATCCATCCATCCACCCACCCACCCATCCATCCATCCACCCATCCACCATCCATCCACCCATCCACCCATCCATCCACCCACCCATCCATCCATCTACCCACCCATCCATCCATCCACCCATCCATCCACCCATCCACCATCCATCTACCCACCCATCCATCCACCCATCCACCATCCACCCACCCATCCATCCATCCATCCACCCATCCATCTACCTGTCCATCCATCCACCCATCCATCCATCCACCCACCCACCCATCCATCCATCCACCCATCCACCATCCATCCACCCACCCATCCATCCATCCACCCATCCATCCACCCATCCACCATCCACCCACCCATCCATCCATCCACCCATCCACCATCCACCATCCACCCACCCATCCATCCATCCATCCACCCATCCATCCATCCACCCATCCATCCATCCATCCATCCACCCATCCACCCATCCACCCATCCATCCACCCATCCACCATCCACCCACCCATCCATCCATCCACCCATCCATCCATCCACCCACCCATCCACCCATCCATCCATCCATCCACCCACCCATCCATCCATCTACCCACCCATCCATCCATCCACCCATCCATCCACCCATCCACCATCCACCCACCCATCCATCCATCCACCCATCCACCATCCACCCACCCATCCATCCATCCATCCACCCATCCATCCACCCATCCATCCATCCATCCATCCACCCATCCACCCATCCATCCACCCATCCACCATCCACCCACCCATCCATCCATCCACCCATCCATCCATCCACCCACCCATCCACCCATCCATCCATCCATCCACCCACCCATCCATCCATCCATCCACCCATCCATCCACCCATCCATCCATCCATCCATCCACCCATCCACCCATCCATCCACCCATCCACCATCCACCCACCCATCCATCCATCCACCCATCCATCCATCCACCCACCCATCCACCCATCCATCCATCCATCCACCCACCCATCCATCCATCTACCCACCCATCCACCATCCACCCACCCATCCATCCATCCACCCATCCACCATCCACCCACCCATCCATCCATCCATCCACCCATCCATCCACCCATCCATCCATCCATCCATCCACCCATCCACCCATCCATCCACCCATCCACCATCCACCCACCCATCCATCCATCCACCCATCCATCCATCCACCCACCCATCCATCCATCCACCCATCCATCCATCCACCCATCCATCCATCCACCCATCCATCCATCCATCCATCCACCCATCCATCCATCCACCCATCCATCCATCCACCCACCCATCCACCATCCACCCATCCATCCATCCATCCATCCACCCATCCACCCACCCACCCATCCATCCATCCACCCACCCATCCACCATCCACCCACCCATCCATCCATCCATCCACCCATCCATCATCATCCATCCACCCACCCACCATCCATCATCCACCCATCCATCCATCCATCATCCATCCATCCACCCATCATCCATCCACCCACCCATCATCCACCCATCCATCATTATCCATCCACCCACCCATCCAGCCATCCAGCCATCCATGCATCCACCCACCTGTCCACACACCCGCCTGCCCATCTGCCCATGCTTTCCCCTTGCTCGCCCTAGGCCCTGGGAGAAGCCAGTCTTCCATGTCTTCTCCCTGCCTCTGTGAAATGCAGACTCGGTGCACTGTTCACTCACTCATCCACTCCGCAAACGTCCCCTGAGGCCCCCTCCATGCCTGGCCCGACGTGCGGCATTGAAGGGGCAGCCGTGAAGCAGACGCAGCCCCTGCTCCAAGAGCCTGCACTCTTGGACAGAGGCAGACGTGCCCAGCCACAGTCCCGGGGGATGGGACCACCGAGATGCCACTGTTGTCTGGGGGCAGCCAGAAACGCTTCCTGGAAGGCGTTGCCCAAGGGTGACAGTCCCTCAGGGATGAGTAAGGATATAAAACATGGCTGGCGCCGGGAGCAATCTCGCCACATCTTGGGCGTGAGATCGGGTGGCGTGTTGAATCCCGGGTGGGCAATGCGGGGGCTGAATCCGGGGTCTGGAGAGCATCTTGGGCCCGCGCGGGGCCCTGTGCCACGCAGGGGCGCCCTGGGGGGGGGGGTTGAGCAGGGGTGCGCTCAGCTCCGGCAAGGCCCTGGTGCTCTGTCCAGGTGTTCACCGTCACCGAGGGCAGGGTCCGCATCGAGCAGCGGCCCGACAGCAGCAGCTTTGTGATCGAGAGTGCGGAGCGGGGGGACGAGGGCCGCTACACCATCAAGGTCACCAACCCGGCGGGCGAGGACGTGGCCACCGTCATGTTGAGGGTTGTGGGTGAGCAGCTAGGCCGAGGGCACGGGGCGGGGGCTGGCTCCCCGAGGCCGCGGGGGGCCATCTGACTCTCCTCCCGCCCATCCCACCCTACCCCCACCAGATGTCCCAGACCCCCCGGAGGCTGTGCGGGTCACCTCCGTCGGAGAGGATTGGGCCATCCTTGTCTGGGATCCTCCCAAGTACGACGGGGGGCAGCCGGTCACTGGTGAGTGACCGAGTGCGCCCTCCCACTTCGCCTCCACCCCTCCCCTGCCTCCTGGTCTGTCCCTGTGGCCCTGGCCGGGGGTCTCCTGCAGCCTCTGGTTCCCCCTGGATTCCTGACCCTGGGACGGCAGCCCCTGAGCGCGCCGGGGCCCCCGAGCATCTCGGCCTCTCGCACTGGCTCGGCGGCAACCGCTGCTCTCCCTGCCGGGGCCCGCAGGGTACCTCCTGGAGCGGAAGAAGAAGGGCTCTCAGCGCTGGATGAAGCTCAACTTCGAGGTCTTCACGGAGACCACCTACGAGTCCACCAAGATGATCGAGGGTATCCTCTACGAGATGCGGGTGTTCGCCGTCAACGCCATCGGCGTCTCCCAGCCCAGCATGAACACCAAGCCCTTCATGCCCATCGGTAACGCCCCTCGGCCCCCCGCCCGCACCCTCTGAGCTGGCCCCACAGACTGGACTTCCGAGCCCGGGCTCCCCACTCCCATCCTGACCGCCCCCGACCCAGCGACCCTGGACTGGCTGCTCTCGGTGACCTCTGACCCACCAGACTGACCCCTGACCCCCCCCCGCCTCACAGCTCCCACGAGTGCCCCCCAGCACCTGACGGTGGAGGATGTGACCGACACCACCACGACCCTCAAGTGGAGGCCCCCGGACCGGATCGGGGCCGGCGGCATTGACGGCTACCTGGTGGAGTACTGCGTGGAAGGCTGTGAGTGGCCCTGGGGCTGGAGGCGGGCCCGGGGGCGGAGCCCGGGGGCAGGGGGGCGGGGCCAGGCGCCCAGTGACCAGCGTGTCCTCTCTTCCTCCCTGCCCTGCACCTGCCCTGTCTGCTCCGATCACTCGTCACCCATCCACCATTCCCTGCTTCTATGCGTTTACACGCCCAACTAACATTCCCCTCGCACGCCTGCCCATCCGTTCGTCCACCCATCAGACACTGCCCTGGGCCACCCAGCCCTCTGTCCATCCAGTAATGGGTTCTCACCCACACATCTGTGTCTTCACGGCCATCTTTCCTCCCCCCGGACATCTGTCTGTCGCCTCCCTCCCTGTCCGCCCACACACTGAACCCGCCCGCCGTCCTCCACCGACCATTCATTGAGTGCCGACTGCATGCCGGGCGCAGCGCCCCAGTTGCGGAGATGTCTCGGACCCGGGCAGGACCGCCGCGGTCACCTGGACACCACAGCCCGGGCCTCCCGGTCAGGCGGCTGTGGGCTCCGCTCCTGCCCCCGCGCTTTCTAACTTGGTGACCTTGGGCCAGCAGCGTCCTCTGCCTGCAGGGTCAGTGGTGCCGGCAGGGGGCGGTGCATGGAGAGGCGGGGTGGGGGGACCCTCCCGGAGCCGGGGCAGAGCTGGGGCTGTCTGGGTTCGCTCTGCCCACGTTGGCTCGTCCGGTGTGAATCCGCTTCACAGACACCCGTGAACCAGAGGCAGGAATCTGACAGCTCCGACTGCCGCCCCAGACACCCCCCCGCTCCTCCCACTGCACCCCCACACGGAGCCACTCTCCCTGCCCCGGTCCGCCTCCTCCAGCTGTGTGCTCTTAGCAGCCCCCCTGCACCTGTCAGCCTCAGTCTTCCGCATCCCTGAAATGGGGACAACAGCACGGAGGCCGAGGCACCTCTGCTGCTGCTGTGGCCAGGAGTGCGGGGGGCGCGGGGGGCTGGGAGCCAGGCCGCGAGGCCGCCCTGTGGCTGCTCTCCCGCAGCTGACGAGTGGATCCCGGCCAACAAGGAGCCGGTGGAGCGCTGCGGCTTCACCGTCAAGGGCCTCCCGACTGGAGCCAAGATCCTCTTCCGCGTCATCGGCGTCAACATCGCCGGCCGCAGCGAGCCGGCCACCCTGGTCCAGCCGGTCACCATCCGGGAGATCGTGGGTGAGTGACCCCGCCCCCGCCCCCCTGGGGGTATCCACGGGGCCGCCCAGACCGCCTGGTGGTCACCGGACGTCCCCTCCCTGTGTCGGGCCCCCAGAGCAGCCCAAGATCCGGCTCCCCCGGCATCTCCGCCAGACCTACGTGCGCAAAGTGGGAGAACACATCAACCTGGTCATCCCCTTCCAGGTGCGCGCTGCTCCGGGCCCCGCCCCGCCCGCCCCGCGCGGCTGCAGCGCCACAACCCCTGCCGCCCTCCCCGCAGGGAAAGCCCCGGCCCCAGGTGGTGTGGACCAAGGGCGGGGCCCCCGTGGACACCTCCCGCGTGCACGTGCGCACCAGCGACTTCGACACGGTGTTCTTCGTGCGCGAGGCTGCGCGCTCCGACTCGGGCGAGTACGAGCTGAGCGTGCAGATCGAGAACATGAAAGACACGGCCACCGTCCGCATCCGCGTCGTGGGTGAGCAGCGGGGCGGGCCGGGGCGTGGTCAGGGCGGCGGGGCCTCCACTGGGCCTGGTCTCGGTGGGGGCGGGGCCTCTCGGGGCGTGGTCAGGGCGGCGGGGCCTCCATTGGGCCTTGTCTCGGTGGGGGTGGAGCCTCTCAGGGCGTGGTCTAGGGGTGGGCCATCGCGGGGTGCAGTCTAGGGCGGGTCCTTTCGGTGGCGTGGCCTTGGTGGGGCGCCGTCTCGGGGCGGGTCCTCTCAGCAAGCCCCATGTGCGTTGCCCGCGGGGACGAGGGTGGCCCCAGAGGAAGTTAGGGCGTGGCGTGGCCTAGGGTGGGTCCTCTTAGGGGCGTGGCCCGCCGGGCGAGGGAGGCCCCGAGGATGTTAGGGCCGGGGCGGGCGCTGGACGGCGCTCGACGCCCCGACCCTTGCAGAGAAGGCAGGACCGGCGGAGAACGTGATGGTGAAGGAGGTGTGGGGCACGAACGCGCTGGTGGAGTGGCAGCCGCCCAAGGACAACGGCAACAGCGAGATCACCGGGTACTTGGTGCAGAAGGCGGACAAGAAGACCATGGTGCGCGGGAGTCCGGGGCGGGCGGGTGGCGCGCGGGAGTGCGGGGCGGGCGGTGCGCGGGAGTGCGGGGCGGCGGGCGGGCGGGCGGCGCGGTCTCCTAGCGCCCGCGGCCCCGCTTCTCCCCCGCCGGCCCCAGGAGTGGTTCACGGTGTACGAGCACAACCGCCACACCAGCTGCACCGTGTCCGACCTCATCGTGGGCAACGAGTACTACTTCCGCGTGTACACCGAGAACGTCTGCGGCCTCAGCGACTCGCCCGGCGTCTCCAAGAACACGGCGCACATCCTCAAGACAGGTGCGGCGGCGGGCGGACCCTGCCCCCGCCCCCAGCTCCCCGCCCCCCCCCCGCCTCCGCCCCCAGCTCCCACCCCCAGCTCCCGCCCTCGCCCCCTCCCAGCTCCCGCCCCGCCCCCAGCTCCCACCCCCTGCTCCCGCCCCCTCCCAGCTCCCGCCCCGCCCCCAGCTCCCACCCCCAGCTCCTGCCCTCGCCCCCTGCCGGGCCCGGAGCGTGCGGTCACCCGTCCTCCGTCCCCCAGGCATCACCTTCAAGCCGTTTGAGTACAAGGAGCACGACTTCCGGTCGCCGCCCAAGTTCCTGACGCCCCTGATTGACCGCGTGGTGGTGGCCGGCTACGCCGCCGCCCTCAACTGTGCCGTGCGGGGCCACCCGAAGGTGCGGGGAGGCCGGCCCTGGGCGGGTGGGGAGAGCGGCCGGCTGGGTCTCTGCGCACCCCGCGGCTCTGGGTCCCGCCCCTGTCGCTCTCCCCAGACAAGCGCCCAGCCCCTGGCAGGCCGTCACGGTGGAGGGTCGGACAGGCAGGTGCGCTGTGGGCGCTGCAGCCGGAGCTCCCGGGACCGCCTGTGGGGCAAGTCCGCCTGCCACTTACTTCCCCTCCCGATAAAGTTTTATTGGAACGCGGGCCGTGAACATTTGCTCTCGCAAAGTCCGCGGCTGCTGTTGGCTGTGGTCCTGGGGCTGTGCAGCTCGGCAGGGCTCCCAGAGCCAGAAACCCATTCATTCACTCCGTTCCTTCACCTCACTCATTCATTCAGCGCCCAGCTCCCCTGCGTCCCTTCGATATTGCCCTGGGCTTCCTCCATGCTGGGTGAAGGGGTCAGTGGGGGCCGTGAAGTCACCCACGGGGGCGCTGTGGTGTGAGCAGCAGGGGCCAGGAGCTGACCTGAGAGCTCAGAACTGGACGAGGGGCCGCGGGGGCCCCCACCGCTGCCTGGGAGGCGGGGTGGCCAGTGGCAGGCGCCCCGGGCCAGCAGGGTCGCCCCACTCTGCCGGTGCCCGGGCCCTGCGTGCCCCGTGACGCCCCCTCCCCCGACAGCCCAAGGTGGTCTGGATGAAGAACAAGGTGGAGATCCATGAGGACCCCAAGTTCCTGATGACCAACCACCAGGGGGTGCTGACGCTCAACATCCGCCGGCCCTCGCCCTTCGACGCGGGCACCTACTCCTGCCGCGCCTTCAACGAGCTGGGGGAGGCGCTGGCCGAGTGCAGGCTGGACGTCCGAGGTGAGGGCGCCCCCGCCCCAGAGCTGGCTGCTGGACCAATGGGCCGCGGCCTCCGCCCAGTCATGGCCGACCCGGCCTCCTGCAGCCCCCGCCCCCAGCCCCGCTCCTCCAGGCCGACCCCACTTCTCTCATTCTGCCGCCCCTTTGACTGTCCCCACCCCCACCCTGGGAACCAGAGGGCAGTGACCGCGGGCGGCACCGGGCGCCCCCTGCTGGTCATGCGCGGAGCCCCCCCCCCCACCGCCTCTCTCTCTCTCCTCCCCCGCAGTGCCGCAGTGAGAGCCTTGCCCGCCTGCCCCCAGCTGCTGCCCGGTCCTAACCCCGGCCCCGGCGGAGTTCTTCTTCCCAGTCATTGCTGAGAATATAATAGTGTGGACTACGACTCCCAGTGTCTGTCCTTGAACCAGCGGCTCCGGCTTCCAGGAGGTCCTGGGGGAGGGGGAGGGGGAGGGGGAGTGACAGCCCCAGCGAAACAGGCCCCGAGAGGCCTCCACTGCGAAACAGCTATTTTAGTGAGGCGGCCGCGGGGTGGTGAGGGTGAACCCCGGGCCATGTGGGGACAGCCCTGCCAGCCTCACCACCAAGAGGGAGTGAGGACACAAGCTGGCGCAATGGCAGCACCGGTGAGTCAGGAGCGGAGGCCAGCCTGGGCAGGCTGTGTCCAGAGGCAGCTCCGGGTCTCCGTGGTGGTGCGGGCTGCCGGACGGCCCGAGACCACACCGCTGGTGACGGCGCGTTGAGTCCCAGGGCGGACGGCGGCTGGCGAACGCCTGCCCCGCGTCTGGCCCTCGCGGCAGGGGCCTGGTGCGGGCGGAATCAGAGTCCCCAGAGTTCCGAGGTCAGCGGGTTCAGTCTGGCTTCCCTGTCTTGAAGCTGCAGAGAGGGAGGGAGGGAGGGAGGGAAGGAGGGAGAGAGGGGAACAGGGGGAGGGAGAGAGAGGGAGAGAGCCCGTTTGTCTCAGAAGGCTTGCCCCGCGGTGGGGGCAGGGTCCTGTCTTCTGCTCAGTCCCAGCCCCAGCCAGACGGTCAGGCGGCCAGGCCCCGCCCCTCACCTCCACCAGGCTCCGCCCCGCCCCAGCCAGGTCCGCTCCCCTAGCAGGCCCCGCCCCCGCCCCTCCGTAAGACCCCGCCCCACTCTCCGCTCAGGCCCCGCCCCCCAGCCAGGCCCGCTCCCCTGGCAGGCCCCGCCCCCGCCCCGCACCTCGTCGCAGGCCGCGCAGCCCCCGTCCTCGTCCTCCTCCTCGTCCTCGTCCTCGCTGTCGTCGGCGCCCAGCGCCCAGCTGCCCTGCGTGAACGGCACGGCTCCGTGCGCCGCGTGGAAGCGCAGGCGGTAGAGCAGCCGCACCCAGCGGCCGAACTCCCGCTCGCGGGCCTCGGGCCGCGCGCGCAGCTGCAGGTAGAAGGCGCGGCCGGTGCAGAACTTGACCTTGAGCTGGCAGCGGCGCTCGTCGTGCACGAAGAGCTGGACGAACTGCAGGGGGAACAGCCTGGGCGGGGGAGGGGCGACCTCAGGCTCGGCCCCGCCCCCGGACGCCCCGCTCCCACCCGGCCTTCGCCGCCTCCCGTTGTGGTCGTCGCAAAAAAAAAAAAAACTTAGAATTTTCCGTGTGCTGGTTCAACAGCTGCCACGCCTCCGGCCCCCCCACCGTGGGCGCAGCGCTGCACGTGGCCAGCAGAGGGTGCCGTTTAGCACCTGTGCCGCCCCCGCCCACCCCCATCCTGGACCGCTGGGCTCTGCACACCTCCAGCTACGCCCGCCCTCCAAAGCGCTGTTTCTGCGGCTGCCTCCTGTCGCCGCGTGTGCGTCTCGCCAGGCATCCTCCAGGGAGCCCTGGCCTGGCCTAGGACAGCCACACCTGCACCTGCACCCTCCCCTCGGCCCCTCCCTGCCGTGCGCGACTCCATCTCACCCTAGCTGACAAGCCTGCCTTCCCAGGAGGCTCGGGGCCCCACAGTGCAGGGACTTCCCGGTTCTGTCCAGTGCTGTGTCCCTGGTGCCCGGAGCACGCGGGTAGATAAAGGGCTCGGGCCTGCAGCCCGGGGAGGAGACGGTCCACGGAGGGGAGCCAGGTCCCAGGACTGGGATTTGAACCCACGTCGCACGCTGTCGGCGGCAGGGACAGGCAGCCACTTCCCCTGGGTGGCCGGCACCATGCTGGAGGCACCCATCTCCCAGACACCGCTCGCCGGTGCACAGCCTCAGGCACACTGGCGCCCCCTGCCACACTGGCCACAACTCCAAGACAGCAGACAGAGCTCTGGGGCCCCGGCCGGCGGGCGCCTTCCCCTGCCCCTCCCCGACACGGCCACGGGTGTGCCCCTGCGGTCGCATCGGCTCCCTCTGTCCCCTAGTGGCCCTGGGAGGTGGGCTCTCCTCTTGTGCCCATGCTCCAGGCGAGAGGACTTTCTGGCCAGGAAGGGAGCTGGCCAGAACCCGGGCCCCAGGAGACTCCCCCCCCTCCAAGGACAGGCCCCGCCCACGTTGTAACGGCGAACGCTGACACAGCTGGGCAGCCCAGGAGGCACAGTTTGTGTAACCGTGCGGGGCCACAGACTCCAGCCTGCAGGGCGCCTACCGCCCACCGCGAGCCCGCTGGGCCTGCCCACTGCTGCCCCAACAGCTCAGGGCTTCAGGGAGGTCGGTCACACGGAAGCCAGGGGCTGGTGTGCGGGCGCGTGGTGGGGTGGGGCGGTCCCAGACCCCGGCGCCGCCGCAGTGGCAGCTGGCGAGGTTGACCGGCGGGACAGATCCTCTTGGACGGAACAAGGACCCAGCGCAGCCTGGGCTGGGCAGGCCGGGAGCAGCACCCAGGGCTTCCGGCGAGAAAACTGGGTTCGGGATTGCAGGCGGCGTGTGTGTGTGTGTGTGTGTGTGTGTGTGTGACGGTCCTGCCCTGTGGATCCACTGTCCCTGCTCTCCCGGCGGACGGCGGCCACCCAAGCGCCCGGAGCGGCCAGCGGGGGCGGGCGGTCACCCGAGGAGCTGCAGCTGTCCGTCATCCTTGGCAGGGCCCGCCAGCAGCAGCAGGTCCGGCAGCTCCAGGGCTGGGCTGGAGGCTGCCACCCCCATGGTCACCTTGTTGGCGACTTCTCCCGACCGGGTCACCTGGGGCCAGAGGGCAGAAGTCAGAGGCGGCAGGGGGTGGGGACAGAGCGCAGCAATCTTGGTGGAGTGGAAGGTCACGACCCGGGGAGTTAGAAATCCGCCTGGAGGTCACTCATCTCCACTAAAGGTCAAGCACCCCGTGGGCGCCAAGTCCGGGGCTCAGAAGCCAAAGGGCTGGAGGCTGGGCGGGGTCAGAGGTCCCACAGGGGCGCTGGTGGTCAGGAGCAGGGAGGACAGGGGCCGCCCCCAAGTCAGGAGGTGGCCAGGCGCTCCGGGGCTCCACACCTGCACGAAGTTGCTCTCAAAGATGGGGAAGTCGCGCAGCTGCTCGAACTCACCGCTCAGGAGGTGGCGCTGCAGCCGCCCGGGACGGCCCGAGGGGAAGGCTGGCTCCAGGGGGCGGCCTGGAGGGGCGGAGGTCGGGGGTCTATGCCAGGGGGCTGCGGCCACGGGCGTCGGCTGTCTGCGCAGGGCCGGCCCCATCCCTCGCCTAGGCCTGGCTCCAGCCCCTCCTGGCCACCGCACCTGCTCCACCGGGGCCCGGCTCAGGCTCGCGCCCCTGCTTCATCGCAACGCCCCCCACCCCCGGCGGGGGCAGAAGGAGGAGACGGGGGGAGGAGGCGAGAGCCGAGAGCCAGGGCCGCGAGCACTGTGAAGTCACCGCGGGCGAGGCTGGGCTCGATGACGTCACAGAGGCAGCCCGCGTTGTGACGTCACCGGAGGGACACGCCCCCGGGCGGAGGGGCTGGGCTCCCCGCGGACGTCGGGACCCGGTGCAGGCGGACCCCAGTGCGCAAGCGTAGAGGCCGGCGCAGGCGCACTGGCGCGGCCCGTTCCTCCCGGCGTGCCCCTGGCGCCCGGCCGCGGACCGTTCCTCCCGGCGTGCTCCGCGGCGCCCGGCCCCGGGTTGGTGGGAACGGGTGGACATGGCGGCGGCCGGCGCGGGGGCCACACGGCTGCTCCTGCTCTTGCTGTTGGCGGCAGCAGCGCCCAGCCGGGCCCGGGGCAGCAGCTGCCGGGCCGGGACCGTCGCGCGGGGGGTGAGTGCGCGTTAACTGCAGCGGGCGCGGCCGCCGGCCTTCCAGAGCCCGGGTCTTGCGGCGGGCGAAGGCGCAGGGCGGAGAGGGAGGAGCCGAGGGCAGCGCGGGGGGCGCGGCCGCCGTCGCGGGGCCTCCGCAGAGCTGGGTGCCGGGCGGGCGGGAGCGGCGAGGTCGGCAGGCTCGACTCATGAATATGCACGAGAGGCGGGGCGAGCGTCCGAGGCTGCCGCGTGAATATGCACGGAGGGCGTGGCTCCGGGAGATCGTGGCGAATCAGACGGCGGGACGGCTGGAGTGACAGGGCGGGGGTGGGGCGTCTGAGAGTGACGTAGGGGCGCGCAGGTGGAGAGGGCGGAGGCAGACCGGGCCGCGGGGCTGCGGGCTGGGGGTGTGCTCGGGCTGGGGGTGTGCTCGGGATCAGGACGCGGGGAGGACTTCCCCTGTCGGCGGGGTCTGCGGGGATGGGCTGGGGGCGGGTTGGAGTAGGACGAAGCCCCTCCCTCGGCCTGCCAGTCCCCGCCCCGCGGGGGGCGCGCCTGGCGCTCACCGGGCCCCTCGCGCTGTCCCTGCAGGCCGGGGTGGAAGGCCGGGAGGCCGAGGGCTGCGGCGCGGTGGGGCTGGTTCTGGAGCACTCCTTCGAGATCGGTAAGGCCGGGGGTGACCCCGCCCGGGAGCTTCCCCAGTCGCCGGCGGCGGCGGCTCGACCCCTGGGCCCCGGCTTTCCCTGCCCCCATACCTGGCCAAGGGGTCCCCGCCGCCCCCTGACCACGTGCCCCGCAACAGTAGTTTGGGCTCAGGTCGCACGGGCTCACACACCCTGCCACCGTTGAATGAAAAAGGAGGCGTTAGTTAGGGCACAGTGCCACGCAGGTCAAGCGCATGGCGGAGCTGGGGCTGGGGCACCTGTGGCAGCCCCCCGGCCTCCGCCCCGTGGCGTGGCCGCTGAGCCCGGCTCCCCGCAGATGACCACACGCACTTCCGGAAGCGCGGCTCTCTGCTCTGGAACCAGCAGGATGGCAGCCTGTCCCTGTCGCAGCGGCAGCTCAGCGAGGAGGAGCGGGGCCGCCTCCGGGTGAGTGGGGCCAGGGCCTCTGCTTCGCCCTCGCTTCCCGGGGGAGGTCACGCCCCGCGGAGACCGGGTTGCTTGTGCGGAGCGAGCGCTCCAGTCTGGGTTGGACAAGAGGCCCGTTCTGTGGCTCCCTCCCAGACCTGCAGGGACCTGCCCCCCCAGCCGGGCTCCGCCCAGGACACCGTGGGGGTCCAGACAGCCGGCCCTGGGAGGGGCAGGGGGAGCAGCGACCTCTGGGGACAGCCCCTACAGCGCGGCCCGTGCCCACGGCTGTCCTCCCCGTGGGAGCCTCCCTGCCTGGTGCCCGTGTGGCCCTGTGCCCAGCCAGCCCCCATTCCCCAGAGAGAATTTATCGCTGGTGTCCCTGGGGGGACCGGGCACGGGCAGGCACCGGGGAGGGCGTCCCTGGGGCCCCCCTCTGGCGGCCGCTTCTCTCCTGCCCCAGGGGAGTTCTGGGCTGTGGCCAGGCCAGCGGGAACAGGGGGCCGGGGACCGCCCGCCCCTCCCGCACTCCCGCACTCACCCCGCCCTCCCCGCAGGACGTGGCAGCCCTGAATGGCCTGTACCGTGTGCGGGTCCCGCGAAGGCCTGGAGCCCCTGACGGCCCCGAAGCCGGCGGCTACGTCTCCTCCTTTGTCCCTGCGGTGCGTCTCGCTCCTGCCCCCACCCCAGGCTGCGTGGGGTTCGCGTCCTGTGACTCGTGGCGGGGCTCTGGGGGTGCTGGGCAGCAGCCCCTGACCCCGCCCCCACCCCTCAGTGCTCCTTGGTGGAGTCGCATCTCTCCGACCAGCTGACCCTGCATGTGGACGTGGCCGGCAACGTGGTGGGGGTGTCGGTGGTCACGCACCCCGGGGGCTGCCGGGGCCACGAGGTGGAGGACGTGGACCTGGAGCTATTCAACACCACGGTGCAGCTGCAGCCGCCCGTCACAGCGCCGGGGTGAGCAGGCTGCAGAGGGGCGGGGGCTGCCTGGGGCCCGCCGCGGCTCCTCACCCCTGCCCTCCCTCCCGCGCCCCCAGCCCGGAGACGGCCGCCTTCATCGAGCGCCTGGAGATGGAGCAGGCGCAGAAGGCGCGGAACCCCCAGGAGCAGAAGTCCTTCCTGGCCAGATACGTGAGTGCTGCGTCAGGCCCAGGGCCCCGCCCACCGCCTGCCCAGGGCCCCGCCCACCACCTGCCCAGGGCCCCTCCCACTGCCCGCCCAGGGCTCCTCCCCACCACCTGCCCAGCACCGGCCCAGGGCTCCTCCCTACCACCTGCCCAGGGCCCCTCCCACCTTCCGCCCAGGGCCCCTCCCCACCGCCCGCCCAGGGCCCCGCCCAGGGCTCCTCCCCACTGCCCGCCCAGGCTCCCCTTCCCCACGCCGGGCCCAGAGACCCCTCCCACTGCCCGCCCAGGGCTCCTCCCCACCACCTTCCCAGGGCCCCTCCCGCCACCGGCCCAGGGCCCCTCCCTACCACCGGCCAAGGGCCCCTCCCTACCACCGGCCCAGAGCCCCTCCCACTGCCCGCCCAGGGCCCCTCCCCACCACCGGCCCAGGGCCCCACGCCGGGCCCAGAGACCCCTTCCACTGCCCGCCCAGGCTCCCCCTCCCCACTGCCAGCCCAGAGGCCCCATCCCCCAGGCCCCCGTGTGCCCTGGCCCCTTGAAGCCCCTGCTAAGCCCAGACTGGGGCCCCGCCAGAGCTGGGCTGGAGCCCGAGAGAAGGGGAGGGGACCTGGGGGAGGTGTCCTCTGCCAGGCGGGGCGGGGGCGGGCCCAGAGGCGGTTCCCCCAGCCCCCTCCCCGGGTCAGGCCCCGGGCCGCCCCTCCGCCTGCCCAGGGCCCCGCTGACGAGTCCCCTCCCTCCTCAGTGGCACCTCATCCTGGGGGGGGCCGTGTTGCTCACAGCCCTGCGTCCGGCCGCCCCGGGGCCCGCGCCGCCGCCGCCGGACGCCTGAGTGAGGACCCCGCCCCGCCCCGCCCCGCCCGTAGTGCCGTAGGGGACCCCGCCCCGCCCCGCCCCGCCCCCCTTGCTGCGGCCGGCCGGCCCTCACTGGCCTCCTCTCTCTCCCTCTCTCAGTGGATGTACATCCTGCCCGTGGTCCTGTTCCTCATGATGTCCGGAGCGCCCGACGCCGGGGGCCAGGGCGGGGGCGCGGCCGCAGGCGGGGGCGGGGGCAGCGGCCGCTGAGCCTGCGCGCCTCTGCCCCCGGAGCGCCCTGCAAACGCCGGACTTCAGCGTCTCCCGTCGTCCCGGGAGGACCTGCGGCCGCGGCCCTGGCGCCGCCGCCCACCCTGGGCCCCTGCACTGCTTTGGGCCAGCAAGTGGCTGACGGGGGCGGGGGGGGGGTTCCCCTTTGCCTGGGCGCGCCCTGCCTCCGTGCCTTCCTCCCCGCGTTGTCGCCCGCCCACCCCGCGCAGCACTGGATCGGGGCGCCCCCGCCCCACAGCACCTCAGCACTGGCCTGGGCGGGCCAAGAGGAGATCTGGAGCCTCGTGGAAGTCCTGGACGCCCGCCCCCGCCCAGGTCCGCCCGGTGCGAGGCTGGGAGAGCCGCGGCCGGGGACCGCACTGAGGAAGTGGCCGCGCTATGGCACTGAGCCCTGTCCCCGGGCGCCCCCACTCCCGCAGACGCCGCCCGCGGGCTCTGCCTCAGACGGTGGTCGATCAGCAGCAAGTTCTTTAAAAACAAAGTTTTTTAAAATTTTATTTGAAAGAGTGACAGGCGAGGTCTTCCATCCGCTGCTGTGCTCCCAAATGGCCCAACAGCCCGGGCCGGGGGTCCAGAACTCCAGCCGCGTCTCCCACTGGATGGCAGGGGCCAAGTTCTTGGGCCGTCTTCCGCTGTCTCCCAGGGCAGCTGGATCGGGAGTGGAGGGGCCAGGACTGGAACCAGGAGCTGCCGTGGGGGCGCCCCCCAGGGCTCCTGACAGCAGCGGCCACGCCCAGGCGGGCCCTCGCCCCCGGCAAGGCGGGGGGCGGGGGGCGGTGCAGGCTCCCCTGGGTTGGGAAGAGCCTGTGTCCCAGCGCGTGGCCTCGTGCACCAGGCAGGCACCAGTGTGACTCTAGGCGCGTGCCCCCCTCCCTGTGGACTTGACCCCGCCTTCCTCTGCCCCCCCCCAGGGCCCGCCCATTAAAAGACCTGCAGGTGTGTGAAGCTGGCTGAGCCCGCAGCCTGCTGGGTGTGGGTGTGTGCACTGACCAGGAGTGAAAACGCTCTTCTCCGGAGCTTGCAAGTCCTTTCCGCCCCCCAGGCCCTCCGGCGCGGGCCGCTGGTTGGCGCTGCCCCGGGTCCTCTACAGCTGGGCTGCAGTTCCGCCCCTGGCCAGCAGGTGTCAGTTCAGGGGCCCGCGGGTGTGGACGGAGACCCACACCCACCCCAAGCCCAACCCGGGCCCTGTGGGTCGCGTTACCGGGGAATACCCGTGCCCTGGCCGCCGCTGCTCTCCGGAGACGCGTCCGCCGGGTGGAAGTCGGCTCCTGCGGACGAGAAGACGGCGAAGGGTTGGGGACAGGGAGCAGCCCCCGGGCCCGGGGCCCACCCAGTCCTGGCCCCCAATACCTGCTGAGCGTTGCAGGCGTAGGGCCTGCCTCCGGGCCTGCTGCGCGTTCCCGCCTTCCTGGTCCTGAGGTCGGCCTGATTCTTCCAGGCAGTGCGGGGTGTTCGGGACAGGCAGACGGGAGAGAGAGGAGACGGTGTTAGCAGTTCCTGGCGCGCCTGCCCCAGCCTTCTCAGAACCGGGACCCCGCGAGCCGCGGGGCGGGGGCGGAGGGAGTGGGCGGCGGGAGGACCTGGGGCCCAGTGTGACCCCGCAGAGTGGGGAGGAGGCCGGAGCCAGAGCGGAGACCGCCGCAGGGAGGTGGCATCGAGGAGAATGAGGCCTGGGGGGGACAGCGGGGAAGAGCCGAGAAGCAGTGGGGGGAGGCAGGGAGACAGGTGTGGCCCCGCCCTCCCCTGCAGCCTTCTCGTGAGGCGGGAGGGGCTGGCGGCCAGCGGGAAGGAGAGTCCAGTCCCGGGCGGCCTGGCGCGGGCAGGGACGCCCGGGTCCTGGGGGGGTCACGGCGTGGCCGGCTCACCTGAGCCGCCCGCAGGCTGGGACCAGCCTGCAACCAGGGGGCGGGCGGGCCTGGGGAGGGTCGAGGAGGGCGGGGGGAAAGGCACTGTAGTGGGGGGGGATTCTGCAGGAAACAGAAAGTTCTAGAAAAGGTGGGGCTGCTGGTCCCAGCTTTGACCTTGGAGGAACTCCCGGTACTCAGCGTACAAACCAAGCAGGCGGGGCCTCTGATGGGGGCAGCCGGCGGCCAGGTGGGGGGTGCCAGTGAGGTCAGAGGAAAGGGGGGGAGGAGGAGGGAGGAAGGCAGAGGGCAGGGTCCAGAAGAACTGGGAGGGAGTGAAGGGGTCCCAGGGTCCTCATCTCCCCGGGCCTGGGGAGTGGGTACCCTCCCACCCCCAGCACCTGCACGGGGCGGCGACAGAGGCAGGGGAGGGGCGCTCTGCTTTCTCCTGTGACCTCATCCAGCCCCCACCCTGCACAGAGCCCCAGGGGAGGAGGGTCCTGAGCCCCCCTGTCTAGGAAACTTGGGGCCCCCCGGGGGGCGGACCACCAGGTACACAGTAGGCGCCCAGTCCAGAGCAGAGAGCCATGAGGGAAGGGGAAGTATTGCATAGAGAGAGCCTTGCATACAGTTAGTGCTCAATAAATGCCCACTCCTTCAGCAGCAGATGGAAAGAGAAGAAAGCAGCAGCGGGGCCACAGGTGGAGCCTGCCAGGCACACAGTAGGTGCTCTTGAAGCCGAGGCCTCCCTGGGAGGATGAGGAGGGGAGAAAGGTCCCACCGAGGCGTTGGGAGGGACACACGTGAAGGATGTAAGGTGGCCAGCACACAGCAGGTGCTTAATAAGTGTCCCTTTCCCTCTGGCCGTGAGCACAGAGGACGGACAGAATCTGTGAGGCCAGCAGTGCCCGGGGGAGTCGCACCCAGCAGGCACCCAATGGGTACCCATTTCCTTCCCGGGAGAGAGGGGTAGGTGAGCCGTGGGCACACAGGAGGTACTCCATATATGCACGGTGTCTTCCTTGGCAGGGTTGTGGCAGGGCCAAGGGGAGGCTGCACCACACACAGGAGGCACTCAATGAATACATGACTCATCCCCAGAGGGGGGCCTGGGGTCAGAGGGAGGAGAGGCTGGCAGAGCAGAGGCGGGGAAGGGCAGGAGGGGACGCGAGGGCTGCCCCTGGCTGGCATCCAGCAGGGATGCCTTAACTGCTGTTTCTTTCCCAAGAAGGAGGAGTCAGAGCTGAGGGGGCAGCAGAAGCGGGGGAAGGCGCGGTCCAGCACAGGGCAGCCCCCGGTCAGGGGCTGCAGGAGGGCAGAAGGGCAGACAGCGTGCCCGGTTCCGCGGCAGACCAGAAGTGCTCAACCAGTGCATCCCTTGCCTGGAGGAGAGCAGAGGAGCCAGAAAGACAAGGAGAAGGCTAGGAGAGGAGAGGGCATGGCATACAGCAAGTGCTCAAAAGGGTCTGCGCTTCTCCGGAGCCAGAGGGAAGCAGGAGAGAGCAAGGATGGGCGGAGCTGAGAGCCTGCACGCAGTGGGGCTGCTTCCTTCCCAGAAAATCAGAAGAGGAAGGAATCGGCGTGGAAGACTCGGAGGCAGCAGGCTGAAGTCGCCTGTCAAACATTAGGTGCTTAATAACTGCCCGGTTTCCTCCAGGAAAGGGGCTGGGAGCACAGGAAAAACAAACCAGAGGACAGAATGGGCAGGGGGCGCGGGGTGCAGGAGAGGTATGAAGGCCTTTCAGGTGCATACAGCAGGCGCTCTGTAAATGCCCACCCTTCCCCAGACACAGCAGAAAGCAGGGGCTGAAAGGGAGCCCTGAGGAAGGGTGCCCCTCCCCCACGGCCAGCCCTCAGGCTCCCCCAACTGCCTGGCTCTCGGCGGGACAAGGGACCCTTGTTTTGGGAAGGGAGACCGCCCAGGGTCAGCCCTGTGGGCGGGTGCTGGGCGCCTGGCTTCTCTCTCTGGGTTCTGGGTCCCTGTCTCTGAGGTCACCCCTCCCACCTCCCTGTACCTGTGTCTGGCCTGTCTCCCCTGAGTCCCCCCAGTCCCCTGCACTTGCCCTGTCTGGCTCTCCCTCCGCACCCATGCCCTTCACTCTCCCCAGTGCCATCTCCCTGGCAGGAGGCGACCCCTCCCACCTCCCCCATAGTCCCCCTCCCCCCAAGCAGAGCTGCGGGAGTTCAGAGACAGGACAGTGAGAAGGGAAAAGGAGGCAACAGGGGCCAGAGAGTGAGGACCAGAAATGGCTTTATTACAGGGACAGCGGGCTCCGCCCAGGGAGCAGAGGCAGGCAGGCACCAGACAGAGATGCAAGTCAGGGAGCAGGGGGACAGGAGGAGGCGGGGAGGGGGGAGGGAGAGAGACACACAGAGAGAAAGGAAGATGGAGGGGGACTGGACAGAGCAGAGGAGGGAGAGGCAGAGGACAGAGAGGAGGGAGAGGAGAGGAAAGAGAACAAGGAGAGGAGGGAAAGAGAGGAGGGGACAGAGAACGGGGCAGGGCAGAGAGGGAGAGGAGGAAACAGAGGAAGAGGAGGGGACAGAGAGAGGGAGGGGGGCAGAGAGGAAGGAGAGAAGGGACAAAGAGAGGGAGAGGAGGAGACACAGAGGGAGAGGAAGGGACAGAGAGGGGGAGAGGAGGGTACAGACAGAGGGAGAGCAAGGGACAGAGAGGAGGGACAGAGAGGAGGGAGAGGAGGGGACAGAGAGGGGGAGAGGAGGGGACAGAAAGAGGGAGAGGAGGGGGCAGAGGGAGGGAGAGGAGGAAACAGAGGAGAGGAGTGGACAGGGAGAAGGGACAGCGAGAGGAAGAGGAGGGGACAGAGAGGAGGGACAGAGAGAGGGAGGGGGAACAGAGAAGGGAGAGGAGGGGACAGACAGAGGGAGGGGGACAGAGAGAGGGAGAGAAGGGACAGAGAGAGGGAGAGGAAGGTACAGACAGGAGGGAGATGAGGGGACAGAAAGAGGGGAGAGGAGGAGACACAGAGGGAGAGGAAGGGACAGAGAGGGGGAGAGGAGGGGACAGAGAGGGGGGACAGAGAGGAGGGGAGAGAGAGGGGAGAGCGAGGGGAAAGGAGGGAGAGGAGGTGACAGAAAGGAGGGACAGAGAGGAGGGGACAGAAAGAGGGAAGGAGGGGACAGAGAGGAGGAGACAGAGGGGGGACAGAGAGAGGGAGAGGAGGGGATAGAGAGAGGGAGAGGAAGGACATAGAGGAGGGGACAGAGAGGAGGAATAGAGAGAGGGAAAGGGGGGACAGAAAGGAAGGGGGGACAGAGAGAGGGAGAGGAAAGGACAGAGAGGGAGAGAGGAGGGGACAGAAAGAGGGGAGAGGAGGGACAGAGAGGGGGAGAGGAGGGAGATGAGGGGACAGAGAGAGGGAGGGGGGAAAGAAAGAGGGGAGAGGAGGGACAGACAGAGGAAGAGGAGTGGACAGAGAGGAGGGACAGAGAGAGGGAGGGGGAATTGAGAAGGGAGAGGAGGGGACAGAGAGGGAGAGGACGGACAGAGAGGAGAGGAAAGAGAGGGAGAGCAGGGGACTGAGAGGAGGGAGAGGGAGGACAGAGAGAGGGAAGGGAGGGGACAGAAAGAGGCAGAGGAGAGACAAAGAGGGAGAGGAGGGACAGAGAGAGGGGGAGGAGGGACAGAGAGAGGGAGGGGGAAAGAGAGGAGGGGACAGAGAGGGGGAGAGGAGGGACAGAGAGGAGAGGAAAGAGGGAGTGGGGACAGAGAGGAAGAGGAGGGAAAGAAAGAGGGGAGAGTTGGGAAAGAGAGAGGGAGAGGAGGGGACAGAGAGGAGGGAGAGGGGGACAGAGAGGAGGTCAGGGGGCGACAGAGAGAGGGAGAGGGGACAGAAGGAGGGAGAGGAGGAAAAGAGAGGGGGAGAGGAGGGACTGAGAGCTGGAGAGGAGGGACAGAGAGAGGGGAGAGGAGGGACAGAGAGGAGGGGACAGAGAGGGAGAGGAGGGGACAGCGAGGGGAGAGGAGGGAGAGGAGGTGACAGGAGTGGACTAGAGGAAGGGACAGAGAGATGGAGAGGGGGGGACAGAGAGAGAGGGGGCCAGAGAGAGAGGGCGAGAAGGGGCCAGAGAAGGGGAGAGGAGGGGACAGAGAGGAGGGGAGAGAGAGGGAGAGGAGGGGACAGAGAGAGGGAGAGGAGAGGAAAGAGAGAGGGAAAGGGGAGGGACAGAGAGGATGGGACAGAGAGGGAGAGGGTGGAGAGGAGGGAGAGGAGGGAACAGTGAGAGGGGAGAGAGAGAGGGAGAGGAGGGACAGAGAGAGAGAGAGGAGGGAGATGAGGGTACAGAGAGAGGGAGAGGAGGGGACAGAAAGAGAAGAGAGGAGGGGACAGGAAAGGGAGAGGAGAAACAGAGAGGAGGGAGAGCAGGGGATAGAGAGAGGGAGAGGAGGGACAGAAAGAGGGGAGAGGAGGGGACAGAGAAGGGAGAAGATGGGACAGAGAGAGGTAGGGGACAGAGAGAGGGAGAGGAGGGAGAGGAGGGACAGAGAGGAGGGAGAGGAGGGACCAGAGAGGGGGAGAGGAGGGGATAGAGAGAGGGAGGGGGACAGAGAGAGTGGAAAGGAGAGGACAGAGAGAGGTAGAGGAGGGGACAGAGAGAGGGGAGAGGAGGGGAGAGAGAGAGAGGGAGAGGGGGACCGAAAGAGGGGAGAGGAGGGGACAGAGAATGGAGAGGAGGGGACAAGAGAGGGGGAGAGGAGGGAGAGGAGGGGACAGAGAGAGGGAGAGGAGGGGACAGAAAGAGAAGAGAGGAGGGGACAGAGAGGAGGGAGAGGAGGGAACAGAGAGAGGGAGAGGAGGGGACAGAGAGGGGGAGAGGAGGGGATAGAGAGAAGGGAGAGGAGGGGCCAGAGAGGGGGAGAGGAGGGGACAAGAGAGGGGGAGAGGAGGGAGATGAGGGGACAGAGAGAGGGAGAGGAGGGGACAGAGAAGGGGGAGGAGGGACAGAGAGGAGGGAGAGGAGGGAACAGAGAGAGGGAGAGGAGGGGACAGAGAAGGGGGAGGAGGGACAGAGAGAAGGGAGAGGAGGGGCCAGAGAGGGGGAGAGGAGGGGACAAGAGAGGGGGAGAGGAGGGAGATGAGGGGACAGAGAGAGGGAGAGGAGGGTACAAAGAGGAGGGATAGGAGAGGACAGAGAGGGGGAGAGCAGTGGACAGAGAGGAGGGGATAGAGAGAGGGAGAGGAGGGACAGAGAGGAGGGGACAGAGAGGGGGAGAGGAGGGACAGAGAGGAGGGGACAGAGAGAGGGAGAGGAGGGACAGAGAGGAGGGGACAGAGAGAGGGAGAGGAGGGGACAGAGAGGGGGAGAGGAAGGGACAGAGAGAGGGAGAGGAGGGACACAGAGAAGGGAGGGGGGTACAGAAAGAGGGGAGAAGAGGGACAGAGAGAGTGAGGGGGGACAGAGAGAGAGAGAGAGGAGGGGACAGAGAGAGGGAATGGAGGGGACACAAAGAGGGGAGAAGAGGGACAGAGAGGAGGGGAGAGAGAGGGAGAGGAAGGGATAGAGAGGAGGGACAGAGAGGAGTGAGAGGGGTACAGAAAGGAAGGGGGGCAGAGAGATGGAGAGTGGGGACAGAGAGAGGGAGAGGAAAGGACAGAGAGGAGGAAGAGGAGGGGATAGAAAGAGGGGAGAGATGTGGGGAGCAATCCGGACTAGACTAATTAGGACTTATTCTATGCATCTGCTCTCCCACAATGTGGCGCTGGGAGAGAAGTAAACAGCTTCCGCACAGCTGCCTCCAGTTCAACCAATTAACTGTAGGACTTGCTCCTGATTGGAGAGCAGCGTACTCAGCCGAGTTGGGATTGGCGGAGGAGGACTATAAAGGAGGAGAGAGACGGCATGCACCGGGAACATCTATGGGGAACATCTAAGGGGAACACCTGTGCAGCCCCCGAGAAAGCCGGCCAGCGGTGTGCCGCTCCCCTGCGGAAGTGGGGAATGCGGCCAGGGGGAACTGCCCTTCCACGGAGGTGGAAGGGATAGTAGCCAACCCGGGAAGAACCAGCAGCAAACCCGGGGAGGGCCGAGCAGACGAAAGAACAGCGCAGGGTCCTGTGTCGTTCCTCCACGAAGAGGGGGAGCGACATAATGGTGCCGTGACTCGGATAGGAAACCTAGCTCGGATAGGAAACGTGACTCGGATAGGAAACCTAGGACGGATAGCAAACTTAGGAGGGAAGAAACGGGAAGAACTAGGGAAAATATCGGAGAGAGAAACTAGCAAACAGCCTAGGGAAAAGCCGGACGAAAAGGGTGCCGGAAGAAGCTGTTGAAAGCCTAAGCATAGACTCGGATACGGACTACGGGGGGAAGCTGGGAGGAATCTCTAAGGTCGAAAGCGAAAGTGAAAGCTAGAACAAACAGACTCGGACGCGGACTGTGGGGAGAGGCCAGGAGAAATGAGGGAGGAGTATTGTTGGAGGAAAGCTTGGGGAAACATACCGGGTAGAGAAAAGTGTTAGGGAAATTGAAGCCGCGGGGGGCAGGCCGAGGCGGAAACGGAAGCCACTTTGGGGTTCTCAAGTTAGCCCGGGAATAGGGGGCGAAAAGTTAAAACCAGAAGCTGAGACGCAAGCCAGATTGGGATCCGTCTGATTAGCCCGGGGAGCAAAGGACGGGAAGCCAAATCGTGGGGCGGAGACGTACGCTGGGTTGAATTCGCCAGGCTAGCCCGGGGAACTTGGATTGAATCCTAGTGGCGGAGACGCAAGCTACGCTGTGTTACTCGCGGAAGCCGCCGCGTGCAGAGAGAGCATGGGGCGTGAATAGATAGGGAACGCTGGCGTAGGCCGTGGTTCAGACGCGAAAGGGTTAAGCGTGGAGACCGCGGAGCGCGCAAAGCCAAGCCGAGCCGCGCAAAGCCGGGAAGCTGCGCAGATGAGAGAGGCGCGCGGGCTGAAGCGGCGAGGTGCCGGGAACCCGCCGGCGGGGCGAGGTGCCGGGAAGCTGCGGGGATAAGAGAAACAGAAGTTTGGAAGTGAAGTAAAAGAGAAATGGGAATGCTGGAAGATAGAAGTGAAATGGGAGAGGTAGGAATGCCCGGAGATAGAGAAATAGAGAAAAATAAGGCCTCCCCTCAACATGCCAATTAGAAGGCTTGGATTCGGTCTGCCCGATTAGTGAGGCGATGAGCACCTGGGTGGCTAGCCGCAGGTCACCGAAGACAGGCACGAATTAACATCAGTAAGGCTTCCCCACAATACAACAATATTAAGCTTGGATTCGGTCTGCCTGATTTAAGGCGGTAAGCGCCAGCAAAGCTCGACCAGAGTATGAGCTGCAGGTCACCGAAGATAGGCACGAACCAACACTAATAAGTCTCCCCCACAATAAGGCAATGAGAAGGCTTGGATTCGGTTTGCCTGATAGGTTTTGTAAGCCCCTGCGGGCAGAGCAGAGCATGCGCTGCAGGGCACCGAACACAGGCATGCATCAGCGCCTAAAAACCTCCTCACAATGGCGAAGAGAGGACCCGGATTCGGTTTTCCTGATTGATAGGACTTGTAAGAGCCTGTGGCGGCTCTAGCAAGTAGAGCAGAGTGTGTGCCGCGGGACACCGAGGACAGGCGCGTATCAACGCTAAAAAATAAAAAGAAAGGGGGATCTGTGGGGAGCAATCCGGACTAGACTAATTAGGACTTATTCTATGCATCTGCTCTCCCACAATGTGGCGCTGGGAGAGAAGTAAACAGCTTCCGCACAGCTGCCTCCAGTTCAACCAATTAACTGTAGGACTTGCTCCTGATTGGAGAGCAGCGTACTCAGCCGAGTTGGGATTGGCGGAGGAGGACTATAAAGGAGGAGAGAGACGGCATGCACCGGGAACATCTATGGGGAACATCTAAGGGGAACACCTGTGCAGCCCCCGAGAAAGCCGGCCAGCGGTGTGCCGCTCCCCTGCGGAAGTGGGGAATGCGGCCAGGGGGAACTGCCCTTCCACGGAGGTGGAAGGGATAGTAGCCAACCCGGGAAGAACCAGCAGCAAACCCGGGGAGGGCCGAGCAGACGAAAGAACAGCGCAGGGTCCTGTGTCGTTCCTCCACGAAGAGGGGGAGCGACAGAGAGAGGGCGACAGAGAGGGGGAGAGGAAGGACATAGAGGAGGGGACAAAGAGAGGGAGAGGAGGGGACAGAGAGAGGGAGGGGAAGGGACAGAGAGGAGGGAGAGGAGGGGACAGAGAGGGGGAGAGGAGGGGACAGAAAGAGGGGAGAGGAGGGACAGAGAGAGGGAGAGGAGGGGACAGACAGAGGGAGGGGGACAGAGAGAGGGAGAGAAGGGGCCAGAGAGGGGGAGAGGAGGGGACAGAGAGGGGGAGAGGAGAGGAAAGAGAGAGCGAAAGAGGGGGACAGAGAGGATGGGACAGAGAGGGAGAGGGTGGACAGAGAGGAGGGAGAGGAGGGAACAGTGAGAGGGGAGAGGAGGGAGAGGAGGGGACAGAGAGGGGGAGAGGAGGGACAGAGAGAGGGAGAGGCGGGGACAGAAAGAGAGTAGAGGAGGGGACAGAGAGAGGGAGGGCGGAGAGAGGGGGAAGAGCAGTGGACAGAGAGGAGGGGATAGAGAGAGGGCGAGGAGGGCCAGAGAGGAGGGGGGGAAAGAAAGAGGGGAGAGGAGGGGACAGAGAGAGTGAGGGGGGCCAGAGAGGAGGGAGTGGGGGTACAGAGAGGAGGGGGGACAGAGAGAGAGAGAGAGAGGAGGGGACAGAGAGAGGTAATGGAGGGGACAGAAAGAGGGGAGAGCAGGGACAGAGAGGAGGGGAGAGAGAGGGAGAGGAGGGGCCAGCGAGGGGAGAGGAGGTGACAGAGAGAGGGAGTAGAGGGCACAGAAGAGGGAGAGGAGGGACAGAGACAGGGAGAGGACGGGACAGAGAGGAGGGGACAGAGAGAGGGAGAGAGAAGGAGGGACAGAGAGAGGGAGGGGGGACAGAGAGGAGGGACAGAGAGAGGGAGGGGGGACAGAGAGGAGGGAGAGGAGGGGACAGGAAAGGGAGAGGAGGGACAGAGAGAGGGAGAAGAGAGACAGAGAGGAAGGGAGAGAGAGGGAGAGGAGAGGAAAGAGAGAGGGAAAGGGGAGGGACAGAGAGGATGGGACAGAGAGGGAGAGGGTGGACAGAGAGGAGGGAGAGGAGGGAACAGTGAGAGGGGAGAGAGAGAGGGAGAGGAGGGAGAGGAGGGGACAGAAAGAGAAGAGAGGAGGGAACAGGAAAGGGAGAGGAGGGACAGAGAGAGGGAGAGGGGACAGAGAGAGGGAGAGGGGACAGAGAGATGGAGATGAGGGACAGAGAGGAGGGAGAGGAGGGGACAGAGAGAGGGAGCGGAGGGGACAGAGAGGGGTTAGAGGAGGGGACAGAGAGGGGGAGAGGAGGGAGATGAAGGGACAGAGAGAGGGAGAGGAGGGTACAAAGAGGAGGGAGAGGAGAGGACAGAGAGGGGGAGAGCAGTGGACAGAGAGGAAGGGATAGAGGGAGAGGGGGGACAGAGAGAGGGAGAGGAGGGGACAGAGAGGGGGAGAGGAAGGGACAGAGAGAGGGAGAGGGGGGACAGAGAGGAGGGAGGGGGGACAGAAAGAGGGCAGAGAAGGGACAGAGTGAGGGGGGACAGAGAGGTGGGAGTGTGGGGAAAGAGAGGAGGGGGGACAGAGAGAGAGAGGAGGGGACATAGAGAGGGGAGAAGAGGGACAGAGGAGGGGAGAGAGAGGAGGGACAGAGAGAGGTTGGGGGGACAGAGCGAGTGAGAGGAGGGGACAGAGAGGAGGGAGAGGAAGGGACAGAGAGAGGGAGGGGGGACAGAGAGATGGAGAGGAGGGACAGAGAGAGTGAGAGGAGGGGACAGAGAGGAGGGAGAGGAGGGACAGAGAGGAGGGAAAGGGAGGGGGGACAGAGAGGAGGGCGAGGCAGGGGAGAGGAGGGGACAGCGAGGAGGGTTAGGAGGGACAGAATAGAGGGTCAGCGGGGACTTCGTGGGGAGAGCAGAGGAGGGAGAGAAGGGGACAGAGGAGGGAGAGGTCAGCGAGGAGGGCACCGACACCCAGGGACCAGTCGCTGTCCTCCCGGTCCGCAGGCTGGGAGGGAGACTTGCGGTGGCGGCTGGGCTGTTGCGGCCCCTCTCACCTGCGCAGGCGGCGGCTGCTCGCGGGGTCCCCGCCAGCTCTTTAAAAGGCGCAGTGCGCCGGCCCCGCCCCCCGCCCCTTATCTGACCAGAGCAGGCGGGAGCTAAATCGGGCCTCAGCTGTCGCTGGCCCAGGACAGCTGACCTCCACCCCCATCCCCTCGCGTCACCTGCCGCATTGCCGCTGGGTCCCGGGCACCGACACGCGGCCGGGAGCGGCCTGGTCGGGCGTTCTTGGTGTCCTTGAGCCTCCTAAGAAATACGGGTGCCCCCCCCCCCGGGGGGGCTGTGCGGGAGCCTGGCTGCCACCTGTGCGCTGTGGGCGGGGCCCGCGCGCAGGGGAGGGGCCGCCTCGCCCCTGCCCGCTGCCCTGCCCGGACCTTATTTGGCCACCGCGGAGGCACCGCCGCTCTGGCCTAGGAATAGAAACCTGGGGAGCAGAGACGGCAGCTGTCAGCACCCGGCACCCGCGGGGACAGGGACAGGGAGCAGGCGGGCGGGGTGGGGGAGGGGACCCAGCACCCAGGGACGCCAGCTCTGGGAGACTCAGAGCCGGGACCCCAAAGGCAGTGGGGGGCAAGGGGAGGGCTCCAGATGTGTGCTTCCGCCTCAGGTCAGGGTGTGGCCCGTGAGGTGCCCCCTCCCGCCTCTCCCTGTGCCTCTGGGTCCCCCCTGCGCACCCCACGTGTAACCCCTCTCCGAGCAGCGGCTCCCAGGCCCACTTTTCCTGCAAGGGACCCCTGGGCAGGGCCAGGCTTCGGGGCGCCTGTGCCCCGACCCCCTCTGCTTTGGTCCGAGAGCCCCCGGGGTGCCCCAGATCTGCCTCTCCCCCACCCCCCAGGGCTCAGGCCCTGCCGGCCTGGCTCCCTGGCCTCTACCCTGGCCACCCAGGGCCCCAGCGCTGGCCTGTGCTGCCCCCCCCCCCCCACCTGCTTTGCTTCCTGGCTAAGACCCACCTGCCGTCTCAAACAACCACCCGGGCAAAGGGCCCGGCCACGCGGCTCTGTGCCGGTCCAGCGTGGTCCCCGGGCTGGGAGGCCCTTCCCGCCCGCCGGCCTCTGGGCCACTGTGCAGGACCGGCAGCCCGGCCAGGGCCTTTGCCTGCTCCCTGTTCCCACGGTTACCCTTTGAGAGCCCTTGGCGCCCGGGCCTGGTGTGTGCGCTCCGGTGGACGGCGGGAGCCGCAGACACAGGCCCTGGGGAGGCTCAGGCCGCCCGGAAGCCAGCGAGGGCCCCGCTGCTTCTGCTCCGGGTCTAGCCAGCCTCAGTGTGGTCTCCCCTGCCCCCTGCAGCTGGGGGGCGGCTCTGGTCCCCATGAGGCCACAGCTGCTCAGGGTCATTCCCCTGTAGTTCTGGCCCCCGCCGCCTTGTGCCTGCACCCACATCGCCCAGGAGACCCCCGGCCCCCGCCCCCAGCCTGCCCTCGGCTGCCTCTGGGGACATCCTCACAGGGCCAGGACTGGGGCTCCTGGCCACCTGCCCGAGAGCGCGGGGGGGGGGCCCTCTGAGCGCTCCCCACTGAACCTGTGCCCCGCGTGCAGCCTGGGGGCTTCCTGCTGCACCCCCAGCGAGCAGAGGGGCGTGGCCAGACCAGCAGCAAATCACAGATTTATTGAGGCAGCAGCGGCTTGGGGGGCGGGGGAGTGGGGAAGGGGCGGGGCCTCCTCCCGGCCCACGAGGCCCCAGGCCCTTCCCCGGCACTTGGCGCCCGCGAGGCCTGGCAGGGACCCCGGCGGGCAGGCAGCAGGCGGACAGGCGGCGGCGGCGGTCAGTCCGTCCGCAGCCAGCAGCCCTTCTCCTCCACCTCCTTGGTCACCACCAGCAGCACCTCGCACAGGCCCTGGGCCAGCGCCGCGGCCAGGAAGGCCCTGGGTGGGAGAAAGGGGGAGGCTGAGCCCAGGCAGCCGCGTGGGGGTGGGGGTGGGGTGGGCGGTGGGGGCCCTGCCCCCGCTCACCTGACGCCGTCCTCGTCCCCCAGGGCCTCGGGCGCCCGCAGCTTGGAGTCCAGGTTGTAGTAGACGCCGTCCACCTGGCGCAGGGCCACCCAGTGCCGCCGGCGCAGCGGCAGGGACAGCAGCCCCAGCGAGACGGGGGAGGGCAGGTTCAGGATCAGCCCCAGCACCTGAGGCAGGGCCAGCTGGGACAGCGGCCTGCGGGCGGAGGGGACGAGGGGACTCGGTCGCCGGCCCTGCCGCCCGCCCCCACCCCCTCCCTCGCCCGCCCACCAGATCCAGGCCTGTCCAGTCTCCAGCACAGCCGCCGCCCACCCGCACCTCCCTCCACCCCCCCTGCCCCCCCCGCTCCTCCCTCACCCACCCACCCACCCACCCGTGTCCTCCCCACTGCCGCCAGCCCACCTGCTCCTGCCCAGACTGCCCGTGAGCAGGCCCTCTAGCTCACCCCGTGGCCACGCGGCGCCCGGGGCCCTACCTCCTCCTGTCCCACCACACGGCGGCCAGGCCCAGGCCCTGCAGGGCGGCCATGATGACGTTGACGTCATAGCTGCCGGTGCCCAGGAAGCTGCGGTGTGGGTTCAGCCGGGAGTCTGGGGCCAGCCTGGGGGGCGGGCGAGAGTCGGGGTGGAGGCGGGGACCCCCTCTCTTCCCACACCGCAGGAAGGGCCCCTCGTCCTCGACTCATCCTTGTCTTCAGTGCCCCCCAAGACCTGCACCTCTGAACCCCGACCCTGCCCTGCACAGAGCCCCTCCGCCCCTCTCGCCATCACCATCCCCCTCCTCTGTCCTGCAAGCCCACCCAAGGCGTCGCCTCTCTGGAGATGCCCGCTGACCCCCAGGCCCGGCCCTTCAGTGCCTGGGACCGCCCGGATGGCCGCCACTGGCCCCACTTGTCTCTGGGAGGACCCTGCCCCCGCCCCGCCCCCCCATCGACCCCCGTCCCTCCTGCTCGCCCAGCGCCCACAGCCCTGCGTGGTCTGCTCCCTGCTGGCTCCACCTCCCAGCCTGTGCTCCAGGCCCAGGGCCACCCTGCACCCCCACCCCGTGTCTCTGGGCCCAGCCTCATCCAGCTTTGTCCCCAGCAGGCCCTGGGGGGCAGGTGGGAGGGGACAGCCCACCTCCTGCCCCCACCCCCACCCCCCTCGGGGCTGTGGGTCAGCGGCGCAAGGCGGGCAGTGGGGAGAGACAGGCAGGGCCACTTCTGGGGTGCACGGGTGGGGTCAGGGGGAGGCCGGTGGACCAGGGCCAGGCCTGAGCCGGTGGCTGGGAGGGACAGCAGGCAGTGCAGACGCGATGCGGGCGTGAAGTCTGAAGTCTGGGCCGGTGAGGGCAGCCACGCCCGGCAGAGAGAACTAACTGCAGAGAGAACTAACTGCCCGTGCAAAGGCCCGGGGGCAGCACAGTGGGGGAGGCCCAGGGCCCGGGGCGCCAGGGGGACGGGCAGCAGGCTGGCTCCGGGGCTGTGTGGAGGCTGCACCGGCGGAGGCCCAGGTAGGAGGCGGCGGGCCGGGCGGTGGCGGTCACCTCTTACAGATGTCGTCGGCAGCCTCCTGGCTGAAGAGCCGCTGCTGCAGGACGTTGTTGAGGGCGTGCACGGCGCACAGCTCCAGGCGCTGCCGCTCGTGGTACACGGAGGGCGGGCGCGGCCGAGCTCCCGGGGCCTGGGACATGCCGTCCTGGGCTCCTCCTGCGGAGGGGGCGCAGAGGCCGCTCAGGGGCCCAGGGCCTGGGGGCGGCTTCCTCCATGGAGGGCAGGGCCTGGGCAGCCGGGGACGACACGGGACCCCCGCGCCCTGGCTCTCCAGGGACAAGGCTCCCTGGCATCCGGGGCTGGCGACGGAGACGCCGCCCTCCGCGGCCCTGGGCAACGGGACCCCCGCTGGTTACCTAGCAACGGAGGACCCCCCCCCGACAACAAAGTCTCTGATTACCCAGCGAAACCGGAAGTCTCCTCCCCTGCCTCTGGGTGACGGGGGAGGGGTCTCTACCGGTCGCCTAGCAACACCAGAGCCCGCCTTCCCCTGGCAACCAGCCCCCTCCCCGGACAACAGGAAAAGCAGCGCGGTGCCCAGGTCCCCTGCGCCTGGCGACGCCCCTCACCCCGTCGGCCTCTCTGCTCCCCGGAGCCGGGGGCTCCCGCATCCCCTCGGACGGCGGCGCTGGGCTCCGAGCGCGGCACGAGCAGTTCCGCGCTGACGGGGCAGGCGGGACGGACTACAGCTCCCAGCGACACCAGCAAAGTGGACTACAACTCCCGGCGGCCCCAGCGGGCAGGGCCGCTTAACCCGGAAGTCCGCCGTCGCCCCTCCAGGGCGCGCGACTATAACTTCCGTGGGTCGGGGGAGGAGGGGGTGCAAATCCCGGAAATGCGCCCCGCGCCCGCCCCCTGGCTGCGACCGCGCCCACGGCCGCTCGGAAGCTCCTGGGAAACGCAGCGGGTAGGTTCTCGCGATAGCTTCCGGGCCTGTGCCCGCCCATTGCAGTGGCGTCACACGCGGAGTGCGGACGCGGCGTGACGTCACGGAAGGGAAACAAGGCCGGGATGGTGGGGGAGGAGCCTCGGGTCTTTACTGAGACGGGAGGGACATCCCGGGAAAGGGGGGCCGGGGCCTGGCCGGGGGTGGGGCGGAGGCGGGGAGGGTCCGCCCGCCGAGGGGCCGGCCGGGCAGGGCGGGGGCGGGGAGGGTCCGCCCGCCGAGGGGCCGGCCGGGGAGGGCGGAGGCGGGGAGGGTCCGCCCGCCGAGGGGCCGGCTGGGGAGGGCGGGGGCGGGGAGGGTCCGCCCACCGAGGGGCCGGCCGGGTGGGCGGAGGCTTCTCAGCAGAGGTGGATTCCGGGCCCGGGGGGCAGCTGGCGGCAGCCTGCGGGGGAGACAGGAGCTGAGCCGGACCCCCGCGGGGGCACGGGGCAGTCGCGGAGCGAGAAGGCTGGGGGGCTCGGGAGTAATGGACGTCGGGCCAGGCGGACCCAGGCCCCCCGGCCTCCGGTCCCCCGGCCCTCCGCCCCCCAGACCCTGGCCCCGGGCCCCTGCCCCCGGACCCCCGGACTCCGCCCCCTGGATCCCCGGGCCCCGCCCCCAGACCCCGGTCCCGCCCCCCGGATCTCGGGACCCCGCTCCAGGGGCCGGCCGCACCCAGGAGGCTGCGCCAGAAAGCCGCGACGGTGGCCGAGCCCGTGACGGCGCCCGGCTCTGCAGGGTTCTCTCTGTGGGTGTGCACGGCAAAGCGCCGGCCCGTGGGCCCCGGGGGTCCGCGCAGCTCCACGTCCACGACGTGCATGTCCGCGAGGCTGCAGGAGGCGGGGGGGGGTCAGTGTGGGGGCCTGCAGCCCGCGCGACCCCTCCCCGCTCAGCTCCGCTCACCTGAGATCGGCCACCAGCACCCCGATCACGCCGTCGAAACCCAGGCTGGGGGCAGCCAGCGCAGCGGCCGCCATGGTGTTGGAGTTGCGCGGGGCAAAGGGGCAGAGTCCACGGACGGGGCCTTCGTAGAGGACCGTGCGAGGCCCAGTGCTGTGGGCTGCGGCAGCCAGGGGTCCCTCGAGCCGGAAGCCATCCGGGTGCGTGGCCATAGTGACGCGGAGGCTCTGGGAGCGGGGGCCGAGGTCAGAGGGGCTGGGGTCCTGCAGGCCCCCTCCGGCCCCGGGGAGCCCAGCGGGTCCCTCACCTGGAGGCCTCCGGCCGCGTCCAACCTCATGATGTCCTCAGCGCCCCACAGGGCCCCTCGAGCCACAAACACGGCGTGGTTCCAGCGCTGCGAGGCCTCCCGGAGCTGCCGCTCGGTGGTCGGGTCAGCCAGCGCCGAGGGTGACCCCACCTGGCCGTGGGTGGAGGCAGGGAGGGGTGGGGTCAGGGACGCACGATGGGACCGAGACAGGAAGGGCTGCCAGGTTCCGGGCCGAGGTGGGGCTCACCAGGAGATTGGCATGGCACAGGATTTGCACCCCATAGTCGTGGATTATTTTGGGATGGGCCACTTCCACCACAAGATCAGGGTGCCTGGGGGGGGGGACAGAGAGGGGCAGGTCCTGGGAGAGGTGCCAGGCTTCCCTACCCCCGGGACCCCCATCAGAGAGGGATGGGATCACACGGCAGCCCAGGGGGCCGGAGCAGGAGCTCCGGGAGCCCCGCGCACCGGTGGTGAGGCCACTGACCTTTCGCCAAGGGCAGCCAGGCTTTGGAGCTGCAGGGGAGGGGGCACACTCCCTGCCATCCGTCCCTGGTCGCGGTTCCAGACAAAAACAAGTTCTAGGCCCAGCTCCGGTCCCTGAGCCAGCAACTGGGACACAAGGGACTGACCTGGGTTGGGGCAGAGAGGAACGGATGATGGGGTGGGGGGACAGAGGGCTGGGCAGGGAGGGAGAGATGGGGGTGGGGAGACAGGGAGACAGAGCGGGGGCAGGGGAGGTAGGGACAGAGACGCAGGGGGCAGAGACGGGACAGAGAGACAAGGGACAGAGATGGGGCAGAGACACTGGGGACAGAGAGGGGGCAGGGGAGGTGGGGACAGACACGGGGGACAGACACCAGGGGACAGAGATGCAGGGGACAGAGAGGGGGCAGGGGAGGTAGGGACAGAGACAGGGGGCAGAGACACTGGGGACAGAGAGGGGGCAGGGGAGGTGAGGACAGACACGGGGACAGACACCAGGGGACAGAGACAGGACAGAGGGGGGCAGGGGAGGTGGGGACAGAGACAGGGGACAGAGACACTGGGGACAGAGAGGGGACGGGGAGGTGGGGACAGACACAGGGGACAGAGACACGGGGCAGAGATGGGACAGAGACACTGGGGACAGAGAGGGGGCAGGGGAGGTGAGGACAGACACAGGGGACAGACACCAGGGGACAGAGACAGGACAGAGGGGGGCAGGGGAGGTGGGGACAGAGACAGGGGACAGAGACACTGGGGACAGAGAGGGGACGGGGAGGTGGGGACAGACACAGGGGACAGAGACACGGGGCAGAGATGGGACAGAGACACTGGGGACAGAGAGGGGATGGGGAGGTGGGGACAGACACAGGGGGACAGACACACAGGGGATAGACACAGGGGGACAGACACTGGGGACAGAGAGGGGGCAGGGGAGGGTGGTAGTCGGCTAGGCAGATGAAAGGGGTGTTTGGGGGCGGAGGGGCTTTTGGGGTCCGGGGAAGCAGCCCGAGGAAGGTGCTGAGACCGTCCAGGACTCACCGAGGCGGCCGAAGCCCAGCACGCCCACCCTCCGCGGGACCCCTTTGTCGAGGGCCATGCCCTAGGACCTGGGGGCTGTGGCCGGAGCTGGTCCGTGGATCGCTGCACCTGCATGAGGCCTGTGCTGGACTTTGGACATTTGACCCTTGGGCCTCCCTCAGACCACCCCCTCCCCACGGTGGCCCAGAGCTGGGCAGGGGTGGGGCGATACCGCCCCTTGCTCCCAACTCCTCCCCCAAGGGGGGGGCAGAGGGCACGGCCACGTGGGGCTCCCCACCCCACCCTGCCTCCCCCTGCACAGCCCTGCCCCTTCCTGCTGGTGTGGAAATTTCCTCCGCAGTCCCCCCCCCCTTCCTGGTGGCCAGGTTGCCATGGAAACTGCATCCTGGGTGGGGAGGGGAGGTGGTGACAGGACCCTGGGCCCTCGGCCTGTTGGCTGCAGGTCCTCACTTGCTCCTCAGGGGGCCAGGGCGCCCAGGGGCTCAGTTGTCCTGGCTGGGCCCCTGCCCCGTGCAGGGGGCCCCCTCCCCCCCCCCCGTCCTCATCCTGCAGCTCACCTGGACTCAGCCATGATGCCCCCAGCTCCCCCCTCTGTTGGCTTCACCCCCACACCCCCCTTCCCTCTCCAGCCCTCGGCTGTGGGGCCAGGGAGTCCCTGCGTGCCCCCAGGACGAGCCCCCAAGAGGAGCCCCGCCGCCGGAAATGGCGGAGGCTGCGGCACCGCGGCGCCCTGCCCCCAGCCGCCACCTGGTCCTCGCTGCGGCGTTGCCTTGGTAACCAGCATCCGCACTGAAAGGATGTCGGGGAGTGACAGGGCCGGGCCCGACCGCTGCACGGACCAGCGAGGGGTCTGCTGGGGGAGAGAGCAGATGCTGTGGGCGTGGACACCCCAGGGAAGAGGGGCACGGGCTGAGCACACGGTGTGTGTGTGTGTGTGTGTGTGTGTGTCGGGGGGCTTCCTGCCGTGAGCGCCCCTGGGCCTGAGTGTCCCCTACCGTGCCCAGAGCGGCTGCCCAGCCCTGCACGTCCACACTGCGCGGACGGCTTCCCGCTGAGGGAGGGCCTTACCGCTGGCCACTCGCTCAGCTTCTCTGGACGGCAGCCCAGGCACCCCCAGCCCTCCGGAGGCTAAGACCACCCACTCCGCCTCCGCAGCTGCCCCGTCCAGGCCCGTCTCCCAGCCACCGCGCCCTCTTGCTGGCTCCGGACCCTGCCAGGGCTCTGTCCTGGTGCAGCCCCTCTCCCTCCGGCCCTCCCCCGCAGACAGTGTGGCCTGGCGCCGGGACACCGGCGAGGCGGGCAGCAGGTGTTCACATTTGACCGCGGCGCACCGAGGAGGGGGGTGGCCCACCCGCAGCGGGGGGCGGGGCGGGGAGCGGGGGTCTCGTGCCGGGTGTGCGGGGTGGGGGGGCCGGCCCGGCAGGCTCCAGCTGCCCCTCGTCTCCTCCGCTCCCCACCCGCATTCACTTTGTTTTCCTTCTGTGCTTTCATAACCAAAAAAAAATTTTTTTTTTACTTTTTCCGTGTTTTTTTTTAAAGTAATTACAGAGCAGGTAGTCGTCGACGCAAACCTCCCTTCGGTATCAAAAGAGTTTGTGGGGCGGGGGCGGGGGCGGGGCGGGGCTGCGCGGGGGGCGGGGGGGCTCTGCGGCTCCGGGGCGCGGGGCGGGGCGGGGTTGGGCGTCAGACTGCAAAAACGAACCGTCAGAGGGGGCGGCGGGGGGCGGCGGGGCGAGGGGCGAGGGGCGCCCGCCGCCCGGCGGGGAGCGCGACTGGACCTGGAGCCCCGCCCCGGCCCGCGGAGGCCCGCGGCCGTCTGTGCCCTGCGCCGCCGCCCGAGGCGCGCGGTCCCGGGGCCCCGCGGGGCGCGTCCCGCGGGCGGCCTCAGATCTGGGTCTCTTGCACGTTCTCCTTGGAGCCGCTCTTGAAGAGCAGAGGTTCGTGGATGGAGTTGAGGCCCGGCGGGCCCTTGCCCCCGCAGCCCCCGCCGCCGGGGTTGGCGCTGTAGTGCGCCTTGAAGGCGGCCGCCACGTAGTGGTGGTGGTTCAGGTGGTCGCGCTCCAGCGCCGGCAGGGCCAGGTGGCTGTCCCCGCCCACGCCTCCCCCGCCGGCCGCGGCCGCGGCGGCCACGGACACGGCCGAGGCGGCGGGCAGCTCGTCCTCCACGTTGATGATCTCCACGGTGCGCGTGGGCCCGTGGTGCTTGTGCAGCTGGTGCTGCTTGCGCAGCTTGTAGAAGGCCACCAACATCACGGCGGCCATGAACGTGATGGCCACGAAGCAGCCGATGATGATCTTGGTGGTCTTCATGACGTCGTCCAGGTCCTTGAGGGCGTTCTCCGTCACGTCCGTGATGGGCACCGTGAACGCCTTCTCCGTGGGCCGCGAGGAGCGTGGGGCGGGCGCCGTGGTGGACGACGAGGCCGGGCCCGCCGCGTCGCCGGGCCGGCCCCCTCCCCAGACGCCGTCCGTCGTGGGCCCCGGCGGCTCCTTCTCCGTGCCTCGCGGCTGCAGGGCCTCCTCCCCGGGCTGCGTCTCCAGGGTCTCCACGGTCACCGTGGTGAAGTAGGTGTAGCCGCCGCTGCCGCCTCCGCCGCCGCCAGCGCCGCCGCCGCCACCGGCCCCGGGGCCCCCGCTGCCGCCCGCGCCCCCGGCCGCCACGGGGTCCACGGCCGAGACGTTGAGCGTGGCGGAGGCCGTGGTGTTGCCGGCCGAGTTGGTGACCATGCACGTGTACTGGCCCGTGTCCTGCACCGTGACGTTGGTGAAGTTGAGCGTGCCGTCGTGCAGGACGGAGATGCGCACGCGGTACGAGCCGTGCGTCATGAGCGTGCCGTTGGGGGTCAGCCAGTTGACCGACGTCATGGACGTGCCCGTGCGGCACTTGAGCTCGGCCGCCATGCCCTCGGTGACGTTGAGGTCCGTGGGCGGCTCCACGATGACGGGCGCGTAGCAGGTGAAGTGCGACTGGTCCAGCTCGCCGATGTAGCGGCCCTTGAGGCCGGCGGGCGCGTGGCAGCGCGCGCAGCACGTGGTGTTGCTGGGCACGGTCTCCTTGAGCCACCAGCTCAGCCACAGGACGTCGCAGTTGCAGTGCCAGGGGTTGTGGTTGAGGTGGACGCGCTCCAGGCGGTGCAGCGGCGTGAACAGGTCGTGCGGCAGCGACATCAGGTTGTTGTGGGACAGGTTGAGCTCCTCCAGCGACTTGAGGTCGTCGAAGGCGTTGCGCTCGATGGTGGCCACCTGGGCGTGCATCAGCCACAGCTTGCGCAGGCTGGTGAGGCCCTGGAAGGAGCCGGGGCGGATCAGGTCGAGCCGGTTGCCCGACAGCTCGAGCTCCTCCAGGCGCACCAGGGCCGTCAGGTTGGGAATGTCCTTGAGGTTGCACATGCCCAGGTTGAGGTAGCGCAGGTTCACCAGCCCCTCAAAGGCCGCCTCGGAGATGTACTCCAGCCGCTTGAGCTCGCCCAGGTCCAGGCGCCGCAGCGAGGGCACGCGGTTGAAGGCGTAGGAGGGGATGCTCTCGATGGGGTTGTTGCGCAGCCAGAGCTCCCGCAGCTTGGACAGGTACTCGAAGGCCTGCGTGGGCACCGTGGTCAGCCGGTTGTCAAACAGCTCCAGCGTGTTGAGGCTGGGCAGCCCGTTGAAGGCGCCCACCTCGATCTTGCGCACCAGGTTCTTGCTGAGCTGCAGGATCTCCAGGTGCCGGAGGTGCTTGAAGGTGTCGGTGCGGATCACCTGGGGGCGGGGAGACCGGTCAGTGCCAGAGCGCCCCTCCCCCCGCCAGGGTGCTGGCCTCTCCCGGGCAGCCACGCCAGGACGGGCCGGCCGTGGTGTCCACAGCCTCTTTGTTCTTTTCAGGCTAACCTGGAAACAGCCCCGAGGGGTCGCCACGGCGGCCTCCCCGCCCACTTGGCTGCCTCCCACCCAGACGTTCCCTGGGGCTGAGTGTGGGGTGCGGGGCAGACGGGGAGTGGGCATTCCGGGTGCTGCCCGCAAGGTAGCTGTGCAAACGGCAAATGTGGTGAGCAGTGAGCGATTCCACAGCACCAGCAGCTAGCGTGCGGGGCGCACACTCACCCCGCCTCCCGCCTGGGGCACGCCCCCCTCCCCCCGGGGACTTCCACCAGGTGTGGAAAGGGGAGTGCAGACAAGTGTACTTCAGCACAAAGCTGCCTGTTGAAACCCATGATATGCGGTTACCACAACGCACTTGCAGTTCCCCAATGCAGAAGGCCCTGGAATGCCATTCGGTGACAAACCCCATCAGACTCACGGGAGAAATTATGCATTTATATATTCTTTTTTTTTTTTTTTTGACAGGCAGAGTGGACAGTGAGAGAGAGAGAGACAGAGAGAAAGGTCTTCCTTTTGCCATTGGTTCACCCTCCAATGGCCGCCGCAGCCGGCGCGCTGCGGCCGGCGCACTGCGCTGATCCGATGGCAGGAGCCAGGTGCTTCTCCTGGTCTCCCATGGGGTGCAGGGCCCAAGCACCTGGGCCATCCTCCACTGCACTCCCTGGCCACAGCAGAGAGCTGGCCTGGAAGAGGGGCAACCAGGACAGAATCCGGCACCCTGACCGGGACTAGAACCCGGTATGCCGGCGCCGCTAGGTGGAGGATTAGCCTAGTGAGCCGCGGCGCCGGCCCGCATTTATATATTCTAAAGGCAGAGTGACAGAGGGACACACACACACACACACACACACTCTTCCATCTGCTGGTTCACTCCCCAGACGCCCACAAAGCGCCAGGCCCAGCCAGGTCTCCATGTGGGTACCCAAGTGCCCAGGCCGTCCTCCGCTGCCTTCCCAGGCACGTTAGCGGGCAGCCGGATGGGATGCAGGGCCGCCCGGGCTCCCACAGCTCTCCGATACGGGAAGCTGCTGTTGCAGGCGGTGTTGCTGTGCCGCCAACCTCCCCCGCTGACCTTGCTGGGGCCTGGGCACCACGGAAGGGGCAGTGCTGGGCAGGCACGGGGCGGGGGATGGCACGGCGCCAGCCTCGTTCACGACTCTGGGGGGACTCCCACATGGTCTATTCCTATTAAGGCGGACGTGGAGAACTGCAGACAGTGTGCTGTGTAATCACAGTTTCATCAAACTGAAAGTGGAAGAATTAAGTGTCTGCGTGGATTACCAAAAAGCCGGGAAGGAAATCCTCCAAGCCACGCTCAGCAGTGAACTCCAGCTGTTGTTATTTATTTACTTTTTTTTTTTTTTTTGCTCAGTGAGCAAACATTTATAGGCAGGAATAAAAATACAACAAAGAGGGCCGGCGCTGTGGTGTGGCAGGTTACGTCTCCGCCTACAGTGCTGGCATCCCACACGGACGCTGGTTCGAGTCCCTCCTGGATGCTCCACTCCCTGTCCAGCTCCCAGGTGATGGCCTGGGAAGGCAGAGGAGGACGGCCCAGGTGCTCGGGCCCCCCCACCCACGTGGAGACTCGCAAGAAGCTCCTGGCTCCTGGCTTCAGACTGGCTGTCGCAGCCATTTGGGGGAGTGAACCAGCAGATGGAAGATCTCTCTCTATCCCTCTCTCTCTCTTTTTTCTTTAAATATTTATTTATTATTTGAAAAGCAGGGAGAGGGAGAGAGAGAGAAATCTTCCATCTGCCTGGTGCACTCCCCAGATGGCTGCAATGGCCAGAGCCGGGCTGATCGGGAGCCAGGAGCCAGGAGCTTCTTCCAGGTCTCCCACGCGGGTGCAGGGGCCCAAGGACCTGGGCCATCTTCTACTGCTTTCCCAGGCCACAGCAGAGAGCTGGATCGGAAGTGGAGCAGCCGGGACTCAAACCAGCGCCCACATGGGATGCCGGCACTGCAGGCGGAGGCTTTACCCGCTACACCACAGTGCCAGCCCCTTGCCTTTCAAATAAATAAAAGAAGCCTTTTAAAAAACAAAGTTACAAGAAGAAATGTATCTGTGAGGCCTCATCAGAAAGTAGCACTCTTGGCATGGCCCTGGCTGGCGCTAGTGTTGTCATTTTAACTTACCTGGAAGCCACATTAAAAATAGCCCAAACCGGTGAAATACAGTTTAATAATACCCTGAACCTAGCACGTTCAAAGTAGCCTTGCACACGCAATCCAGATGCGGGCCTGGGCGTGAGGAGTGTCCCACATGCTCTCCATACTCTGGGGCCACATGTTCCACAGTGGGGGAGTCACACGGCCTCGGCTAGGGGCCCACGAGCAAGCCTATGGAAAGTATGTGGGGGGGGCGGACTGTGGCTCAGTGGGTCAAGTTGCCGCCTGCAGCCCTGGCCTCCCACGTGGGAGGTGTGAGAGGAGGGCTCTGCTCGGATTCTGACATCCTGCCCAGCAGCTGTCTGCGCCCCCGGGGCCACTCTGGACAGTGTGGAAGGTGCGCCCAGGCCCCCCCCCCCCCCGCCACGCTGTTCCTGTTAGGGTTGGGGAGGAGTGGCGGCTGCCGCGCCCCCGGGAGTAGAGCCCTGGGCCCTGGCCCCTGACCCTTGCTGCGGCCACCCCCAGGATGGCCCCTCGACCTCTGACCCCTGCTCCAGCCCCATGGCCTCCCCAGGCCCCAGAGTGTCTGTGCACCCCAGGCCTCCCACTCACTCCACGCTGGGCGCACCAGGTGGCAACAGCAGTGAGCGCCCATCCTGAGACTCCGCCCCCCAGGGGCTGGCTCTGTGGCCTAGCGGTAAAGCCGCCACCTGCAATGCTGGCGTCACACATGGCGCTGGTTGGAATCCCGGCTGCTCCATTTCCCATCCAGCTCCCTGCTAATGCACCTGGGAAAAGCAGTGGAGGGTGATCCAAGCGTTTGGGCCCCTGCACCCGAGTGGGAGACCGGGATGAAGGGTCTGGCTTCCAGCTTCGGCCTGGCCCAGCGCTGGCTGTTGTGGCCATGTGGGGAGTGAACCAGCGGGTGGAAGATCTGTCTCTCCCTCTCTCTCTGTAACTCCAGTTTTCAAACAAAATAAAGCTTTGAAAAATGAAAAGACTCGGCCCCTGCCCTCGGGCAGTTCTGCCCTCTGCCCTTGTCTCCTGCGCCAGCGGCAGACACCAACTTGCCCAGGACCTCGCACTCGCTGCTCCCTCTGCCGACTACACCCTGGGCACCCTCGCCCGCTCTCTCAGCTCCCGCCTCCAGTGTCAGCTGCTCTGCCCACCCTGCTCAGGGTGCCCCCAGCACCTCCACGCCCCGTGCTGGGCTGTGTGCCCGTCTCCTCCAAGTCCACGCCCCTCCAGGGAGGGCAGGGCCCGGGCCGCACCCCAGGCCTCTCAGCCCACCGGGGCGGCCGGTGTGCTCAGGGCACCAGCGACTCCGGACGCGGCCCCCTCCTCAACGGCCCCCACCTGGGGATCCTCCTGACCACAGCTGAGCCCCACCGCCCATGTGGACAGTGCATTTCCCAGGACGGGAACTGGCAGCCCACTGGGGAGGGGCTCTGTGGTTCAGGGCCGTGGCAGGGAGGGGCTTACAGGCACAACTGGGGGGCAGGCAAGGCACAGGCGGAGCAGACAGCAGGACTGTGGGGGCGGCGGGGGGGGGCGGTGCTGTTTAATAAGCATTGACTGACATCTCCTGGGCTGGGTGCTAGGTTAGGTAGCATAAAAAATGAAGTCACTTTTCATATACCTTGTTTTTCTGGTGATAAAAGTAATATGGGGGCTGGCGCTGTGGCATAGCGGGTAAAGCCTGTGCCTACAGTGCCGGCATCCCATATGGGTGCCAGTTTGAGTCCCGGCTGCTCCACATTTTTTTTTAAAGATTTATTTTATTTGTTTGAAAGAGTTACAGAGAGAAGTAGAGACAGAGAGAGAGGTCCTCCATCCCCTGGTTCACTCCCCAGATGGCCACAATGGCTGGAGCTGTGCCGATCCGAAGCCAGGGCTGCTCCTCTTCGATCCAGCTCCCTGCTGTGGCCTGGGAAAGCAGTGGAAGATGGCCCAGGTCCTTGGGCCCCTGCACCCGCGTGGGAGACCTGGAAGAAGCTCCTGGCTCCCTCTTCGGATCGGTGCAGCTCCGGCCATTGTGGCCATCTGGGGAGTGAACCAGCGGATGGAAGACCCCTCTCTTTGTCTCTACCTCTCTCTGTAACTCTGGCTTTCAAGTAAATAAATACATAAATCTAAAAAAAAAAAAAAAAACTTAAAAAAATATGTAGTCAACTTTAGGCAAATAAACACTAGAGAAAGAGCAGCCAGCCACAGCGGCGCCGTGCAGGGTGAGCGCAGGGATCCACCGCGCTGGCTTTTCCCGGCCTTGTGCCGCCAAGCCCGCCCCCAGCCACGGCGGCAGCCGGCAGCGGATCTGGGCCGGGGCTGCACCCACTCCTGGCCACGGAGCTGGAAACACAAGGAGATCTTTACTTCCTTCGTGCGCCTCTGCGCCCCCCCCCCCCCCACAGTGCGCATGACTGCGGCACGCGCAGGGGGCCGAGGAAGCCCTGTACCGCTTCCCGGGAAGGAGTGCCAGTGGTGTCTGCGCCGGGCCGGGGGCCGGGCTGGACGTGGGGGTGACGGACACCTCCCGAGGCCCCGGCTGCATTGGGGTCGGGGCACCCTGCTGGCAACTCAGGGTGCCTGTGTGAGGCTGGGGGCTGGCTGGGGGCTCTGGGCTGGAGTTCTGGTGCCCCCGCTGCCTCTCAGCCCCCTCTGGGGGCGCCCTCCGTAGCCAAGCACATCGGGGCGTGGCTCCCTCCGTTGAGAGCCTCCAGGGCTGCCCACTGTCCATAGGACCGAGCGCGCCGCTCGCCATGGAGCCCTGCTCTGTCGCGCCCTGGCTGCGGTTTCCGAAACCAAGCGACCAGATGGGGGGCGGACTCTGAAAGGAGCGTCCCCCAGAGTCAGGACAGAGAAGCCAAGCGCCGAGGGGCTGGTGGTCCTGGTGCCAGGGAGACTCCCCAGACAGCGCCCCTCAGCAGGTCCCGGCCACGCCCGGAAGACTCCCAGCACACACCGAGTGTCCCACCTGCTTCTCCCTCCTTCGGGGACTCCCGAGCCCGGAGTCGGCCAGCAGGTCCTCATGGCTCTGTCCCCCTGCACGCCGCCCGCCTGGCCCTGCGTCATTGCCCCCCACCCCGGTCTGCGACTCCCAGAGCTGCGCTGGCCTCTGCCCTCCTGTAGATGCCTCCGCAGCTCTCCAGTGCCCTTGCGCCTCCCCTGCAAGGTCCCCCAGCCGCAGCCTCTCTGTGCACACAGCAGGCAGCACTGGTCCTTGGACCACCTCCGCATCCTTGTCTCCCTCCCGTCGCTTGTATGCTGCATGGGGAGGAAGAGCCGCGAAGGCGCCGTGTGACCGGCGTCTGCCTTCTGTGGGGCCGTCGCAACGTCCTGTGCTGGGGGCTCCATATCCTTGGTGAGATTCGCTCAGCGCAGACTTAGCACCCACCCGCAGGGGTGCACTGAGCACGGGGCGGGGCTGAGGCAGGCTCTGGGCTGAAGGAGGGGGCTGTTGTCCCAGCAGCCACGCAAGGCAGGTGTGGGAAACACACCCCCCCAAAGCCACACAGCCTGGCCCAGCCCCAGCGGTCAGTGTCGTCAGCTGCACCCTCCCTCCTGCCCGCAGCCATCCATCACGCTCCACTCCAGGGACAAGGACAGCAGGCTCAGCGAGGCCAAGTGACTCAGCGGCCAGCGTGCGCCAAGTGTGCGGCTGGGGCTTCCGCCTAAGCACGGCTCTCCAAGTCTCCCCGGCGTCTCTGGACAGGGGCAGGAGCGTGGTGTGCACGGGGGAGAGCCTGCTCCCGGCTCGACACGCTCTGTCCAGGGTGCCAGGGGAAGGGAGGTGAAGTGGGTGGTGGCCCCCCACCAACCCCTTTCGTAATGCACTCAACAACTAGGCGAGGAGTGGGCGTTGTGGCGCAGCGAGTTAGCGGCTGCTTAGGACGCCTGCAGCCCATCTTGGAGCCTGCAATGGGGTCTCACCTTTGCTTCTGCTCCGGCTTCCTGCTAATGTGCACCTCGAGGGGTAGCAGGCGATGGCTCAAGTACCTGGGCCCCTGCACCCATGTGGGAGACCCAGATGCAGCTCCAGGCTCCTGGCTTCAGCGTGGCTCAGCCCTGGCTGTTGCAGGCATTTGGGGGAGTGAATCAGCAGATGGAAGACCTCTCTCTCTCTCTCTCTGCCTTTTATTTTTAAAGTCTATTCACTTAAAAATATTTATTGTATTTATTTGAAAGGCAGAGTTAGCTCTGTAACAGAGACAGAGGTCTTCCATCCACTGGTTCTCTCCCCAGACGGCCGCAATGGCTGGGGCTGGGCCAGGCTGAAGCCAGGAGCCAGGAGCTTCTTCGTCTCCTGCACGGATATGGGGGCCTAAGCGCCCAGGCCATCTTCCTCTGCTTTCCCAGGTGCATGAGCAGGGAGCTGGCTCAGAAGTGGGGCAGCCGGGACAGTCAGGACTCCAACTGGTGCCCATGTGGGTTTAACCTGCTGTGCACGACACCGGCCCCCTGTTTACTGAGGGTGAGGCGGGGGACACGTGGGACACATGGAGTGCCCTGATTCTGCAGGAGGAGAGCAGGTTCCCGTCCCCCCTCCAGGGTCTCTTTGCTGCACTGGCTTTCAGAATGACCCCAAATGCAGTTTCGACCTCACCACGTCCCTGCTCCTGGCTCTCTGTCACCCTCTCCCGGGTGTTGGGGTCCTGCAGAGTCTGCTCCGCTGTCCTCCCCCACCCTGGCCACAGCAGGGAGCCGCACTGGCCTTCCCATGCTTGCCACACCCGGTCCGGCCTGTCCACCTTCCCACAGGCCCTGCCCCCTCCTGGAAGGCCGTCCTCCTGTGTAGACAGTGAGTCTACAGGAGAAGTGGGTCTCTCGGAACCCAGCGTGCTTCGGGGCAGATTTCAGCTGCGGTCTGCAGAGCAAATGGGCCAGAGTGGGCACGCTGCTCCTGCAGGACCCCCCTCCCCCGGGGGCAGCAAGGAGGCGCAGAACCCTCGGCCACACAACGTGCAGCTTCGGGGTCCTGCTTTTCGCCAGGGAGCCCGTGTGTTCCCTGTTAAAGTTCCACCGCCTTTCCTTGGCTTAGGGTTTGTCATCATTTTTACTTTCATCCTGTTCTGTCCTCATGTTTTTATAGGTCTAGGATTTTCTCTAATTCAGTCTGGAAAACCTATATCCTTTAACTGGAAGTTTGGTCCATTTACATTTATTGTAATTAGTCAAATATTTGGAATTATTACTAGTTTTGTGCTCTTTGCCCTGGTTTCTCTCTCTCTCTCTCTCTCTCTCTCTCTCTCTTTCTGACAGATAGAGTTAGACAGTGAGAGAGAGAGAGACAGAGAGAAAGGTCTTCATTCCATTGGTTCAACCCCCAAATGGCCGCTATGGCTGGAGCTGTGCTGATCCGAAGCAGGAGCCAGGTGTTTCCTCCTGGTCTCCCATGCAAGTGCAAGGCCCAAGCACTTGGGCCATCCTCCACTGCCTTCCCGGGCCACAGCAGAGAGTTGGACTAGAAGAGAAGCGACCAGGACAGAACCAGTGCCCCAATCAGGACTAGAACCTGGGGCCCATATGGGATGCCGGTGCTGCAGGTGGAGGATTAACCAAGTGAGCCATGGCGCTGGCCCCTCCCTGGTTTCTTAACCCATTCTTTTCCTTTTCCTGTCTTTCATGTTGATGAGTGTCTCCCAATGTGTGCTGTGCTGTTTTAGAACCCACGTGTTCCTCCCTTCTTTCAGTGGCTACAATTTAACCTGCACGCTGCAAGGCCAACCCCAGCCAATGCCTTTCTTCTCCTCCCCAAAAATCCAAGGCTGAGTCCTCACTAATGGCAAAGCAAAGAACGCAGCTGGGGGCTCCCGGGCACTCGGAGTGGGAGCCACTGTCGGCCAGGCGCCCGCCTGCTCCGTGTCCTCGACCACGCTAAATGCTCTCAGGTCTCCATCGGTCCTGGAGGACTCCCGGCCCATGGGGGTCATCAGCCACGTGTCCACCGCCCACCCCCTCCGGGGGAACAGACACATAAAGTCACGAATCCCCAGTGTCACAGCTCCAAGGCGGCAGAACCAGGACCCAAAGTCTCCCCCACTGTCCGCCCCCCCCTGCCGGCGCTGGGCTGCCCGTGGGCGGCTGCAGTGTCACCCACTCATCCCTCCCCGCCTCGTCTGCTGTGTGACTGCCAGGCGAAGGTGCCACGCCGTGCCCGGGGGCCTCAGCTGTGGGCAAGAACACACAGAGCCCAGCGTCCGGGGGGCACAGGCAGGACACCCATGCTCACGACCACTGAGCTGCAGCGGTGTAGACGGGCGGTCCCGGCCGGTGTAGATGGGCTGGCTCCCCTCTAGGCGCAGTTGGCAAGCCCCCAGGTGAGCGGATCCCCATGGGCTGGGTCGTCCCCGTGGCCCTGACAGAGAGCAGCACGGGAAGGCTGGGGATCCCCTGCCCCTCACCGTGACAGCTGTGGCCTGACCAGGGCGGCATGGATATGGCGAAAGAGCTAAACCCGGGGTCCGCTCTGACCGCCGCCCAGCCACCCCTGCCTGAGCCCACCCCCACGCTTGCCAGGCTCCAGCTGTGAGCAAAGACAAAGCCAAGAACCAGGCAAGGGCACGTGGCCCATCGGGGCTGCCTCCCGACCCCACCTGTTCAGGGGCGGGGAAACATTACTGAAGCCCAACAAAGCCCCACTCCGTTCCTTCGGGCTTTTAAGAAAATAAACTGTCAAGAAATCCTTTATTAAGAAATTCGACTGTGGTAGGAAAATGATTAAAGGAATTGCTCATCTTAACCTTATTAAGACAAATTGGCTTTATATGTTTGGAACGTAACGAACCGAGAACAAAAGTTCACTCAGCGTACTGGGTTTTGTTTTTTGCCATTTTTTTTAACATTTAGATTAAAAAAAATGCTATTTCTCCCACCAGTGGTTTTTAGGAAGACGTCTCCGATTTCTCCCTCACCGCCGAGAAAGCGCCACGCGTCCCCCTGCTCACTAGGGACCCCCGACTGCCCCGAGATGGCCCTCGTCCCTCCCCCTGCCCGTTCCCCCATCCAGGAGTCTGGCAGGCCGGGCCCTGTCCTGGGCTGAGTCTGACCTTGGCTCCCTGGAGGAGCCGGGCCGGGGTCTGACCCCGGTGTGAGAGTGGGCTGGTAAGACCTGCAGGGGTGAGGCAGCAGAGGGTGAGGGGAGGGCGCAGGCCGCCCCCTGTGCACACCGCACTGCATTTGTTCACTCTCTGTCCACCCAGCCTCCCCACGGGTGGGGCCTGCAGGGGCGCCTGGCAGCTGGGAGGCGCTGGCCAAATGGACCAGGGGCCGAGCTGGATGCTACCGAAGTACCAGCGGGGGCTGCTGGGGCACAGGAGGAGCGGGGTGCAGGCAGGGCCCTGGGGGTCTCCTCCCCGGGTTTCTCACGCCTGGTATGGGGGGGGGCTGGCCGGCATCTGGTGCCCAGCAGAGGGCGCCACTGAGGTTGGCGCAGCTGGGAGCGCTGGGCCCGCCCGCAGTCTGCACAGGGCCAGGTGGGAAGGGGTCCCCATGAGGGGTAATACAGGGCCTCTGGTGGGGCCGGGGGACAGACAGGCCAGGTGGCCAGGAGGAAGCGGGCTGAGCCCAGTCCACTGTCGCCACGGCGTCACGCACAGGCTGTCTGTGCGCCGGTCTCCCCGCTCGTGCCCCCCCAGCCCGCCCCATGCAACCCCCTAGGGTCGGGGCAACCAGGCTGTCCCCCAGCCCAGGAGGCAGCCTGGGGAGGTGAGGCCTTGATGTCCCTGGTGGAGGACAGAACAGGGGTCTTGTGCCTCTGGCGGCCTCTGTCTGCTCAGTGGGTGACGGCCCTGAGCCCTGCGGGACCGTGGGGGGCTCTGCGGGACGTGAGCATTTGTCAGCCTCACTCTTGTTCCCGGCACCAGCAGGCGGTGGAGACTGACGCACAGTGTGACCAATGGGCTTGGGGGGCCCCCGGAACCAGCAGGGCTCCAAGGAGGTGAGACGCTTGTGTGTCGGGCAGGACCAGGTCTCGCTGTCACCCAGGTGCCTCCGTCTACACGCGCAGCCCCTGTGACCAGGGGCTGCCAGCATCCCCGTTTCCCTGGTGACAAGCCGAGGCCCTGAGGTCCCACAACGTGCCCAAGGCCACCCAGCCAGCACGCCGCGGAGTCACCGTTCTGCCCAGAGGCGAGTGCTAGTGTCAGCAGGTGACCAGGACCGCGGAGGGGTGCTCCAGGCGGGGAGGGGCGCTGAGCGGGGTGGGGGGTGGTCAGCACGCTGCAGGCGGAGGGCTCACAGCAGGCCTAGGACAGGGCAGCGGGGGGACGGAAGCGGAAGGAGGCAGACTGCTCTGACTGCTCCACGGGTCCTGGGGGGAGTGGCAGGGGCGTGGTCAGACCGGGGGCCGGGCAGTGGGGCACCAAGGCCAGCACAGGACCTCAGGGCGAGCAGCAGGAACTGCCCCCAAGCGGCCTGAGTGGGAAAAGGTTCAGAATCTAAACTCAAGCAGGAGGGGCCGGCGCTGTGGTGCAGTGGGTTAACGCCCTGGCCTGAAGTGCCGGTGTCCCAAATGGGCGCCGGTTTGAAACCCAGTGCTCCACTTCCGATCCAGCTCTCTGCTGTGGCCTGGGAAAGCAGTAGAAGATGGCCCAAGTGCTTGGGCCCCTGCACTCGTGCGGGAGACCCGGAAGAAGCTCCTGGGTCCTGGCTTCGGATCGGCGCAGCTCTGGCCATTGCAGCCAACTGGGGAGTGAACCAGCGGATGGAATACCTCTCTCTCTCTCTCTCTCTCTCTCTCTCTCTCGACCTGGGGCTTCGCGTGCCCTTATGGGCCTGTGCTCCGTGACCATCTTTGGGGCCACCTTTCCCGCCGTGGGCCCTGTCTGTCTGTTACACGGAAGGCAGGGCCATTGTGGGCGCGCAGAGGGTTAAGCTGCAGCCTGCATCGCCACTGGCGTCCTGGCTCCCAGATAATGCACCTGGGAAAGCAGCAGGGGACGGCCCAAGAGCTTGGACTTCCGCCACCCACGTGGGAGACCCGGATGGAGCTCCAGGCTCCTGGCTTTGGCCTGGCCCAGCCCGGCCATTGTGGCCATTTGGGGAGTGAACCAGCGGATGGAGAATCTCTCTCCCTCTGCCTCTTCCTCTGCTTCTGGCTTTCAAATAAATAAATTTCAAATAAATAAATAACAAATCATAAAAAAGAGACACCAAAAAGTAGCAGAGTGACAAGTGGGGAAGCTGAGGCTGAGTCCAGGTCTCGCAGGGCTCAGGGCCGGCCCACAGGGGCCACACTGGCTGGGCGGGCCGGGACAGGTCCCTCAGAGCCGCCTGGGCCTCCGTCCCCACACCTGTGACACCTCTGTCCCTCCCCCGGGGAGGGGGGCTGTCAACGACCCCTCCAACCCTCCCCGCCAGGCTGCACAAACCTCAGGTCTTTCTTCCCTCTCCAGGGAAAGGCGAGGAAATCCCACCACGGACTCCCCCAGCCTCTGCCAGGCTTCAAAACGTCCACGGGAAATGGAATTAAAAGATAAGCCTATTGTGGTGCCAAGAAAAAAAAATAGGAAATCCGAGGCTAACCGAGGTCTTTGGAAAGTTCACAGAAAATGTGCATTATGAAAAAAAGCCTGCGCACGGCTTACCATTTTCTTTTCTCCAAAACAAACGACTTTGGAGTCCATCTTGCACAAACTTTTTGAAGTACTCCGTACAGCACTTTGTACTTAGTATGCTTACTTTGCTCAAATTACAAAGAATATTAAATGTTCTCACGGAAGGTTTTGAGAAGAAAGAAAATCAAAGCAGAAAGTCAGTCTCTCCGGCCACCCCAGGACGAAGAGAAAGGCCTGCTGCCCCCTCTGGTGCTCCCGGGCCTTTCACGAAATTATTACTGAGTTTTTAAAACAGACTGACAGCCCTCTTTGCATCCTTTGAAAACTCGGTATTCTGCTTTGGGCATTTCTTCAAAACTCCATTTTTTAAATTTTTTATTTATTTATTTTTTATTTTTTTGACAGGCAGAGTGGACAGTGAGAGAGAGAGACAGAGAGAAAGGTCCTCCTTTGCCGTTGGTTCACCCTCCAATGGCCGCCGCGGCCGGCGCACCGCGCTGATCCAATGGCAGGAGCCAGGAGCCAGGTGCTTCTCCTGGTCTCCCATGGGGTGCAGGGCCCAAGCACCTGGGCCATCCTCCACTGCACTCCCAGGCCACAGCAGAGAGCTGGCCTGGAAGAGGGGCAACCGGGACAGAATCCGGCGCCCCGACCGGGACTAGAACCCTGTGTGCTGGCGCCGCTAGGTGGAGGATTAGCCTAGTGAGCCGCAGCGCCGGCCAAAACTCCATTTTAAAGAACAGAAACCTCCCCTGGTGGGCTGTGCAGGGAGAGGCACAGCGGCTAAGAGGGCGCCTGTGCCACCCAGCCCCCTTTCAGAGTGCCCGAGTTCGAGTCCTGGCCCCCGTCCCAGCCCAGCTCCCTGCTGCCAGCGCCCTGGGAGGCGGCAGGTGATGGCCCACGGGTCCGAGGCCCTGCTTCCTATGTGGGACCCCGGGACGGAGGTCCTGGCTCTTGTAGGCGGTTGAGGAATGAGCCAGCAGCCGGAAGATCTCTGTCTGTCTCTGTCTTTCAAATAAAATGAGAATAAACGTTTGGAAAGAGCACGGCTGACCACGCCCCCACTGTCGGGGACCCTCGTGGCCTTGGATGGTTCCCTGGATGGAGCCACATTTCCTCCCTGTGGCCTTGCGGGGGTCCTCAGGAGGCCCGGGGCAGCCCACTGGACGCCTGGGCGGCTGCAATGGGGTTTTGTTAAATTAAGTGCATTGCATATCCCATGACCCAGCAATCCCCGCCGGGAATATATTCCGAAGAAACAGCTCCCCGAGGGCTCCCGATTGAGGTTTGTGGTGGGGAAGCCGGCGGCCGCCTGCACGTCTGCTGGGGCGGGGGAGCGCTGGGCTCCCTCCCAGGAGCGGCTAAGGCAGCGGGCTCGCCACCGACCCAGGGACGCCACAGCCGGGTGGAAGCATCGAGACAAAGAAAGAAGGGGACCCAAAACACAGCTTCATCCACATAAATGAGAAACACGCGCACACAAAGCCACAGTAAGCACTTTTTTGCAAGAACACACACACACACACACACACACACACACACACACAGAGTCCCACGGTAAACTCAATCAGGGCTGCCTACCAGGAGCAGGGGCAGGGAGCGAGCAGCAGAGGTGGACCCTGCCAGGGGCTTCCCACTGGGCCTGCCTACACTCTGCCCCCTGAGCCAGTGCCCAGTGCCAGCCCGCGGCTCCCCGGGGCGGCACACCTGGTGTGAGCGGCGGCCGCAAGGCAGAGGGTCCACACCTCTCCCTCGGGAGGCGTCTCCAGAGCCCCCCAGCTTGGGTAGCACCCATCTCCGCAGCGACAAGGGAGACCCGCAAAAGACTGATGACTTTTTAAAAAGAAGGCCTCCATCCTACCCGCGGGGGCTGCCGGCTGTCCCCGTCACGTTAAACCCCAGAGTGGACCACAGCGTCCCAGGGAGAGGCTAGCCCCACCACTCAGGGCTCATAAGTGGCGCGCAAACTCCCTGTGTGACTGCGGCCGCCCGCACTGCGCTGCCCAGGAGCAGGTGACAGGGACCGCTGTCCTCGGGCAGGAGCTGCAAGGAGTTGCCTCCGGCTCCGGCGACACAGGTGGTCCCAGGGCCTCAGCTAAGCACCCGGGCCTTCCATCCAACCAGGCACCTGCTGCGCCACAGGCCCCGCCCGCGGCAAGACGACCCCTGAGTGGCCAGCTGACTGGGGAGGCTCTGAAACCCGCAGAATCCCTCCCAGTCTAGGGGTGCCTGGTCCAGGTCTGGGGGTGTGTGGGGTGGGCCGTGAGGGCAGAGGGCCCGCACACAGCCCTCGCATCTCGGGGGAGTGCCTCTGCGGTCCTCCCCCTGACCCCGCGGCTCCATGCCCAGGAGTTTGTCCCAGGGATTCCAGAATGAGCCCGAGGATGTTCACCGCGGTGTTGTTTACATGGATTGTACACTGCAAACGAGGCGCCAGTTACACCTGCCCACGCCCTGGGGCCCGGGCAGCCATTATGACATCACAGAGGAGACGACAAGTTCATGGTGATGCCGCTCGGTGCCAAATGCCAGCTTTCCATCGACACGGAATAGTGATTCCATTTTTTCCCTCAAAATAAGAAAAGACAAAAACCTAAAAAAAAATCTATTTATAAGACGGTGCTTCCCGTGCAACCGACAGAGTGTGCAGGGACGGAGCCAGTGTCCTGTGCTGTGGATTTATGGCTGGCTGGCTTTGGTCTCTGTTTTTACTTAGGTGTGATTTCTAAATTAATGTGTGTTCATCCCGTAATAAATAATTAAATATGCATTTGCATAGGCACAGGGAAGAGCCAGGAAGATATTAAAGTAAATGTAAACAGTAGTGGGGCCGGTGCTGTGGCGTAGCGGGTAAAGCCACCACCTGCAGTGGCCGGAACCCCGTGTGAGCGCTGGTTCGAGTCCCGGCTGCTCCACTTCCAATCCAGCTCTCTGCTGTGGCCTGGGAAAGCAGTGGAAGATGGCCCAAGTGCTTGGACCCCCGCACCCACATGGGAGACCCGGGAGAAGCTCCTGGCTCCTGGCTTCAGATCATCCCAGCTCCAGCTGTTGTGGCCTTTTGGGGAGTGAACCAGCATATGGAAGACCTCTCTCTCTCTCTCTCTCTCTCTGCCTTTGCCTCTCTGTAACTCTGCCTTTCAAATAAATACATAAATCTTAAAAAAAAAAAAAATAAACAACATGAGCCCAAAGAGTAGATCAGGAACTGAGACAAAGTTGTTCTGTTTTTTCTCTTTCTTTCTTTCTTTCTTTCTTTCTTTCTTTCTTTCTTTCTTTCTTTCCTTCCTTCCTTCCTTCCTTCCTTCCTTCCTTCCTTCCTTCCTTCCTTCCTTCCTTCCTTCCTTTCTTTCTTTCTTTCTTTCTTTCTTTCTTTCTTTCTGACAGGCAGAGTGGACAGTGAGAGAGACAGAGAGAAATGTCTTCCTTTGCCGTTGGTTCACCCTCCAATGGCCGCCGCGGCCGGCGCACCGCGCTGATCCGATGGCAGGAGCCAGGTGCTTCTCCTGGTCTCCCATGGGGTGCAGGGCCCAAGCACTTGGGCCATCCTCCACTGCACTCCCTGGCCACAGCAGAGAGCTGGCCTGGAAGAGGGGCAACCGGGACAGAATCCGGCGCCCCGACTGGGACTAGAACCCGGTGTGCCGGCGCCGCAAGTGGAGGATTAGCCTAGTGAGCCGCGGCGCCGGCCGACTAAGTTGTTCTTAAAAAAAAAAAAAAAAAAAAAGGCAAAACAGGGACTGGCGCTGTGCCTCAATGGGTTAAAGCCCTGGTCTGAGGCACCGGCATCCCGTATGGGCACTGTTTCAAGTCCCGGCTGCTCCACTTCCGGTCCAGCTCTCTGCTGTGGCCTGGGAAAGCAGTAGAAGATGGCCCAAGTCCTTGGGCCCTGCACCCACGTGGGAGACCCGGGAGAAACTCCTGGTTCCTGGCTTCAGATTGGCGCAGCTCCAGCCGTTGCAGCCATCTGGGGAGTGAACCAGCGGATGGAAGACCTCTCTCTCTCTCTCTCTCTCTCCTCTCTCTGTGTAACTCTGACTTTCGAATAAATAAATAAATCTTTTTTAAAAAAGTTAACAGTAGCTAGTTATGTCTAGATGGTGGGAGTAGGGGTGATTTTTGCTTTCTTTGTAACTTGGACTCTTCCGGCGTTCCTGTTGGAGCTGGCAGTTGGCCCAGTGGTTCTGAGCCCTGCGTCTCACACTGGAGCTCCTGCGGTCAGTTGCCGGCTTGGGCTGCAGTGCCCAGCTTCCTGTCAGCGCAGACCCTGGGAGGCAGCCGTGACTGCGTAAGTGACTGGGTCCCTGCCGCACACAAGGGAGACCTGGATGGCGCCCCGGCTCCCGCTCTGGCTGTGGCCCAGCCCTGGTCATTGTGAGTCAGTGGATGGGAGCGCTCTCTGCCTCTCAAATAAATAAAAAGTATTTTTAAGAGGATTTATTTATGTATTTGAGAGGCAGAGTTACAGAGAGGGGGGAGAGACAGAGAGAGAGAGGTCTTTCACCTGCTGGTTCACTCCCCAAATGGCCACAACAGCCCGAGCTGGGCCTATCCGAAGCCAGGAGCCAGGAGCTTCCGCTGGGTCTCCCACGTGGGTGCAGGGTCCAAGGACTTGGGCCATCTTCTACTGCTTTCCCGGCCACAGCAGAGAGCTGGGTCGGAAGTGGAGCAGCCAGGACTTGAACTGGCGCCCAAATGGGATGCCAGCACTGCAGGCGGAGGCTTATTCTACTATGCCAGCTCCATAAAAAAAAGTAATTAAAACAATCTTTTGGCTGGCGCCGTGGCTCACTAGGCTAATCCTCCGCCTGTGGCGCCGGTACTCCAGGTTCTATTCCCGGTTGGGACGCCAGTTCTGTCCCGGTTGCTCCTCTTCCAGGCCAGCTCTCTGCTGTGGCCCGGGAGTGCAGTGGAGGATGGCCCAGGTCCTTGGGCCCTGCACCCCATGGGAGACCAGGAGAAGCACCTGGCTCCTGGCTTCGGATTGGCGCAGTGCGCCAGCCATAGCGGCCATTTCGGTGGTGAACCAACGGAAGGAAGACCTTTCTGTCTCTCTCTCTCACTGTCTAACTCTGCCTGTGGGGGGGGGGGGGGAAAGAAAAGTAAAAAGAAAAGCAATCATTTTAAATGAAAATTTATTTATGTATTTTGAAAGTCAGAGAAAAAGGGTGAGACAGAGAGAGGTCTTCAACCCACGGGTTCCCTCTCCAAGTGGCTTCATGGCCAGTGCTGAGCAGGCCAAAGTCAAGAGCCAGGAGCTTCATCCAGGTCTCCCACGTGGGTGCAGGGGCCTGAGCGCTTGGGCCATCTTCTGCTGCTTTTCCTAGGCCATTTATCAGGGAGCTGGATCAGAAGTAGAGCAGCTGGGACTTGAACTGGCACCCATGGAAGAGGCCGACATCACAGGAGGCAGCGTTACCCACTACACTGGCCTCTTACACATCTTTGAAAGTTATTCCTATTTATTTATTTATTTATTTGACAAGCAGAGTTAGACAGTGAGAGAGACAGAGAGCAAGGTCTTCCTTCCGTTGGTTCACCCCCCAAATGGTTGCTACAGCCGGTGCACCACGCTGATCCGAAGGCAGGAGCCAGGTGCTTCTCCTGGTCTCCCATGGGGTGCAGGGCCCAAGCACTTGGGCCATCCTCCACTGCACTCCCAGGTCACAGAAGAGAGCTGGCCTGGAAGAGGGGCAACCGGGACAGAATCCGGCGCCCATATGGGATGCCGGCACTGCAGGCGGAGGATTAGCCAAGTGAGCCACGGTGCTGGCTCCCTTATTTTTTAAAAACAAAGCAGCCACCCCTCTTGTTGCTGGGGAGGTGCTCCCTAAGGAGGTCAACTGCACTGCACATTGACGAGGCCCCCGTGTGCCCCAAACTCAGGAGGGCCCGGCGGGCTTTGCAGGTGCATTTGCTTTGGTGCCGAGTTTGAGACGGACGCATGCGCACCGACCCCTCCTACACTGTCCATCGCTGCAGGCCGTGCTGCCTGGCGGTGGCAGCGGCCTCAGGGCAGGCGCAGGAGCCCCCAGGAATGCCTAGCCCCCTTCTTCATCCCCTACCACCATCCACTTCAGGGTACGCTTGGCGACATATGCCACAGAAGGGACACGTGGACCTGTGCATGGTTGTAAGGAGCTCAAATGCACAGGGCACTCAGCAAACGGCCCTGGGACTGAAGAGGGAGCCGTGCAGGCGTGCGCTGGCCTCGGCTGCCCCTTGCGCACCCCTGCCACCCGTCTGTCTATCCGATTCTGCTTCCTGCCCCTCTGGGACGCAGGCAGCTGGGGGCACAGGGCAGAGCCCGCTGGGCACACAACAGAGGCAGCTGGCGACTGACGAACAGATGAGGCAGGACCTCGGGGGCACAGGGCTCAGGCAGGGGACAGCGAGTGTGCCGAGGGCCAGCCTCAGGCAGCCACAGACAGCCAGGCTGCGGCTGCAGCTGTGGCCCAAAGCACAAGGCTAGCAGGTGCACCTGGCCCTAAGGACAAGGTCCTGCAGGGGGAGTGAGACCGAAACTCCCCACAGCCACCCAGGAAGGGGCTGTCCCCGGGAGCCCCTCTCTCGCCTGAATCTGGCTCTCCCGGACGGTCAGACGGCGGCTGCTGACCCTCACCGCTTCCCAATGCCCAAGCAGGAAGAGCTGCAGTCAGAGAGGGGGCCAGGCCCAGGCAGTCCGGGGCCTGCACAGGGAGCATCCTTCTCTCCCGCCACAGGGGGCGGGGAGCGGAGGGCACTGACCATTGCCTTTCAAACAGTGGCGCTGGCAGGGGCCCTGCCCGCTCCTGGAATATCTGGCAATGCCTGAAGACACTTCTGGGACTGGGGCTTGGCGGCCTTGGCCAGGACAAGCACCCGCCCTGGGCCCCACCTCGCAGGGTGATCAGGCCCCAGACGGCAGCAGAGCAGGGGCTCAGAGCCCTGCGTCAGATCGGCCCAGCTCTGCCCGCGAGCGACGATCAATCGCCAGACGCAACACTGCCACACCAGGCCCCCGATTCCCACACAGCTCCAGGAGACGGATGCCGCCACGGGCGCCCGCCGACTGAATGACCCAGTGCCTGCCCAGCACTAAGACCCTGGCCGCACACCACCAGGCAGGGGCTCTTGTCCCCATTTCTCAGATGAAGAAACACATCCAGTCACGTCGCCGCAGGCCCACGGCCACCCGGGGGGTCCCCCGGGAAGGGTCGCTCTCAGCACCAGGGAGCCAGGGCTCAGGCAGGCTAATGCCATCGTCACCCCCCCCCCGTGGTGGGGGAGGGGCCGGCACCCGGCCGCTGGAATGGGCTGTGTTTTGCAACCCCGATAGCTTGGAGCCCACCGGGGAAGTCCGTGAGACCCAATGCGCCTCCCAGGCGCGGGCGAGGGGATGCGTGCGACCCAATGCGCCTCCCAGGCGTGGGGGAGGGGATGCGTGCGGAGGGCCCCCCGCCCCCGGCCGTGGCCGCCCGCCCACTCACCTGGATGCTGTTCTCCTGCAGGTTCAGGTACCGAGTGTTGACAGGGATGCTGGCCGGCACTTCGGCCAGCTCCCTCCGCGTGCAGATCACCCGGCTGGCCTGGTTGCTGCAGGAGCAGGCCGCGGGGCAGGAGGTGGCCGGCGGGGAGCCTCCTCCAGCGGCGGCTGTCACGGCCACACCGCCCCCGCCGGCCCCCAGGGGCGGAGAGAAGAGCCAGAGGAAGAGTAGGGCCCCGTGGGGCCAGGACATCCTACCGGGCGGCAGCGGGGGGCACGGGGAGCCGCGGGCACGCGCCATCCTCACTGTTCATGCTCCACCTGGGCGCTGGGGGCTGCGAGGGAGAGAGAGGGGAAGAGACTCCGTGAGGGACAGGGGCTCGCATCACCCCCTCCCTGCCCGGTGCCCGGCACGGGACCCAGAGGCCGCCACAGGGGCCGGCGGGGCAGACCTGTCCCTGCAGGGAGACCATGCCCCCTGTGCGGACGGAAGGCAGAACCGAGGGCGAGGGACGGGAAGTGCCGGCCGCGGCCACTTGCACTAAGTAGGAAAAGTCAGCCGCACTCAAAACCTAGGGCCCTGTGAGATCTCAAGCGGCAGATGAACAGGTAGGGGAGGGGTGAGCGGGGCAGACAGCGCAGGTGGCAGAGGGGGAAGCGGGAGGCAGGCTGTGAGGGTCAGGACCTGGCTCGGCCCCCTGCGCCAGCCTCCGGGGTCCCGGCCCAGCCACCGAGCCCCTCCTCCTTGTCCTGTGGTCAGACGGAAAGGGGGACGTGGGGAGCAGCAAGGTGCCAGCCAAGGCGACCGCTGAGGTGGCAGTGTGGGCAGACGAGGGCCAAGGCGACAGCGGGGGAGGACGGGCCACAGCAGCCCCCATGTGCCTTGAGACGCAACTGCTCAAGGCCAAGACAGCGTCTAGTGGGACCTGTGCCAGCAGCTGCCGCAAGACGGTGCTGGGGGGTTGACCGAGCAGGGACAGGCCCAGGACCCTGCCCAAGGACCCTGCCTCTGAGCTGGGGGGCGCTGAGAGTCGCTGCCCCCCTCCCCAAGCCGCCCTCCCCCGTCCATTTCCAGGGCTGTGGTGAGCACGAGGCACGCTCATCACAGCGATAATGCCGACGCGGATGACAGGAATAATAGTAATACTGGGTGCTGGGAAGGGGCAAGCCTTGCCCCGCGCCGCGCGCCCCGGCTGTCTCCCGGAAGCCTCGCGGCAGCCATGGGGGGCAGCTCGGTGCCCAGTCTGCAGAGGTGGAACGGCTCGCCCAAGGGCACGGAGCAGGCCTGCTGGTTCCGGGGCCACTCCTCTGGCTCCGAGCCCTCCTTCCCACACAGCGTCACCTCCAAGCACGGGCGAATGTACCTACACCAGCGGGCTCTGCCAACACACGCCGGCCCCAGAGGGTCCCTGGGAGAGGGGGGAGAGGGGAGTGCCACACACACACACACACACACACACTGCAGCGCCAGGCACGCCCTCACACCGTGGACCCCAGACCCACACGCTCACGCACACATGCACACACACAGCCCACTCGGCACGTCCTCACACCATGGACCCCAGACCCACGGACACGGGACCCCCCCAGATGTACGCTCCCCCCCCCACATGCACACACACACTCACTCCTGCAGTTCCCAGATCATCCTAACCCAGAAAAAATGTGTGTGCCCCTGTGCACATGGGAACAAGAGCTAGAAGCAGAGACGGAGACAGAGGGCGAGCCGGAGTTTGGCTCTCTGTGCGCCCTGCAGGCTGTTTTTCTGCCCCAGAAGCTGGGGTTCTCTGTGTGTCTGGGCTGTCCATGCCAAGGCGGGGGTGGGGGTCCCCATCTCCCCACAGGTGAGCAGGCAGCTTTCCGCTCCCTTCTTGTCCTGGGTCTCCATTCCGACAAAGATCCGGACCCCTCCTTAAGCCAAGGGGCTGGCGCCACCCACCAGGGCCAGGCTCCGAGGCTGCCCCCCAGCCCCCGCAGTGCCCGCGAAGCCAAGGCACCCTCTGGGGCGGCTGTGTCTCTGCCTCCGCATCTGTCCCCATCTCTCCCGCCGCCAGCCCCCTCCCCCATCGCGGCTTCTGCAGCAGGCTCCCTCCCCTTTCCACCCTCGCCGTCCTTGTCTCTTCCCCCAGCCCCCCACCGCGAGGGACACTCACCCTGGTGGCTCGGAGGCTTCCGCTGGGCCTCTCCCTGCGCCCCAGGCCCCCCCTCCGCATGCGGGGGGCTCTCTCGCCCTGTTTTCCAGGCTCTCGTCGAGGTGGTGCTGGGGGGGGCGCAGGGGCTTCCTGGGTCTCCCCGCGCCCCCCCCTCCCGGCCTGCCGCCTTTCCCACCCCAGGAGGCCGTCCTCTGGCCACTGCAGCAGTCCTCAGCTTGCCTCCCCTGCCTCCTGCCACCCCCACTCCCGCCTCAGCCGCCGCTCGGCCCCCCTCCCCGCCTCCTCCTCAACCCACCAGCCCCAGCCCCCTCAGCGCCCTCCCGGCCCCGCTAGGTCCCTCTCTCGGCCTCTGGTCCCCGGCCCCCCCTGGCTCCCCCCTTCACTGTCTCGCCGGCCTCAGGACCACCAGGCCCCCTCTCTCTTTCTCTTCCATCTCCCCTCACTCTCGCCCCACCCTCATCACCCGCCTGCAGTCAGTCCCTGTCTGTCCGTCCGTCTCGGTCTCCCCTGGCCCTGTCTCTCTCGCTCTCTATGCGATTACAATTTCTGGTCACACGGCAGTGCAGAGCCAAGCTGTGCCTCAGCTCCCTCCCTCCCCGCCCCCTCCCTCTTTCTTTCTCTCCTTCTGCTCGGGGAGGGCACCTCTCCTCCCTCCCTCCCTCCCTCCCCCCTTCCCTGCGAGCACGGGGAGGGGGTGTCTCCCCCTCTGCTGCTAATCAAAGGCTCCGTTATCTAATTAACCCATTGGTTCTGGGCAGCCGGGAAGGTCGGGGGGAGCGGGGGAGGGAGGTTGGCGGCTGGGCTGCCCAGGGAAGGGGGGCTGGGCTGTGCCAGCCGAGCCTCCAGCCTCGTGGCACACAGACCGCCTCAGCGGCCGCATCACCAGCCTGGGCTACTCTGGTCCCCGCCGCGGGCCAGCACCTCCCTCCTGCCCCCCACCCCGCTGCCTCGCCCTGTCCTGGCCCAGCCTGTGCTGCTGAGGTCTCCGTACCACGGGAGCCCCTCCCATTCCCCGCCACACCCCGTGGCCGTCCGCTTCTTCCTCCACCCTTGGCACCCCGGAAACCTGGGTCCACATTGCAGTCAGCCTGCCCTCCTGCCGAGGGAGGTCCCTGTTCACATCACAAAGACAGTCTATCTCAGGCTCCCTCTGCCCTGGCCCTTAGCCATAGCTGGACGTCCACCTCCTGATAGCCTTCTGTACATGGGCAGGGCGGACACATCCCCTCCCTCCCTCCTCCCCCCTCCCTCCTCTTCCTTCCACCCATCCACCCATCCACCCATCATCCATCCACTTACACCCATCCATCCACCCACCCATCTGTCCATCCCTCCATCCACTCACCCATCTGTCCATTTGTCCGTCCGTCCATCCACCCACCCATCTGTCCATCTGTCCGTCCATCCATCCATCCCTCCATCCACTCACCCACCCATCTGTCCATCTGTCTGTCTGTCCGTCCGTCCATCCATCCACCCATCTGTCCATCTGTCCGTCCGTCCGTCCATCCATCCACCCATCTGTCCATCTGTCCGTCCATCCATCCCTCCATCCACCCACCCACCCATCTGTCCATCTGTCCGTCCGTCCGTCCATCCATCCACCCGTCACTTCCAGAGGCCCTACTCTGTGGCAGACCCGGCACAGGCGCTGATAAAGGCTACCGGGTAAGCAAAGCTGGGGCGCGCGGGCTGCCGAGGGGCAGCTGTAACAGTGGCGCATCCTGGCTGAGTGCGGTCTGAATCCCGCGCTCTGAAGCGGAGTAAGGAGAGGCTCTACGGATGGCCCTGCCGCCCCCCACACAGGGGCTGACCTGGCCTGGCCACCTTCTCCCGCCCTGGTCTCTCACTTCTGCCTTTGCCACCCCGGCCTCTCTGTCCCCACAGGCAGCCGGAGGGGTCCTGTTCCCAGCAGGTCAGGCCAGTCCCTCCTCGGCTCAGCGGCCCCGCGGACCCCGTCTGACTCAGAGGGCAGAGCCTTCTCCGTGGTGGCCCCGGGAACCCAGCCCATGTTAGTTCCTTGACTTCATCTGCCACCCCCTGCCCGACGTCGGCCGCCGCTTCTGCGCAGGCAGGGCCTCAGAGCCCCGGGGCCGTTGTACCTGCTCCGCTCTGTCTTCAGTCAGGTCTCGGGTCACATGGCCTTCTCCGCGAGGCCACCCTGGCCAGCCCACAGCGCCCAGCACGCGTCTCGCCATCTGACCCCGTCTGCTCTTGGCCATGAACGGAAGCTTTCCAAGGGCAGGGGCCGTGTCTGTTCCCTGGGTCGCTGGGTTTCCAGGACCTAGGACAGCACCTGGCACACAGCAGGGGCTCAGCAAACGCAGGAGGAGGGAGTGGAAGAGGCCGGCACCCTCGCTGTCAGCCCACGCTCCTCCCTGCCACACTCCCACACAGGTCCTGCCCCCAGCCACACCCCCCCGTCTGCATGTCCAGCCCAGGACACACTCTCCAACTGTACCACTCAGGCCCCACGGCCCTGGCAGCTCCGGGTCCCTGCCCATCCCAGGAGGCCTGCCCAGAAGAGGCAGCACCTTCCCATGCCAAGACGCAACTGCCGTTAGCTGGACATCGTGTCCCAGATTTCTCTTCGTGCCACGGTGCCACTGGCTGGCCCTGGATACCACACTCCGGGTCCCCAACAGGGGTCTGTGCACCCCGCCGAGCATCCGTGCCCTCAGGAAACCTCAGCCCCTTCCCACAGCTGTGTGCTGAGCACACCCCCCACCCCACGTCCTCTGAGCCCCTTCCTAAAGCCAGCCACGGTTCCACGCGTGCTCGTTCTAACTCAGAGTAGCAGAACCACCAAGACGCGTGGTGTCCAGCACACCCCTAGCCGTGGCCAGGCACCGTCAGGGCTTCAGCACGTGGCGGCCCTTGTCCACCCTCAGCCCTCTGAGATGGCATCGCCGGCACCCCCACTCCACAGAGGCACAGAGAGGGCAAGCGGCTTCGCGTTCCCAGCCAGGAAGTGCCTCCCCGCTCCCACAGAGCCCAGGGCACGTCCGACAAGAGCAGCGCTTTGCAGGGCGACGGCTGGTGCCAGCAAAGCCAACGCGATGCAGAACCCCGGCTTTCCTCCCCACACCCCCACTGCACAGAAAGTGACACGTGCCTGGTGGCTCTCCGGGCCCCCCGGGGAACACTCTAACAGGGACGGGAGTGGCTGCTGCGTGCAGGTGGGCGCCGTGCTAAGCAGAGCCCACTCCTCGAGCCGCTGGCTTCTCCCCACAGCTCCAGGAGGAAGGGATAGATCCTGTGCCCATTGTACAGACAGAGATGCTGATTCAGGGAGCCCCAAAGCATCACAGCTTGGATCGGAACCCAAAGCCCAGGCCCACAGCAGCCCCAGGTGAGGGGTGCACCTGTTCTCCACCCTGCCTGCTGTAAGGAACCAGGGGAGATGCAGACAGAGGCCCCGAGGGGAGAAGAAGCAGGGAAGGCAGCGGGTGCAGGTGCCCGCGTGTGCGGGGGCGCCGGAGGGGAGGCCAGCGCGGGGCCGGGGCCGGGGCCTCCCAGCCTTGCCTGCTCCCCGCCGGCCCGGGCTCTGTGCCTGAGAAGATCCCGGCAGATGGCAGCTAGGACACTCGGGGACCCAGGGGAGGCAAGAAACAGTCCCGCCAGGCGTGCTCCGTCTTCTGGGCAGTTTTGGAGCAAAAGAGAGAAGGTGCCCAGCCGGAGCCGAGAGCGCCTCTGACTGCCTCTGACTGCGGGATGACGGCCCGGGCCTGGAGCCGGGGCGGTGGGTCCGCTCTGGGTGCGAGAGACCCCTCGGAGCAGACTGGCAGGGGGAGGCTGGAGGCGGGGAGGGAGCCGGGCTGAGGGTCAGGGGTCAGGGGAGAGGACGAAGCTGTGCTGGGGGCTGTGGGACAGAGGCGGGAAAGAGAGGGCACCCGATTTGTCCAAGGGGCAGACCTGGGGTGTTAGGAGGTGAAGGAGTGTGGGAGGAGCCAGGCTCCTCTGACAGATCTGGGCTCCAGGTCTGCCGGCTGGAGAAGAAGGGGGGACGGGGAGGAGAGTGAGGAGGCCCCTGAACACGGTCACCTCTACTGGGGAGCAGTGGGGCAGGACCCGTGACCACTGCCTGCACCCGCTGCCGGCCACGCGACCTCTGTGTGGTGGGCAGGGGGTGGCAGCAAGGGACCTGCGGGGCTACACATGGCCAGGGCCTGGTAAACGCGGGCCATGGTCAGAGCCCAGCTGGCAGGTGGGCAAACCAGACGCCCGGGCTCCAGTCCCATGATCCCATGCTGCCGCCACGTTCTCAGGAAGAGGGCTGGAAGGCTGGGGTGGGAACTGCTGGACAATTCAACACCACGCCCTGTCCCGAGGGCGGTGTCCCACCTGCACGGTCCAGCAGCAGGTGCACTGGCTGTGGCCACAGTGGTCACTGTGCTGGACAGCGTGGTGCGGTCATTTCCAACCCTACCCCTGAGCCCCCACGGCTCTGCTCCCTCTGGCCCCTTGCCCTGCCCACTGGCCCCTGGGGAGGCGGTGCCGGTGTCCCCTGTACACGCGGACACACTGAGACACAGTGAGGTCACTGCCTTATCCATGGGCATTCAAGGCCGGGTGGCCGCGGAGACAGAGACTGAACCTCCAGGCCCCCAGGGCCCTTTGCGGCCCAGGATGGGGGGTGGGCAGCTTATCACCCCTAAACGGAATCTTCTCAGAATGGAGTTGGGGCCTAGCCTGGTGCTGGGGGCTTGAAACAGTCTTCAATGCCAAGGTCCAGGCAGGCGGACAGGGGCGTGGTCCGAGCCAGCCTGACGAGGCCCCCCTTGCTGGATGGGCGGCTGCGGTACCAGCTCGTGTGGAAAAGGGTGCTACTGAAAGTGACACCAAGCTGGGAATTTTCGGAAGCGCCGCGGTGTGTCTTGGCCGCCACTGTGTACCCACGTCACCTGGCATCTTGTCCAAGGACAGGTTCGGAGTCCATGCATCAGGGCAAGGGGGACCCTCTGCAGGGCAGGGCTCAGCCTGGGCTCTGGAATCAGTTTGAAGTTTGCCACAATCGCCCGGCGTCACCTTGGGGAGGGGCCTTCTCCCCCCCACCCCGGGGGCCTTGGCGGGAGCACCTGCGCATGGGGAGGGACCAGCGTCTGAGCGTTCAGCAAAGCACCGCTCACTGGGAGGGCTCCACGACTCAGCGTCGCCAGGCCGCCCTTGGTGAGGAAGGACAGGGGGGGGACAGAGGGCTGGGGCTGGGAGAACAGGGCCTGAATTCTGACCTCGCTCGTGCCCCAGGCTCTCTGCTGCAGGCTGTGAAGACGGCACCTGCCCCGAGGGGACCAGGGCACTCCAATGCCAGCTACGCTCAAAGGAGCAGGTGTCCTCACTGGGCAGGGGGACCGATCTTCTCCCCACTCTGTGATGCCCCTGCCCCCCAGTGCGTAAGGCTGCATGGAGGGGCTGGCGCTGCGGCTTAGCGGGTGAAAGCCGCCGCCTGCAGTGTTGGCATTTCACATGAGCGCCAGTTCGAGCCCCAGCTGCTTCTCTTCTGATCCAGCTCTCTGCTGTGGCCTGGGAAAGCAGTGGAAGGGGTGGCCCAAGTGCTTGGGCCCCTGAACCCGCATGGGAAACCCAGAAGAAGCTCCTGGCTCCTGGCTTCAGATTGGTACAGCTCCAGCCACTGCGGCCATTTGGGGAGTGAACCAGCAGATAGAAGATCTCTCTCTCTGCCTCTGCCTTTCAAATACATACATAATACATACATACATACATACATACATACATACATAAATCTTTAAAAAGGCCCATATTGGGGCCGGTGCTGTGGCGTAGCAGGTTAAAGCCCTGGCCTGAAGTGCTGGCATCCCGTATGGGCGCCTGTTCTAGTCCCAGCTGCTCTTCTTCTGATCCAGCTCTCTGCTATGGCCTGGGAAAGCAGTGGAAGATGGTCCAAGTCCTTGGGCCCCTGCACCTGCATGGGAGACTCAGAAGAAGCTCCTGGCTCCTGGCTTCGGATCGGCACAGCTCCTGCTAGTACAGCCATTTGGGGAGTGAACCAGCAGATGGAAGACCTCTCTCCCTCTCCCTCTCTCTGTAACTCTTTCAAAGAAATAAGATAAATCTTTAAAAAAAAGCCCACATGGAAAGCACCCATCTGTCACGGAGTAGGGGTTTAGCCTATGGGCTCGACCACGCCTGGGCCTGTGCCGTCCCTGAACCAGATTCTACCCGCAGTGGGGCAGGCTGGGTCCTGCTGACGGCAGCGTGGGAGGTGGGTGAGCTCTCAGCTCCCGGGGCGCGGGGGGCCCAGCTACCAGGAGGCCTCACTTCTCCCACTGCTACGAACCACCTCACCCCGCTGCTCCCCAGCCTCCTTCCCACCGGGGGCCGGGGCGCAGCACTCTCCCTCTGCCTCCCCCTTTGTCCAGCCGCTGTCTCGGCCAGGGGAGGCGGTCTGCCGAGGCCAAGGCCCGACTGCCGCTTGCAGCTGTGTGGTCTCGGGCCAGAGACCACACTTCTCTGGGCTTCCGTTTCGCCGCCTGTCAAATGGGGCTCAGCCCCCCTCGCCCGCAGGGGCGCTCAGCACGCTGCCTGGCTCCGGGCACGGGCACGCGCCCAGGAAGCGTTAGCTCCTGTCCTTGTGCGCTCTGCTCTAACTTAGAGGGCAAACCTCTTCTCCCTTCACCACTGGGGTGTGCCCCTCCCTCGGAGCCGCAGCTGCCACCGCCTGGGCACCCTCGTTGCAGCCCTCTCTGGGCCCAACTCGAGGGACTGGCACAGGTTCCGGGGGGACCCCTTGGAGATGGGGGAGTGGCCCTGGATCGCACCCTGTGCTCAACCCCACCAGGACCCCAGCCACTCGCGGGCTCAGGCCTGAGTGCCTGGCAAGGTGGCGGCTCTTAGAGCAGCCCTGGAGGCGGCTCCACCTGGCCCCGCCCCGCCCGCCATGACAACAGCCGCGAGTGGGTTTCCAGGCAACAAGGGGGCATTGTGCCACTCTCCTCACTCCCCTGCCACCCCGAGCCTTGGAGACTGGAAAGACAGGGAAAGGGGCTTCTCCCCGGGGCTGGACGGAGAGGGGGTTTCCTGCAGCCCACCAGCTGGCGATGTCCCAGCCAGGGGGAGGGGAGGGACTACCGTCTTGGCACAAGGGGGCCCTGTCTTCTGCACTCTTGCCAGTGAGGCTCGCCCTCCTCACACGCATCCCTGTGGCCCGGGGATGAGGAGCACACCCCGTGTCCTACGGGGCAGCCCCAGCCCCCTACCTGCACTGGGGCCACGAGCGGCCGGCCGACCCCAGGGGAAACCTGGCCCCCACCACGGACTGCAGTTGGATGCCTGGGCCGCAAGCACGTGGGGCTGTGGCTGCCTCAGCTGTCAGGCTGACCCTAGAATATGCAGGGCTGGTGCCTGCACCCGCATTCTGGCCTGCACCCCATGGGCTGAAGGGGGGCTCTTCCTGTCAGTAGCCTGGAGGGGGGAGGCTGTTTAAATGGCTGCAGGGCCCCCTTCAGGGCTCCAGAGCTGCTTTGTGTCCCGGGGAGCGCGCGGCTCCGAGGCGCTGTGCGAGGGGCACTATGCGAGGGGCGCTGTGTGCGAGGGGCGCTGTGCGAGGGGCGCTGTGTGAGGGGCGCTGTGTGCGAGGGGCGCTGTGAGTGTGCTTGTGCACACGCCCCAGTCTGGGGCCTGCTCCCCCCTCCACGGGTCTCTGGCTGGTCCCTGACCCCACATCTGGGCTTCTGGCTGCTGGTGAATGACTGTGTGTACGTGTGTGGGCACCTCTGCCCACACGTGCCTCTGTGTCTGCCATGCTCCTGGTTCCCAGAGCTGGCTGACTGAGGTCCGACAAGTCAGAAACTACGCTTTGAGGCCCCTCCCCCACAGGCCTGCGGGTGCTGCCGGCGCGGGGCTGTGGCTCCCTGGGTCTGCCTTGCCTGCTCCTTCACTCCGGGGCCCTGGACACATGGTGTGCGCTCTGTCTCCCGGACTCTCCCTTTTAGCAACTGAGTAACTGTGGACGCCTGACTCCTGGTGGTGTGTGTGTGTGTGTGTGTGTGTGTGTGTGTGTCCGGGGGACTGGGTCCATCGCTCCAGCTGCGCGTCCCGCCGCTGGCGCCCACCCTTCCCATGCTCACTGAGGGTCTCTCTCCCACCTGCCTGCGGCTCTGCAATCTCTCCTTCATAGGCATGCCTTTGGACAGTCACAGCCCAGAGGAGCGGAGTCCCAGGGACCAGGAGGAGGAAGGTGGGGAGGGGAGGGGGAGGCGCAGGTTGGAAGGAGAAGTCCGGAGATGCCACAGGGCCGGGGAGGCACTGCTCCTGGCCATGCCCTGGGGTGGGGGTGGGGAGTTTGCAGGGGTGAGGATGCTGCGGGCCCCCTGGACCAGGAGGGAAGCCTACTGGGCTACTCCCAGCTGCCGCTGGAGCCCAGTTCCTGTCTGGCGGCTGCGCGGCCGGGACTTGGGATGTGAGGCGCATAGCAATGGGGCGCTGCGGAGGCTCTACTGCAGCTCCCAGCTGGGGCGGGGGGCGGGGAGGGGGCCGAGGGGCAGCCCCGATCCTCCCTCCCTCCCCCCTCCCAGCTGGGCTCTCCCCAGGGGAATTCCCCACCCCAAAAGAAAGTCGCCTGAGGCTGCAAGACAGCAGGGGAGGGGGCTCAGCCGTGGAGCAGAGGTGGGAAGGAGGCTTGGGCTGGGCAGGAGCGGGGGAGGGGGCGTCACGGCACGAGGGACCCAGGGCTCCCCTGGCCCAGGAGGAGGAGCAGCCCAAGGAGGCTGGGGCAGGAACTCTGGACAGAGCCTGAGCTTTGGGGGCTCAGGAATGAAGAGCTGGGGGGAGATGTAGGTCTGAGCAGGCCAGGTGCCAGAGAGGAGGGTCCTAGGACTGGGGCGTCTAGGGCTGGGGGAGCCTACGAGATGAGCAGACAGGGTGTCGGGGTCTTTGAGCAAAGAAGGGTCGTGGAGGAGGGGAGGAGGCCAGGAGTGCTAGGGACAAAGAGGCTGAGGGCCCGGGCCAGGTGGAGGAGGGCGGGAGTGGGACTTGGAGGAGCAGGTTGGAGTTAGGGTGTCGTGCAGAGGTCAAGGGGCATTCAGGAGGGGTCACAGGCGCAAGAGGTCGGGAGAAAGGTGAAGTCCAGCTGGAGGGTCCTAGGAGAGCAGGTGTGAGGGCAGGGAGCTGCCGGAGCACAGGCTCCCAGAGAGGCCGAAGAAGCCCTGGGAGAGGGGCAGTGGTCCCAGACAGACACGTGCCCCTCTCAGAGGCCCAGAGACAGAGCCTGGAGGAAGGGGGTCCCGGGAAGAGGGAGGGGCTGCTCCCAGGGGCACCTGGGGACCCCCGAGGGAGAAGGGCTGCAGACTGGGGAGGGGGTTGTCTCACCCCCTCCATCTTTCCCATTTTCACTTCCCAAACTCCCCGGTTCTCCCCGGTTGCCACGGCAACCGCTCCTGCCAGGCGCGGTCACCAAGGAAACCCCGTGCCCGCCTCTTCCCCCCCATCCCTGGCATTCCCCCCCCAGCAGCAGCAGCGGCGATGTGGAGGGTGGGAGGGGCCGGTGGGTTACGGATGAACCCCGACTCCCGCCCCAGAAAGGGGCGCCAAGACATACAGCAGGCGAGCCCCCCACCCTAAAGTCTCCATTCTCGACCCCACAGCTGGATACGCAGTGACCGCCTGACGTCCGCCCCCACTCCCCTGGCCCCCGGGAAGCGGCGACCCTCAACACAGCACTCGACGGCCCGAAGAGCCCCCCCCAACGACCGCCTCCCCCACCGGCTTCTGCTCGCCATCAGGCCCCGCCCACTGTTCTCTGCCATCCCCCCCACCCCTGAGAAGGCCTTTGACCACCGTCCCCCAATTAGACAGTGCCCCCCACCCACTCCCGCGATTCCGCCTCCCGCCCCCGCCCCCACCCGGCGCCCCTTGGTGGCTACTCACAGCACGGACAGGGGCTCCTTCCGGGGGGCAGCATGCCCGGGCCGTGGGGGGGGACCCCCCAATGAAGCACAGGAATTCGGGGTGCGAGGCCTGCTGCGGGGAGGTGCGGGGGGCGGGGCTGCGGCCCAGCCCGGGTCTCTAGCGTTCGCCCCCCTCCCCGGTTCCTGGGTGGGGAGGGGGCTTCCGCGGCGGCGGCGCTGGGCTCGGGGCCGCTCCGCGTCCTGCCGGCCGGCCCGCCCGCCCGCGGCCCGCCTCCCTTCTCGGCTTGCTCGCTTCCCCCTGCTTCCTCGCTCGCTTCCTTCCAGCCTGCCTTCCTTCCTTCCTTCCTTCCTCCCCCCTCGGGCCCGCCGGCGCCGCTCTCCCCCCACCCACCCCCCCCAGGCCCCGGCCCCGGCCCCGGCCCCCGCCTCGGACGGTGCGGCAGCGACCGAGAGCAGCCGAGAGCGTCGGCCACGGGAGCGGAATACTGATGACGGAGGGCGGGCGCCCAGAGGGGGGACGCGGCCCGGGAGGAGGGGAGGGGGAGAGGAGGCAGGGAGGGCGGGCAGAGAGCAGAGAGGGAGCGAAGCGAGGGGGGAAGAGAGGGGAGGGAGAGAGAGGGAGAGGAGGGGTGAGGGAGGAGGGGCGGGGGAGGGGAATGGAGCGGACGGCGGAGGGGGTGGGAAAAGAGCGAGCGAGCGAGAGGGGAGAAAGAAGAGGGCGAGGGAGGAGGGCCTGGGCGCGGAGCCGGAGTGGAGGGGGCGGGAGAGAGGCAAAGGGCAGGCAGCCCCCAGCCCACCTGTGTCCCTGCTGAGCTGAGTGCAGGCAGGCAGGGAGGGTGTGGGAAGGCTGGGGGTGGGGCTGGGGTGGGCGTGGGCAGGGAGCAAAGGGTCAGCTTGGAGGAGGGGGCAGGGCCTGCAGAGGGGGGTGGGGGCTGGAGCCGGAGAGCCCTCCCCAGGGGGCCGGGGGGACTACGGGATGCGAGAGCCTGGAAGCCAACAGGTGGGGCCGCATGGCGTTTCTTGAACCCCGTCCCGTGCAGGGAGGGAGGCAGCCTCGACCCATTTCCCTGGTGCAGACCCGGAGGCCGTCAGGGGGTCCCGGCCGGCTCAGGCAGGGAAGTGGTGCCCGGGCCTGCCTGGGTGGGGCCTCCTGCCCCCACGACCTCTCACCTCCCCAGGTGCTGGCGACACATTTAGAGCTGTGATGGGCGCTAGGGAGGAGGGAGGAGGGAGGACGCAGAGGCCGGGGGAGGTCATGATGACCCTCCCTGCCCACTGGTCTCTCTGCCCACCCCCAAAGGCTTGGGCACCGAGGAAGCCCCCCGCACTAGCCAGGGGGCCTGTCCAGGACACCAAGTCAAGCCACGGGCGCTCCCGGGAGAACTGTCACGGAGGACGGCTGCATGAGAGGTGGCTGCGGTGGGTGCGGCTGACGCAGGGCGCAGGGCGAGGTGAGAGCTCCCGGGGGGGGGGGAGTGGAGCAAAGTGGGGGGGGGGGGCGAGCAGCAGGTGCAGTTGTCGGGCTTTGGGCCCTGCACGTGGGCGCTACTGAACTCCGGTTGTTCTGGACTCTGGATGAGTGAGCGTGGACGCGCAGCCCCGTGGGGCCAGAGGCTGTGCTGAGCACCTCTCCACGCCAGTCCCACGGGACCCGGGCACTGGGGGGCCCGGGGAGAGAGGGAGGTCGGGAAGTGTTTCCTGCCGGTCCCTGTGCTCTGAGCGTCACCCCTGCTAGCCGCGAGGACTGTCCCTGTTTGAGGAAGAGTTGCCGCCACCCACCGGTGTTCACGCACGCTGTTCGGGGCCCCGAGCATGAGCGGGGAGGGCAGAGCAGGACGGAGCAGGTCCCACTCCCCGGGGGCTTCCCAGAGCCTGGTACAGCCAGGGAGGAGGGAAGAGGGCACGGGGAAGAGCGGCTGGGAGGCAGGGCGGGCGAGGTGATGGAGGCTTCTGGAACAGGCGGCCTGAGGAGGAGGCAGGTGCACAGAGCGCCCAGGGGCGAGTGCCGCGGGCTGTGAGCTCCCAGTGTGGCTCAGACTCGCCCCTCGAGTGGAACTCCAAGCTCCAACACGGTGCCGGCGCCGAGCCGCCTGCCTCCCGCCCCTCGTCCCTCTCCCGTGTCGCTAGCACCGGGAGCTGTGTTCAAGGGAGATGGTGGTGGTGACCTTCCACGGCGATGAAGGCCCACAGGGCAGGGTTGAACCACTGCCTGCGGCGCCAGCACCCTGAATGGGCACCGGTTCGAGTCCCGGCTGCTCCACTTTCTATCCAGCTCCCTGCTAATGAGCCTGGGAAAGCGGTGGAAGATGCCAAGTCCTTGGGCCCCTGCACCCACGTGGGAGACCCTGGGTGAAACCCTGGCTCCTGGCCCCTGGCTCCTTCCTGGCTTCAGGCTGGCCTATCCCTCACTGAGAGGGCCATTTGTGAACCAGTGGATGGAAGATTTCTCTCTTCTTTTCTCCTTCTCTCTCTGTAACGCTGCCTTTCAAATAAATAAATAAATCTTATAAAAAAAATGCCAAGTGGTAGGGCAGGGCTGGTTTCCAGGGTTAGCCCAAAAGGCATACTTCTCTGCTTCAGGTGGTTAAAAAAAAAAAAAAAAGGCCGGTGCCACAGCTCACTAGGCTAATCCTCTGCCTGTGGTGCTGGCACCCCAAGTTCTAGCCCCAGTTGGGGCATCAGTTCTGTCCCGGTTGCCCCTCTTCCAGTCCAGCTCTCTGCTGTGGCCCGGGAGTGCGGTGGAGGATGGCCCAAGTGCTTGGGCCCTGCACCCCATGGGAGACCAGGAGAGGCACCTGGCTCCTGCCTTCGGATCAGCGTGGTGTGCCGGCCGCAGCGCACCAGCCGTGGCGGCCATTGGAGGGTGAACCAACGGCAAAGGAAGACCTTTCTCTCTGTCTCTCTCTCTCACTGTCCACTCTGCCTGTCAAAAAAAAAAAAAAAAAAGGAATTCACTGGACATGGCCAGCGCTCACCTCACCCTGATGGGAAGTCCTGCTGGCAAGTAGGCCTGTGCCTTCGATGAGTAAAATACGGGAAAACGAACTGAACTCCTCACCTAATGTGCTTCATTCAGTTTGCTCAGAGAAGCCTCTGAGTGGGACTCGGGGGGACGGGGCTGAAGGTCCACGGGGCTGCCCACGTGCGTGCACTTCGCTCTGGCCGACTGCTGGACGCCCGCACCTGTGCTGCCCAGTGAGCCGGCCTGCAGGGGGCGGGCACTTCCAGGAAGGGGGGGTGTCTCTGTGGGTGCTGCGCTCCGCCCGGGCCTCCGCCCAGCTCTGAGTTCCGAACGCGTCCCCCAGACCCCTCCGATGGGTGTGGGGGCCCGTCAGAGTCGGCTGTCACGGGGTGAGCTGCCCGTTCTCCCACCGCCGGGGGGTGCAGCCAGAGGTGCTGCAGGCGCACCGCCGGCGCCTTGTGCTTGGACTTGGCGGCTTCTAGAACTCTAAGAAGCAATTTCTGGTGCTTTGCGACCAGCAGGCCAAGACCCCGTGCCTCGACCCCAAGCCCCACACCCGTTGGGAGAGAGGGAGACCACAGCAGAAAGGTGGCCTGGAGCTCGGCGCCCCGTTTTCACGGCAGGGAACCCCTGCCTCCTGCCCATCCAGTTTCTGGAACACTCGCCCTTGTTCCGAGTCAGTGTGGCCGGCTGTGTGCGTCCCCGTCAGTGGGGCCGGCTGTGTGCGTCCCCGTCAGTGGGGCCGGCTGTGTGCGTCCTGGTCGGGGTGCCGGCTGTGTGCGTCCTGGTTGGGGTGCTGGCTGTGTGTGTCCCCATCAGTGGGGCCGGCTGTGTGCGTCCCCGTCAGTGGGGCTGGCTGTGTGCGTCCCCGTCAGTGGAGCCGGCTGTGTGTGTCCTGGTCGGGGTGCCAGCGGCTGTGTGCATCCCCGTCAGTGTGGCTGGCTGTGTGCGTCCCCGTCAGGGCACCGGCTGTGTGCGTCCTGGTCAGGGTGCTGGCTGTGTGCGTCCCCATCAGGGCACCGGCTGTGTGCGTCCTCGTCAGTGGGGCCGGCTGTGTGCGTCCCCGTCAGGGCGCCGGCTTTGTGCGTCCTGGTCAGGGTGCTGGCTGTGTGCGTCCCCATCAGGGCACCAGCTGTGTGCGTCCTGGTCAGGGTGCTGGCTGTGTGCGTCCCCGTCAGGGCGCCGGCTTTGTGCGTCCCCGTTGGGGCGCCGGCCGTTTTTCCTGCAGACGGCTGCAGCCTTCCCCTTGCTCTTCCTGCCACGAGACCTGGCTACCCTCCACGCGTCTGAAATTGGACAGGCTTTTGTGATTTTTTCAAACAATGGCTGTGCCTTCCAACCCTAGGCCATACAAGAGATGCGCCTTCTGCTTTATTTTAAAATTGCTATCTTTAAAAAGAAAGATGCATTTATTTATTTTATTTGACAGGCGTGAGGGGCAGTGCATGGCGCAGAAAGTGAAGCCTCTGCCTGCGGTGTCAGCATCCCATCTGGGCGCTGGTTCTAGTCCTGGATGCTCTTCTTCCGATCCAGCTCTCTGCTGTGTGCCTGGGGAAGCAGTAGAGGATGGCCCGGGTGCTCGGGACCTGGAAGAAGCTCCTGGATCCTGACTGACCCAGCCCTGGCCACTGCAGCCATGTGGGGAGTGAACCAACAGATGGAAGACCTCTCTCTCTCTCTCTCTCTCTCTCTCTGCCTCTCCTTCTCTCTCTGTAACTCTGACTTTCAAATAAATAAATAAATCTTTAAAAAAAAGTTGGGACAATCTGAGCTTCAAGAGGAGACTGCAGTGTGTGTGAGTGTGTGTGAATGAGTGTGTGTGAATGAGTGTGAGTGTGCATGTGTGTGAGAGTGTGTGAGAATGTGTGTGAATGTGTGAGTGTGTGTCCAAGTGTGTGAATGGTGTGTGTGCATGTGTGTGAATGTGTGAGTGAGTGTGTGAGTGTTTCGGTGTGTGTGAGTGTGTGTGAGTGTGTGTGTGAGTGTGAGTGTGCGTGTGTGTTGAGTGCGGGAGTATGTGGGAGTGCGTGTGAGAGTGTCTGAGTGTGAGTGTGTGAGAATGTGTGAATGAGTGTGTGAGAGTGTGTGTGTATGTGAATGTGTGTGTGCATGTATGTGTGAGAGTGTGTGAGAAGGTGTGTGAATGTGTGTGAGTGTGTGTCTGTGAGTGTGTGAGTGTTTCAGTGTGTGACTGTGTGTGTGAGTGTGTGTATGTGTGTGTGTGAGTGCATGTGAGTGTGTAAGTGTGAGTGTGTGCATGTGTGAATGTGTAAGTGTGTATGTGTGAGTGTGTGTGAGTGTGAGTGCATGTGAGTGTGTGTGTATGTGTGTGAGTGGTGTGTGTGTGAGTGTCTGTGAGTGGTGTGTGTGAATGTGTGAGTGTGTGACACACACCTATGTACACACAAAGGATCTTCCCGGGGTTCACGGCTGTGTTGGGTCTCGTGGTTGAGACGCCTGCATCCCACACGGGGGAGCCCGGATCAGCCCCTGCCCCGCTCCGGCCCCGGCCTCCTGGGAATGCAGACTCTGGGTGCGGTGGCGATGGCGCAGGCAGCTGCGTGGGAGGCCCTCCTTGAATTCCTAGTTCCTGGCTTTGGGCTGTGGCCTGGGCCGGGGCAGGCATCTGGGGAGGAGCCAGCAGACTCCGAGTGCTCTCAGATGACACAGAGGCAGGGCAGAAGGACAGGTCATCATCATTTGGAACCGCTAACTTCATTCCTGCACGACCACCAAGATGCTCACCCGTTGCTAAATGCTCACTCTACAGAGGACTGTCTACACGGAGAAAACCAGATCTCTGTAAGGCAGTCAGAAGAGCGGTCTCCACCTTAGCCAGCAATGAAACATAGTATCACCAGCACCACAACCTGGGTAGGGAATGGTTAACGTTTCCAAGCGAGACAAGGCTACTTGGTACCTACCACACTCTCAGCAGCCGACGCCCTGAGGAGAGCTCCGTGTCAACATTGATGGAGCTGGGTCTCGGGACGATGCTTTCCCTGGAGCTGGGTCTCGGGACGATGCTTTCCCTGGAGCTGGGTCTCGGGACGATGCTTTCCCTGGAGCTGGGTCTCGGGACGGTGCTATCCCTGGAGCTAGGTCTCGGGACGGTGCTATCCCTGGAGCTGGGTCTCGGGACAATGCTATCCCTGGAGACCGGGTCTTCACCCATTTGCAGCACAGGAAGTCAGGGCGGTGCTGTCAGATCTGATTCTGAAGTTTGAGAAGGTTGTCCAGTGCCCAGCAGGTGCACAGACCCCGTAAGTAAGTAACCAGTGTTACTTAAGAATGAAATAAGGGCGGCACCGTGGTGCAACAGGTTAGCCCTTGGCCTGCAGTGCCGGCGTCCCATATGGGTGCCAGTTCCTGTCCCGGCTGCTCATCTTCTGATCCAGCTCTCTGCTTTGGCCTGGGAAGGCAGTGGAAGATGGCCCAAGTGCTTGGGCCTCTGCACTCACATGGGAGACCTGGAAGAAGCTCCTGGCTCTGGATCAGCCCAGCTTTGGTCTTTGTGGCCATTTGGGGAGTGAACCAGCGATGGAAGACTTTTCTCTCTGTCCCTCTCTCTGTCTGTAACTCTACTTCTCAAATAAATAAATAAATAATAAAATGTTTTTAAAAAATGAAATAATATATTTTTTCTTTCAGTTTATGGGCATTACTTTTTCATTGGTTCTAAATTGTTAGGACATACATTCTTTTTTTAAAAGATTTATTTATTTATTTGAAAGTCAGAGTTACACAGAGAGGAGAGCAGAGAGAGAGAGAGAGAGAGAGAGGCCTTCCATCCACCGGTTCACTCCCCAATTGGCCGCAACGGCTGGAGCTGCGCCAATCTGAAGCCAGGAGCCAGGAGCTTCTTCTGGGTCTCCCACACAGGTGCAGGGGCCCAAGTACTTCGGCCATCCTCTGCTGCTTTTCCCAGGCCATTAGCAGAGAGCTGGATCAGAAGTGGAGCAGTCGAGTCTCGAACTGGTGCCCATATGGGATTCTGGCACTGCAGGCCAGGGCATTAACCCGCTGCGCCACAGCGCCAGCCCAGGACATAAATTCTTAAATTGTGTGGACCTAACTACTTAAGACCTGGAACCATTAAGTATTTCTTTTTGGCCCAGAAACACCATGGAAAAGTTACTGAGACAATACCAGCTCTGGGAACTCTGCCTGGGACCCGATCGCCATCTTCCAGCAAACTAGAGAGCGGAACCTGCTTAGAGACACCTCGAAGAAACCATCAGGCAAATCCCGAATGAGGGACTTTCCCAAGGTAACCGGCCCGGTCTCTACAAAGCCAGTATCTGGGGCAGACAGAGAGGTTGGAAGTGCTTTCTCTAGACAATGAGAAATCAAGGTGGCCGGTGCCGTGGCTCACTAGGCTAATCCTCTGCCTGTGGCGCGGGCACCCCGGGGTTCTAGTCCCGGTCGGGGCGCCGGATTCTGTCTTGGTTGCCCCTCTTCCAGGCCAGCTCTCTGCTGTGGCCCGGGAGTGCAGTGGAGGATGGCCCAAGTGCTTGGGCCCTGCACCCCATGGGAGACCAGGATAAGTACCTGGCTTCTGCCATCGGATCATTGCGGTGCACTGGCCGCAGTGCGCCAGCCGTGGCAGTCATTGGAGGGTGAACCAATGGCAAAAGGAAGACCTTTCTCTCTGTCTCTCTCACTGTCCACTCTGCCTGTCAAAAAAAAAAAAAAAAAAAAAAAGAAAAAAGAAAAAAAAAAGAAAAAGAAAAAGAAAAGAAAAGAAAGAAAGAAAGAAAGAAAAAAGAAATCAAGGAGACAAAACATGCCCTGTGTGAACTTTGCTTTGGTCCTGGTTTGAAACATTAAAATATATATATATATATATATATATATATATATATATATATATATAGGGGCTGATGCTGTGGCACAGTGGGTTAAGCTGCTCCTGTGAGGCCAGGCTAGCATCACACATTGGAGCTCAGGTTCGAATCTCACTGCTCCGTTGATGAGCTTGGGGAAGCAGCAGAAGATGGCCCAAGAGCCCGGGCTCCTGCCACCCATGTGGGAGACCCAGCTGGAGTTCTGCGCTCCTGGCTTCAGCCTGGCCAGCCCTGGCCATTGTAGCCTTTGGGGGAGTAACAGAGGATAGAAGATCTTCTCTTTGTCTATCTCTGTATTCCTCTTTCTCTAACTCTGCCTTTCATATTTATAAATCTTCTTTGAAAATATAAAATTATGGGACTGGCGTTATGGAATCACAGGCTAAGCCTACGCCTGCGACGCCAGCCTCCCATTTGGGTGCCAGTTCAAGACCCAGCTGCTCCACTGCCGATCCAGCTTCCTGCTGATGCACCTGGGAGAGCAGCAGAAGATGCCCAGGTCCTTGGGCCCCTGCACTCATGTGGGAGACCTGGAAGAAGCTCCTGGCTCCCGGCTTCAGATCCATCTAGCTCTGGCCATTGTGGCCATTGGGCAGTGAACCAGTGGATGGAAGATCTCTCTCTCTCTCTCTCTTCCTCCTCCTCCTCTCTGGTAACTGTCTTTCAAATAAATTTCTTTAAAAAACTTTTTAAAAAAATATAAAAATATTTATTTATTTGAAAGACAGAGTGAGAGCAAGAGAGAGATCATCCATCCGCTGGTTCACTCCCCAGTGCCCATGACAGTGAGAGCTGGGCCAGGCTGAAGACTGGAGCCAGGGCCTCCATCCGGGTGACTCTGGGATGGGGCACTTGGGCCACCACCTGCTGCCTTTCCAGGCACAGGAGCAGGAAGCTGGACTGGAAGCAGAGTAGCTGGGACTTCACCAGCGCTCTGAGAGAGGATGCAGGGGTGTCCCCGTGACAGCTTAACCCACTGCACCGTAACACTCGCCTCCTTGAAACATAGAAGAAAGATTTATTTATTTTTTTTGACAGGCAGAGTGGACAGTGAGAGAGAGAGACAGAGAGAAAGGTCTTCCTTTGCTGTTGGTTCACCCCACAATGGCCGCCATGGCCAGCGCACTGCGCTGATCCGATGGCGGAGCCAGGTGCTTCTCCTGGTCTCCCATGGGGTGCAGGGCCCAAGCACTTGGGCCATCCTCCACTGCACTCCCGGGCCACAGCAGAGAGCTGGCCTGGAAGAGGGGCAACCGGGACAGAATCCGGCGCCCCGACCGGGACTAGAACCCGGTGTGCCGGCGCCGCTAGGCGGAGGATTAGCCTAGTGAGCCGCGGTGCCGGCGAAAAAAGATTTATTTTTATCTCTTTAAAAGGCAGAATTACAGAGAGAGGAGAAGACACACACACACACACACACACACACACACAGAGGTCTTCCACCCACTGGTTCACGGCCCAAATGGCAGCAGCAGCCAGCACTGGGCCGATCTGAAGCCGGGAGGCAGGAGCTCCTTCCAGGTCTCCCACGCGGGTGCAGGGTTCCAGGACCTGGGCGTCCTCCACTGCTTTCCCAGGCGCATTAGTAGCGCTGCATTGGAAGTGGAGCAGCCAGGACTTGAACCGGCGCCCATAAGGGATTAAACTCCAGATGGCAGCTTAACCTACTGCGCCACTGAGCCAGCACCAAAACGTTTCTTGAAAGCCCTAGAAAGCTGGCGCCGCAGCTCACTAGGCTAATCCTCCACCTTGCGGCGCCGGCACACCGGGTTCTAGTCCCGGTCGGGGCGCCGGATTCTGTCCCGGTTGCCCCTCTTCCAGGCCAGCTCTCTGCTGTGGCCAGGGAGTGCAGTGGAGGATGGCCCAGGTGCTTGGGCCCTGCACCCCATGGGAGACCAGGAGAAGCACCTGGCTCCTGCCATCGGATCAGCGCGGTGCGCTGGCCGCGGCGGCCATTGGAGGGTGAACCAACGGCAAAAAGGAAGACCTTTCTCTCTGTCTCTCTCTCTGTCACTGTCTACTCTGCCTGGGAAAAAAAAAAAAAAAAAAGAAAAAAAAGCCCGAGAAGACCGTATCTGGACAGCTGGGAGCATGTGAACTTGGACGTGGTTTCAGAACTGAGGGCTCCGCGTGTATCATTTCAGGCGTGATACGACAGCGGTGCTGTACGGGAGAACGTTCTTGTGCTCAGAGGTTCCTGGTGGAGCATTTATGTCTGTGATTCGCTTTCAAATAACTCAGCCTCTGAAATATTAACAGCGACTGAATCTAAATGGTGGTATAAGGATACTCATTAAAATGTGGGGGGGCCAGCATTGTGGCGCAGCACATTAAGCCTTTTCTTGCAATACTGGCATTTCTTAAGAGAGCAGTGGTTCGAGTCCCAGCTGCTCCATTTCCGATCCAGCTCTCTGCTATGGCCTGGGAAGACAGTGGAAGATGGCCCAAGTGCTTGGGCCCCTGCACCCACGTGGGAGACCTGGATGGATTTCCTGGCTCTTACTTTGGCCTCACTTAGACCTGCCTGTTGTAGCCATTTGGGGAGTAAACCAATGGATGGAAGATCTCTCTCTCTATTTCTCTCTGTGTCACTCTGCCTTTCAAATAAGTAAAATAAATCTTAAACGGTTTCCCCCAAGTTTCTGTGTAGTTGACAGTTTTCATTAAAACATTTGGGAGGGAACTCAGGCGAGAGAAGCGACACTTAGGACAGATTCTCGCCTGGCATGAACCCCTCCACCTGCTGCACAAGCATTTCCCCTCTGTGTCAGCGGAGAGACTGCCCTCATCTCTCCCATCTTGATAATCTTTCCCATATACCGTCCTCCTTGGGTCCCGCATCTCCGTGTGCCTGCCAGCCGTGCCCTTGCTCTCGGTGACAGAGGAGCGATGTCCCAGCTCTGAGAGGTGTCCCAGCTCCCCTTCCTCACCCTGCTGTCTCCTCAAACACAAGCTGGGCTTCTGCACTCCCCACGGAGCTGCTGGTGTCAAGGCCACTGATGGCCTCTCCGTGGCAAGTTCAGGGACCACTCCCGGCCCTCCTCCCACTCACCCCTTGGCAGGACCTGAGGCGGCATCTGCTTGGGACCTCCTCTCTCTGCCCCCCCCCCCCCGCCCCTGGCTGGTCGTTCCAGAAGCCTTTGCCCCTAAAAGTGGCAGAGGCCAAGCCCTCGCTGTCTGCCCAGCTCTGGGGCTCTAAACCCCAGGCAGCGGCTAACGCCCAGGGTGGGGCCCGGCCCAGACAGGCTGAGCGCTACCTGCAGGTGCACAGCTGGCTGCCTGGCGCCTTCACTCTGCACCCGCAGCCCACACACCTCCTCTTTCTGCTGTCTTCGCTCAGTCAGCCGCACCACTGTGTTCCTGCCCATCCCCCAGTCCCGTGACCCCGCCCCTGGGGCACACAGTCCCACTTCCCCGTGTGTCACCCTCTCGTGTTTCAGTTACCTGGGGTCAACCTACATGGAAAATTCCAGAACTAATGTGTAAGTTTTAAATTTTGTGATGAGGCTGGCGCCGCGGCTCACTAGGCTAATCCTCCGCCTGCGGCGCTGGCACACCGGGTTCTAGTCCCGGTCAGGGCACCAGATTCTGTCCTGGTTGCCCCTCTTCCAGGCCAGCTCTCTGCTGTGGCCAGGGAGTGCGGTGGAGTATGGCCCAAGTGCTTGGGCCCTGCACCCCATGGGAGACCAGGAGAGGCACCTGGCTCCTGGCTTCGGATTGGCACAGCACCGGCCATAGTGGCCTTTTGGGGAGTGAACCAACGGAAGGAAGACCTTTCTCTCTCTCTCTCTCTCACTGTCTAACTCTGCCTGTCAAAAAACAATTGTGATGAAAGCTGAGCCGTCGCGCCCCGTGTCACCAGGGGTGGGAATCACCACTTTGCCGGCCACGTTCACAGTCCCGTCAACCTGCCCACTTGTCACTTGGTAGCCATCGGCTGTCGGGTCACGTTGTGTGTCATCTAAGTGCTTGAGTCCAGGTAACCCTTCTTTTACCCAACAATGTGCTCCAAGTACAAAAATAGTGAGGCTGGCGATGTTCACACGCCAAGACAAGCTGTGAAGTGCCTCCCGCGAGGGAAAAGGTGAAAATTCTTGACTTAATAAGGAAAGAAGAAGAAAAAAAAAAAAATCCCCTGCCCAGGTTGCTAAGATCTAAGGTCAGAATGAACCTCCCATCCGTGAAATTGTTAAGGAGGAAAAAGAGATCTGTGCTAGTTTTGCTGTCACACCTCACCCTGCCAAAGTTACCGCCGCCGCGCGATAAGTGCTGCTTAAAATGGAAAAGGCACCAACGTGCGCGCACACTCACAGCCGCAAACAGAGCCTGCCACGCCGGCTGTCCCCGTGCTGTCAGGCGGCCACCGGGGGCCCAGGAGCGGTGCCTTGCAATAAGGGGGGGGGGGCACGACACTCCTCCCCTCCCCCTCCAAGCTGCCACCTCCCCCTGTGGCTGGCCGCAGCCCTCCCGCTGGCTTCACTGCTCTCCCTGTGGCTGCCTCCCGCTCTCCACAGAGCAGCCAGGGTGAGCTTGTTGAATGGCAGCTGAGTTCGCTGGCTCCCAGCTCGGAACACTTCTGAGTTAAACTCCCACACCCCTTCCCACCGCATGGCCCCGGCCCCGACTGCTCCACTCACCCCTGCTGCCCTCACCCCTCCCCTCACCACCCTGAGCCTCCCCCACTAAGCTGAGCTCACTCCCACCTCAGGGCCTTTGCACTGGATTTTTAAAAAAAAAATTTTTTTTTTTTGACAGGCATGGACAGTGAGAGAGAGAGAGACAGGTCTTCCTTTGCCGTTGGTTCACCCTCCAATGGCCGCCGCGGCCAGCGCACCGCGCTGATCCGATGGCAGGAGCCAGGAGCCAAGTGCTTCTCCTGGTCTCCCCTGGGGTGCAGGGCCCAAGCACCTGGGCCATCCTCCACTGCCTTCCCAGGCCACAGCAGAGAGCTGGCCTGGAAGAGGGGCAACCGGGACAGAATCTGGCGCCCCAACCGGGACTAGAACCCGGTGTGCCGGCGCCGCTAGGTGGAGGATTAGCCTAGTGAGCCGCGGCGCCGGCCTTGCACTGGCTTCTTTGTCTGCCCACGACCCTCCTCTCGCAGGGCTCCTTGTCTTTGGTCTGACGTCACTTCCCTGACCTGCTCTCTCGTCTCTCCCAGGCGTCTCCTGTGTCAGCGCCAAGCTCTGTCGCCCTCTCAGCGCTCGCGGACGCCGGCAGCTTCTGATTTGCTTCTTTCTACTCGCTCACTCTTCTCTCTCCAGACAGCAAACTCCCCGAGGGCAGGGGCCGGGTCTCTTCCCAGGCATTACCCATCTCAAGTGTCAAGGAAACGTCAGGACGGGGCCGGCGCCGCGGCTCACTAGGCTAATCCTCCGCCTGCGGCGCCGGCACCCGGGGTTCCCGTCGGGGCGCCGGATTCTGTCCCGGTTGCCCCTCTTCCAGGCCAGCTCTCTGCTGTGGCCAGGGAGTGCAGTGGAGGATGGCCCAGGTGCTTGGGCCCTGCACCCCATGGGAGACCAGGAGAAGCACCTGGCTCCTGCCATTGGATCAGCGTGGTGTGCCGGCCGCAGCGCGCCGGCCGTGGCGGCCATTGGAGGGTGAACCAACGGCAAAAGGAAGACCTTTCTCTCTGTCTCTCTCTCTCACTATCCACTCTGCCTGTCAAAACAAAAACAAAAACAAACAAACAAAAAAAACAACAACAAACCTTTCTCTCTCTCTCTCTCACTGTCTACAACTCTACCTGTCAAATAATAATAATAAAAAAAGGAAACGTCCGAGAAATTGTGCGTCCTCACGAAATGTGTTCATGATAATACACACCCCCTGCAGCCTGCCTGGACTGCCCGCACCCCTGTGTCTCCCACCCGCCGAGCGACTCTGACCCACCGCCGTCCCTCCCCATTTCGCGGGGACGACTCGGGGTCGGGTGGTGACGCACTGCCACAAGACCACACAGCAAGAAACGCCAGGGATCAATTCCAAACCCGCTCTATCGCCTCCAGGCACACGCCCCTCTGCTCTGCCCCTGTGTTGGGACAAAGTGGAGTCACCCATTCGTGGTGGCTTTCGCTCACCGTCAACGCAGCACATCGGGGACTCCTACTTCCGGCCGGGATGGGGCCGAGGCACCAGGTGCGCTGAGCAGATGCAAGATGGGGCCGAATGCGCCAAGCCGCTCTGCTGGCACCGAGCGAAGGAAGAGGACCCAACCTGGAGAGAGGAACTGCGCTGCAGGCATGGCCCTGCGCTCCCCGAGGCTGGGAGGTGCAGTGGAGCCCGGAGACACGGAGGGGCCTGCGGGGGTGGGGGCGAGGGGGGAGGCCCCGCATGGAGTCCTTGCAGGTGTGTGTGGGGCTCAGAGTAAGACCAAGACGCCAGGTAATAGACACGGATTTTGAGATGACCCAGATGTTGGAATTGAGGGACGAAGCTTTGAAGCAGCCACGATGAATACGTCTAAGGACTTCAAGGACAAGACGGCACAGTGAGGGAGGACGGGGAAGCCCAGCAGAGAGAAAGGAACTAGAAAGAGTCGGAGTGAATTCTGGACCTTGCACAAAGTCCTTCAGGAACCAGAGGCGGGAAAGCACTTCCCACAGCTTGTTTATAATCCCGACACCGAAACCTGGCAGCCCAGAAAGGCAGGTGCAGCCCGAGACCCCTCGCGAACACACATGGAAACCCTCAATAAAATACCGGAAAGTCAAAACTGTATGTATGAAAAGGTTAACACTTCACAAGGAAGTGGGATTTTGAGCAGAAAAGCAAGATTTGCTTGACATTCAAAAGGCAGCACATAACACAATAAAAGGAAAAAGTCATATAATATCTCAACTGATGCAGTAAAACTATAAAGTTGTATTTATTGGGGCCGGCGCTGAGGAGTAGCGGGTAAAGCCACTGCCTGCAGTGCCGACATCCCATATGGGTGCTGGTTCAAGTCCCGGCTGCTCCACTTCCGATCCAGCTCTCTGCTGTGGCCTGGGAAAGCAGTGGAAGATGGCCCAAGTCCTTGGGCCCCTGCACCCATTTTGGAGACCCAGAAGAAGCTCCTGGCTCCTGGCTTTGGATCAGCTCAACTCTGGCTTTTACGGCCATCTGGGGAATGAACTAGTGGATGGAAGACCTTGCTCTCTGTCTCTCCCAGCCTCTGCCTGTCTGTAACTCTACTTTTCAAATAAATAACTAAATCTTTAAAAAAAACTTCTAGAACAAATATATGAATTTTCTATGTTGCAAGACAAAAATACCAATATACAGTTTTAAAAATTGTACTTTAATATACTAAAGCAAAATGGAATTTTAAAATTCCACTTCAAACATCATTGGCCGTATGAAATGTACAGGAGTGACTTTAACAAGAGAGATGCAAGACTTCTTCACTGGCCGTTATGCAGCACTGCCGAAAGAATGCGTAAGTACAAGAAGATACATCGTGTTCCTGAGCTGCAAGACTCACTTTTTTTTTTTTTTTTGACAGGCAGAGTGGACAGTGAGAGAGAGACAGACAGAGAGAAAGGTCTTCCTTTGCCGTTGGTTTACCCCCTAGTGGCCACTATGGCCAGTGCACTGCGCTGATCCCAAGCCAGGAGCCAGGTGCTTCTCCTGGTCTCCCATGGGGTGCAGGGCCCAAGCACCTGGGCCATCCTCCACTGCACTCCCGGGCCACAGCAGAGAGCTGGCCTGGAAGAGGGGCAACTGGGACAGAATCCGGCGCCCCGACCGGGACTAGAACCCCGCGTGCCAGCGCCGCAGGTGGAAGATTAGCCAAGTGAGCTAAAAAAAAAAAAAAAAGAAGAAGAAGTGGCTCCACGCCTCACTTGGCTAATCCTCCACCTTGCGGCACCGGCACACTGGGTTCTAGTCCCGGTCGGGGCGCCAGATTCTGTCCCGGTTGCCCCTCTTCCAGGCCAGCTCTCTGCTGTGGCCCGGGAGTGCAGTGGAGGATGGCCCAAGTGCTTGGGCCCTGCACCCCATGGGAGTCCAGGAGAAGCACCTGGCTCCTGGCTTCAGATCGGCACAGCGCCGGCCGCGGCAGTCATTTGGGGGGTGAACCAACGGAAGGAAGACCTTGCTCTCTCTCTCTGTCTCTCTCTCTGTCTAACTCTATCTGTCGAAAGAAAGAAAAAGAAAGAAAGAAAGAAAGAAAGAAAGAAAGAAAGAAAGAAAGAAAGAAAGAAAGAAAGAAAGAAACTGATGGGTTCAATCTAAAATTTATGTGGGAATGTAAAGGATCTTGACCAGCCAAAACATTCTTGCAAAATTTGCTTGTCGCCCATATCTAAGTGCCTGGGTTCGACTCCTGGCTCCGGCTCCTGATGCCAGCTCTGCTAGTGCAGACCCAGAGAGGCAGTAGTAATGCTTCTGCCACTCGCGAGGGAGACTGGGCTTCGGCGGCCTGGCTGAGCTTTGGGTCTTCGCGGTCTGGGGAGTCAGCAAGCATATGGGAGCTCTGTCTGTCTGTCTGTCTGTATCTCTCACATAAATAAAAGAGAAAAAGGAAGAAAGGGCCGGCGCGGCGGCTCACTAGGCTAATCCTCCACCTAGCGGCGCCAGCACTCCAGGTTCTAGTCCCGGTCGGGGCGCCGGATTCTGTCCCGGTTGCCCCTCTTCCAGGCCAGCTCTCTGCTGTGGCCCGGGAGTGCGGTGGAGGATGGCCCAGGTGCTTGGGCCCTGCACCCCATGGGAGACCAGGAAAAGCACCTGGCTCCTGGCTCCTGCCATCGGATCAGCGCGGTGCGCTGGCCGCAGCGCGCCGGCCGCGGCTGCCATTGGAGAGTGAACCAACGGCAAAGGAAGACCTTTCTCTCTGTCTCTCTCTCTCACTGTCCACTCTGCCTGTCAAAAAAAAAAAAAAAAAAAAAAAAAAAAAAAAAAAGGAAGAAAGGCAAAGCTGGAGGCCTCAGGCTATCTCACTTCAAGGTCATCCTAAAGCTGCAGCAGCGCAGACACTGTGGGCGGCGCACGAACAGACAACTGGGAGGCGAGCAGTGCGTGGTGCTCCCCCGAGGGAAGACCCTGCTTGGCTGCCTGCGTCCGTACTGGGGCGCTTGAGCTCCGGTCCTGTCTCCACTGCCTGCTAGTGGGGACCCCGGAGGCAGCAGATGGAGGCTCAAATACGCGGGTCCGGGGACCCATCAGGGAGACTAGACGGAGTCCTGGCTCCTGGTCTTGGCCTGGCTCAGACCTGGACATTGTAGGCATTTGGGGAATGAACCAGAAAATGCCCGTCTGTCTGTCTGTCTTTCAAATAAATGAGCAACAACAAACGGAATAGAAGAGTCCCTTAACAAAACACATATTTATTTATTTTTTAAAGACTTATTTATTTTATTTGAAAGTTAGAGAGAGCGAGAGAGAGGTTTTCCGTCTGCTGGTTCACTCCCCAATTGGCCACAATGGCGCAGGTAAGGAGCCAGGAGCTTCTTCCCGGTCTCCCACACGGGTGCAGGGGCCCAAGCACTTGGGCCATCCTCCACCGCACTCCCGGGCCACCGCAGAGAGCTGGATCGGAAGTGGAGCAGCCAGGATTCGAGCCGGTGCCCATATGGGATGCTGGCACTGCAGGCCTGGGCTTTACCCGCTACACCACAGCACTAGCCCCAAAACACATATTTATAACAAAATTATTTTCAACAAAGAGTTCAAAGCAATTCTATGTATGGAGGGGAAGAAAATCCTCGAACAAGTAGAAAAAATGTGTGGAAAACAATTTCAACTCCTCTTCATACCGTATACAAAAATTAACTCAAAGTAGATTATGGACCTAAAGACAAAAACTAAAACTATAAAGTGTCAAGAGGAAAATATAGGGGAATATTTTTGTGACCTTGAGAAAGACAAAGATTCCTCAGACAGGACACAGAAAGTAATAACCATAAAAATTTGATGAATTAGGCTTGATCAAATTTAAAATTGCTGTTTATAAGAATGCAGTTAAGTAAATGAAAAGGCAAGTCCCAGACCTGGAGATAATATTTACAGTCACATAGCTGATAAAGAAATGAGTCCAGGATAAGTAAGGAACTTCTGAAAGTCAGAAATAAAAGAGGAACAAATCAATATAAACAATCGCAAATACTGCAACAGATACTTGACTGAGGAAAATGTACAACTGTCCAGCAAGCATGTGAAAAATATTCAACCCTATTAGTTATCACAGAAACGCAGATGAAGCAGCCTAATAAAAAGCCACTTTACATGAACTAGGATAGTTAAAATCAAAAAGATGAACCACATCAAACAACGGTGAGAACGTGGAGCAGCCAGAATGCTCATATACTTCCGATGGTTATGTAAAGTGATACTATAAACTCATATACAGCTTGGTGGAGTCTATATTCGAGGAAAATGCAAACACATACCCACAACAGATTAGTACAAGCGTGTTCACAGCTTTCCTGTTTATAACAGCCCAAACCCAGAGACCGTGCAAAGGTCCATCAATAGAATGAACAACCTGTGCCCTATTAGTATCAGAGATTAGGAAGTAAAACTCATGAACAGAATGCAGCACTTCACACAAGCAGCAGCGTGGCTGAGTAGCAAAATGAAAAGACAAGCAGAAGAGGATGCGAAGTTCACACTGCACATATCTGATAAAGGAACCACATGTTAAAAAGACGAAGACCCCCACAGATCACACAACCATCAAAAAGACACACGACCCATTAAAAACGGGTGAAACGGCTGAACAGGCACTTCTCACAGAAGATATATAATGGTTGATAAACACACGAAAGGCACTCCAAATCATTAATCATCAGAAAAGCGCAGATTTAAACCACGATGAGATGGCAACTCATCGTGGCTACAATTAAGATGACACCAAATGTTGGCAGGGATGTGGAAAATCTGGAACTCTTATCCACTGCTGGCCGGTTGGTGAAACCTTGTGGCCACTCTGGAAAAGGGCTGGCGGTTTCCAGCAAAGTTAAACACAATCTATGTGCGACCCTGTAGTTTTACTCCCAGAGGAATTAAAGCGTGTGTCCACCAGCCCACAGGAAGGTTTAAGTGAGAATTTTTGGAGCATGCTTATTAACAATACCACCAAACTGGAAACAACCCCAAGATGCAGCAACAAGGTTACAGACAAGCCAACGATAGTGTGTTCATACAATGGAATGCTATTGTGTGACAAAAAGAACAAATTATCAATATATTCAACAAGGAGGCATTTCATAGACATTATGCTGAGCAAGAGAAATCCAGACACAAAGACTTAATATTCTGTGTTCTGTTCATACAAAGTTCAACAAGAGGCCAAATTAATCTTTGGCAATAGAAATCAGAATAACGGTTGCCTATGGGAGTGAGGATTAATTGGAAAGGGCACAGGGGACTTTCTGTATGTCTGTTATCTTGCTTGGGGTGTTGCTTGCCCATGTGTACACATTTGTCAACACTCACTGAATTGTCACTGTCACATTTGTGCATTTCACTGTGTGCAAACTGTTGCTAAGAAAAGTCACTGACCTTTACCTCCTATTATGCACAAACTTAGTTCTAGACAGACTATAGCTCTACATCCAACAGGAAAACCATACAGTTTTTTAAAAAATATTTATTTGAAATGCAGAATTACAGAAAGAAAGGGACACACACACACACACAAAGAGAGAGAGAGAGAGAGAGAGAGAGAGAGGTCTTCTATCCTCTGGTTCACTTTCCAAGTGGCTGCAATGGCCAGAGCTGTGCTGATCTGAAGCCAGGAGCCAGAGGCTTCATCCGGGTCTCTCACATGGGTGCAGGGCCAAAGGACTTGGGCCATCTTCTGCTGCTTTCCCAGGCCATAGCAGAGAGCTGGATTGGAAGTGGAGCAGCTGGACTAGAACCAGCTCCCATATGGGATGCCAGCATCGGCTTTACCTGCTACACCACAGCACCGGCCCCGACAGTACAGCTTTTAAAAGAAAACACTGGTTGGGGCCGGCACTGTGGTGCAGTAGGTTACTCCTCTATCTGCAGTGCCAGCATCCCATATGGGCGCCGGTTCTAGTCTTGGCTGCTCCTCTTCTGATCCAGCTCTCTGCTATTGTCTGGGAAAGCAATGGACGATGGCCCAAATCCTCGGGCTTCTGCACCCACGTGGGAGACTGGGAGGAGGCTCCTGGCTCCTGGCTTAGGATCGGTGCAGTTGTGGCTGTTGCGGCCATTTGGGGAGCGAACCAGCAGACAGAAGACCTCTCTCTCTATCTCTCCATCTCACTGTCTGTAACTCTACCTCTCAAATAAATAAATAAAACCTTAACAAAACAAAAAAGAAAAAGAAAGAAAGAAAGAAAGAAAGAAAGAAAGAAAGAAAGAAAGAAAGAAAGAAAGAAAGGAAGGAAGGAAGGAAACACTGGTGGGGATGGCGCTGTGGTGCAGCAGGTTAATGCCCTGGCCTGCAGTGCCGGCATCCCATATGGGTGCCGGTTCAAGACCCAGCTGCTTCACTTCCGATCCAGCTCTCTGCTATGGCCTGGGAAAGCAGTAGAAGATGGCCCAAGTGTTTGGGCCTCTGCACCCACGTGGGAGACCAGGAAGAAGCTCCTGGCTCCTGGCTTTGGATTGGTGCAGCTCTGGCATTGCAGCCAATTGGGGAGTGAACCAGCAGATGGAAGACCTCTCTCTATCTCTGCTTCTCCTCTTTCTGTGTAACTCTGACTTTCAGATGAATAAATAAATATTTTTAAAAAATTTTTAAATTTTTATTATTTATTTATTTAAAAGTCAGAGTTACACAGAGAGAGGAGATCTGAGCCAGGAGCCAGGAGTTCCTTCCAGGTCTCCCACATGGGTGCAGGGACCCAAGGACCTGGGCCATCTTCTACTGCTTTTCCAGGCCACAGCAGAGAGCTGGATAGAAAGAGGAGCAGCTGGGACTTGAACCGGCGCTCATATGGGATGCAGGTGCTTCAGGCCAGGGCATTAACCTGCTGAGCCACAGCGCCAGCCTCAATAAATAAATCTTAAAAAATAAAAAAGGAAAACACTGGCATATCTTCATATACTTGGAATAGGAAAGATTCTCCAACAAATTGGTAAAATTGAACTACATTATTAAGAAGCTCTGGTCATCAAAAGTCACCATTAAGAGACTGAAAAAAAAAAAAAGGCAAACGACAGACAAGGGTAGATTTTATCCAGAAGATATTAAGAAAAAATGAGGCTGGCGCCGCGGCTCACTAGGCTAATCCTCCACCTTGTGGCACCGGCACACCGGGTTCTAGTCCCGGTTGGGGCGCCGGATTCTGTCCCGGTTGCCCCTCTTCCAGGCCAGCTCTCTGCTGTGGCCCGGGAGTGCAGTGGAGGATGGCCCAAGTGCTTGGGCCCTGCACCCCATGGGAGACCAGGAGAAGCACCTGGCTCCTGGCTCCACCATCGGATCAGTGTGGTGCGCTGGCCACAGTGCACCAGCCGTGGCGGCCATTGGAGGGTGAACCAACGGCAAAGGAAGACCTTTCTGTCTTTCTCTCTCACTGTCCACTCTGCCTGTCAAAAAAAAAAAAAAAAAAAAAAAAAAAAAAAAAAAAAGAGAGAGAGAGAGAGAGAGAGAGAGAAATCAATAGAGAAATCGGCGAACTTTCCTGGGTGGCCGGCCGGTGGGGACAGAGCTTGCCCTCAGTGCTCGGGACACAGCTCAGCGCGTCCTTCACAGCTGAACACCTGCTGGCCCTGCTGCTCCTAGGGACGTAGCCGCTGGAAGGCACGCACGTGCTCCCCAAAGACACACACAGGGGCACTCACAGGTAACCAGAGGGAGGATTCCAGCCAGGAGAGGAGAGCGCACAGGAGTAGGGCAGATAACCTGAAACAGTTTACGGGAAGGCGCATCTTGCAACACTGTAGTCAGAAAAGGAAAGGAAGCGAGAGCCTGAGCCGGAGTTCTGCACAGACACTGTGCGAAGATGGGAGTTGTCTGAGCAAGGACACCCCCTGCCCCTTACTACAACCCAACCCCCACCGCGGCAGGCAACGGCTTGTCCTGGAGGCATTCTTTAGGGGACCAGACTTCTCCACCGGCTCCTTAACTTGCCAACTGCAGGAAGTGCTGCTTTGCACACTCTCGCTCGGGGCTGACTGTCTGGCAACACTCCAAACCAGTGGACTCCTGTGCTGCTAACGACAGGAGCGCGGTTAGGAACAGCCAAAGCCTAAAAAGCAAGCCAATGTGCATCAAGGACAGAATGGGCGCGTTCCCTGTGTGCAGAATGGCAAACTACACGGCAAACTAGAAGGACGCGCGAGCGACAGTCACTCAGCATGCGTGCTCTCCCAAGCAGCCAACCAGCAAAGCGGCACAACAGACCCGGGGTGTGAGGTAGGGTGGTGACGCCGGGCGCCCGTCCAGGGAGGGTGGTGCCTGGAGCACTGCTCGGCCCGCCCCACCCTCCGCGTGCACCGTCACACAGCTGCCTCCTCCTAGGACCGTGTGGTCACACTGGGTGCGCCAGGACAAGCCAGGACAACCCCACACCACCATCCTGAACGCAGTTCCATCTGCCAAGCCCCCTTTGCCTTGAAGGTCACAGAGGTCACACAGTCCCTGGGATTAGGACGTGGGTCTCTTTATTCAGCCTGGCACGGGGATCACGAAAACAGAGAGATCATGAAAACAGGTAGAAAACAGAGAAAAGCTCTCTCCCTCTCTCACTGTCCACTCTGCCTGTCAAAAATTAAAAAAAAAAAGAAAGAAAGAAAAAGAAAACAGAGAAAGGAAGGGGGAAGTCTCCACGCTCGCACCTCCCGAATGCAAGCCCTCCTCACGCCGTTGGGCGCGTTTCCACCGAATCTGAATAAGCGAGGTGAGAGTCATCCTGCATGGGAGACGTCTGCACTCTGCTTCTCTGCTCCGAGCATTACCTTCCTAATTTTCCCAGGCTAATACATAGCTTCCGACTGTCATTTTCTTTTCTTTCTTTTTCTTCTTCTTTTTTTTTTTTTTTTTTTGACAGGCAGAGTAGATAGTGAGAGAGAGAGACAGAGAGAAAGGTCTTCCTTTGCCGTTGGTTCACCCTCCAATGGCTGCCGCGGCCGGCGCACCACGCTGATCCGATGGCAGGAGCCAGGTGCTTCTCCTGGTCTCCCATGGGGTGCAGGGCCCAAGCACTTGGGCCATCCTCCACTGCCCTCCCGGGCCACAGCAGAGAGCTGGCCTGGAAGAGGGGCTACCGGGACAGAATCCGGCGCCCCGACCGGGACTAGAACCCGGTGTGCCGGCGCCGCAAGGCGGAGGATTAGCCTAGTGAGCCGCGGCGCCGGCCCGAGTGTCATTTTCAATGGCTGTGTAATACTCTACGGCGTGGATGGATACAGCACAGTTTAGCCACCCTCTGCTCCTGTAATTTCACCTTTAAAAGCCGACTGTGGGTCCCTGCTTTTGGGTGGATTCCGGCTGTACGGAGGGGCAGGAACATCTTTCCCGCGTGTGACACCTGCTGCGCCCTGGGCCAAATTGCTCCAGAAGGGCGCAGCAATGGGTGCTCCGCCGACTGTGCGGCCGTGCCCTCCCCGGGACTCGCGGAGCCTTACAGCACGTGTTGTTCATTGCGGCCTTGTCCACCACTCCCTCCCTCATTCCCTCACCCCACACGCGAGGCTCGCTCTGTGCTGGGTGCTGGGAGTCACGCCAGCCTCGTGGTGGTGACCGTGAAGGCCGCCCTCGGGGAGGGGACGGTGTGACAGTGTGATCTCTTCTCTCCAGTGTTCCCGCTTAAAACAGAGGAGTCGGGGCCGGCGCCGCGGCTCACTAGGCTAATCCTCCGCCTAGCGGCCCCGGCACACGGGGTTCTAGTCCCGGTCGGAGCGCCGGATTCTGTCCCGGTTGCCCCTCTTCCAGGCCAGCTCTCTGCTGTGGCCAGGGAGTGCAGTGGAGGATGGCCCAGGTGCTTGGGCCCTGCACCCCATGGGAGACCAGGAGAAGTACCTGGCTCCTGGCTCCTGCCATCAGATCAGCGCGGTGCGCCGGCCGCAGTGCGCCGGCCGCGGCGGCCATTGGAGGGTGAACCAACGGCAAAAGGAAGACCTTTCTCTCTGTCTCTCTCTCACACTGTCCACTCTGCCTGTCAAAAAAAAAAAAAAAAAAAAAAAAAAAAAAAAAAAAAAAAAAAAAAAAACAGAGGAGTCGGAATACAGGAATACACAGCCTCGGCCCCTCTCTGATTTTCACTTTCAAAGGTATTTGTTTATTTGTTTCTCATTTTATTTAACAGAGAGAGACAGAGACAGATAAAGAGAGATCTTCCATCTGCTGGCTCATCCCCCCCCCCCCAAAGCCTTCCACAACTGGGCGTGGCCAGCGGGAGGCAGGAGCTCCGTCCGGACATCTAACGAGGGTGGCAGGGACCTAATTACTTGGGTTGTCACCACGGCCTCCAAGGGTCCACACCTGCAGGGAAGTGGAGTGGTGGCTGGAGCTGGTGGTCGCACCAGGTGCTCTGGTGCGGGGTGTGGCCATCTTAACTAGGGTCCAACTGCCAGGCCGAACGCCTCCCGGACACAGATCTCCAGTGAATCCGCTTGGCCGTTATCATCGTTTTGCGTAGTTATTCTCCTTGCTGGACTGAACTGTCCGTGAGGGAGCCTGCTGGACATCGGCCTGACACGGGTCCCCCTTCTTTTCCTCCGGGCAACTCTCCCTGGGCCCCCCTCACGGCGGGAGCTAAGGCAGAGCGCGTGACCCAGGCCTGACGCGGTTCTCAGTGCGGTAACGAAGCGCAGGGGTCTTTGGGGAGCTCCCAGAGAGAGGCTGGCTGACCAGCTGGGAGACACGCAACCTGGGGCCGCCGGGGACCATGTCGCCACCCTTGGGTGCTGCACGCTCAGGCGCCCCGGGCTGTGCAGCACTCACTGCTCCTGGCAGACCTCACGTCGCGGACCAGGACTGCACCAGCCAGGTGGGAGGGATGTCCTGAAATCCACCTACCCAGGTCAGTGCCATTTGTGATTACAAATGTGATCTGTCCACAGCACGGGCTTCTATTTATTTATTTATTTTTCAATCTTCCTATAAGATATCCAGTGATGAGAAGTAGAGAAGAAAAGGAAGACAGCCCAGAGGAAGGAAAGCAGAGGGCAGACACGGACACGGACCATGAGTGCCTGATCCAGCCATTCCTGACGCCAACCCTAATTCCAGACAATTCAGTGATATGAGCCAAGGAACCGTCACTAACAACCTTCACCCCTCCCCCTTCTACCCAGTGTGCCTCGGGGCTCTGTGATCTGTAAACGTGACAGGTGGCTGGCACCGTCAGGGACTCTGTCAGTTCTTTCTCTCCTCTCACGCCCCTCGGCGCACGCTCATTTCCCCCCTGTGGGTCTCCGTCCTTCAGTTCCCAACGAAGCGCGCGCCAGCCGCGCCTCCTGTTCCCTGCGGACGGCAGGCACGGGATTCGAGCCGCACGCGTCCTGCTCCGCGGAGAAGGGAAGGCGGCGCGGATCGGTGCCGGTCCGCAGTTCAGACAGCGGCAGCTGAGAGAGAGAGCGTGGTTCAGCCAGAGTCGGACACCTGCTGGGAGCTGAGCCCCGGGCTCCGCGGCCCCGGGTCTGGCTCCAGGTCCAGCTCGGGAAGCTGGCGTGGGGGAGCATCTTACGGCGGCTCCACCCCTCTGCCACCGCCTCACCACACGCGCAAGCCCCCCCCCAATTCCGTGCAGGGTCACGTGACTTATTTGACCGATGCTGTGTGTGTGTGTGTGTGTGTGTGTGTAAATTCTCAGCTGGGGCCTTCCGAGGCCTTGCATGTGCCCCCCCATGCCCCTGCCTTGGCTCCCCAGGAGCTGCCCCTCCCTCGCGTGGCCTCCGAGCCCTGGCGCAGCCGGGTCAGAGCGGGCACACAGGGGACCCCCGACGTCGCCGGCGCTCGCTCTGCACCAGCAGCTGGCGGACACCCAGGTGGAAACGCAGGTAGATACACCCACAAGGCCCGACGGTTCCTCCTCTGCGCCTCGGCCCTCGGGCGACCGGCACAAGGCGCGCACGGCGGCGGCGTTTGTAAGAACAGAGACCGAGGAGCACCCACACCGTCCGGTCAGCGGAGCGAGGCCGGGGAAAGCCCCGGCTTTCTGGAAGGCGGCTGCGGCTCGTCAGAGGCATGGGACAGCGCTCTTTAAATAAACCCGGAGGCATTGCCAAGACGCGCTGCGGAGTGGGGAAGCAACTGCAGAACAATATGTACAGTGGGATCCATTTATGTTAAACACGCGCGCACGCTTGCCCAAACACTGCTCACTCACCAGAGTACTACGCGCCTACTACGGGCGCGTTTTCAAAGATCTGGAGGGACCCACCGCCAGCCCATCACGGCGGTTCTCTCCGGGAGCGACCTTGAAGGCCGAGCGGAGGGAACTCCGGCTCCCCGCGGAACGAGGCCGCTGCGCACGCTAGACGCGCGACTGGACAGGCCTCCCTGATGGCCCCGGAGTCCGCGCGGCCCTGTGCGCACGCACCGTGAACACGGACGCAGGACTGTTCGCAGTGCCCTTCGGAGCACACAGCCCCGGGGTCAAGGCCGGCCCCGCGGGAGGCGCTCCATGTCGGACCCTTTTTCCCCTGTGCTGAGTTACACCGCACGCCAAGCGCCAGCTTCTAGCGGGCCAGCTCGGGCGTGCTCAATGCGACAGGGGCTCCAGGGTGCGGGTTCGGTCTCGCTGGCCAGACGCCGCTGGATTCGCACTCCAGCCCCTGCGTCCGGCTGGTGCAGACCCTGGAAGACGGCAGGGGACGGCCCAGGGGCGGGGCTCCCTCCGCCCACCCGGGTCCCCGCGCCCCACGGATGGGTAAACAGCAGACGAGGGCTCCCCTCTCCTCAAAAAACAGCTTTAGAAGTTTGCATTCTCCTCCCTTCAGCCTCCCAGCCCTGCCAACCCAACCCTGCTTCCAATCCACCCATCAGGCCGCGGGGACCTTGGTGCGCGCCTCGTTTATCCCTGCTGCACTGCGGGGGGTGCAGAAAAATGCCCCCCACCCCAAGACGGCCTAACCCCCGGAGCCTGGGAGGACGCGTGAGGGGGCCCCCCGTGCGGGCAAACGCCCCTCCAGAGGGGGAGACCAGGGCGGCGAGCAGGGATGGGGAGACGCGCGGGGCTGTGGGCGGGGCCGCGGGGCCGCCCCACCCCGGCTCTGGACCCGGAAGAAGGGGTCACGCGCGGGGCTGTGGGCGGGGTCGCGGGGACGCCCCGCCCCGGCTCTGGACCCGGAAGAAGGGGTCACACGCGGGGCTGTGGGCGGGGTCGCGGGGATGCCCCGCCCCCGGCTCTAGACCCGGAAGAAGGGGCCATGCGCCAAGCAGTGCGAAGGCTCGGAATTCCCAGAATCCTGCTCTTCCCTCCCAGCAGGGTGCTCCCGTCATGCCTCTGGCTTCCCAAGTTCCCTTCCAGCGCCGCCCCCTCCCCTCTCTCTCTCCTCTTCCAGTCACCGCGGCCCCACCCCGTCTCCGTCTGTCCGAGGCTGTTCCCCTCAATGAGATTTTCAAGGGACCACACCCTCTCCCGGGCCTTTTCAGGGGAGGGGTGTCTGTCAGTCGATCAGTCCGCCATTCTCGCTTCGCGCCTCGCCTCGAGCCCTTTCCCGCCTTTTTTTCTCCCGCCCGCGAAACGTGGGCGCATGCGCACCAACCGCCACTCTGGACCAGACGCGCGCAACCCACCCGAGGGCTCTTGGGAGCTCACGGGAACTCACGCGTGAGCTCACAGGAACTCACGCGTGAGCTCACAGGGCCTGGCGGCCGTCTTAGCAACTAGTGACGTCACGGAGGCCTGACCGCTCCTTATTGGCTGCCTTCCGCGGGCACCCGCTTGCCGTAGCAGGTGGCCAAGCGCCAGGTGGCGCTGAGCCCTAGAGCTCTTGGGCCATAGAAACCTTATAGACTCGTGTAGTCATGGCGACCCTGCCTCTCTAATTGCATTTCTGCGCTATTTGGTCGGTCGGCTGCTCTAACTGGGTATCTGTCGGGTTTGCCGCCTGTATCTGAGGGGAGGCCACGGAGTTTGGCGCTTCCCTCTCAGGATTTCTCTCCCAGCCGGTTTCGTGGAGAGGAAAAGTGACTTGAGTCGCCAGAGGGCGTGAGGGGTGTCGGACCTGGCCGGAGGAAGCGGGGGGAGTCCGCGGACCACATCGGTGCTCAGCCACCGCGCAGGCGCCCTCGTCTCCCGCCAGAGGGCGCCGCTGAGGGCGGGGGGGGGGCAGCCCTGGAAGCCTTGGTGACAGGTGACGTCACTCCGGGGGCCGCTCGTGATTGGCTCCGTCTCCCCCTGCAGTGGCCGGTGGTCACCGGCGGCTTGGAGGGAGGGGTCCCTGGAGGAATGGAGATGGCGTTGAGACGCGTCAGTGCGCGGAGGGCATTCGCTCCCCTGCCTCTCCAGCCGCCACCGCCGTGCCCCAGCGTGCAACTATTATTAGTGAGGACACCCACTGCCGCTTGGACCTATAGAACGGGCACCTGCTGTGGCGGCCGGACTGACATCTGTTAGCTCAGCTCTCCCTGTGCATTAGTAGACGCTGTTTCTCTGGGTGTGCCATTTTAGGATGACAGGGAAAAAAATCGAGCGCGGAGAACAGAGTGTTCCATGCAGGCCCTCACCGTCCCCCTGGTTAGTAACAGCCTGGGTTTCTTGGTTAATAAGCCAGCGTGCATGCGTTATTATTAGCTAACGTCTCGGACTTGCATTAGGGTTTTTTCCCCCTTTGTGTGGTATCTTGTACACTCGGCTTTTAAAATATACTTTTTTTAAAAAATGAATTTATTTGAAAGGCAGAATGATGAGAGAGAGAGAGGGAGGGAGACAGAGGTCTTCCATCCACTGGTTCACTCCCCAGATGGCCACAATGGCCAGGACTGGACTAGGCTGAAGCCAGGTGCCTGGAACCCCACCCAGGTCTCCCACATGGACGCAGGGCCCCAGCACTCGGGCCATCGTCCGCTGCTTTCCCAGATGCCTTAGCAGGGAGCTGGATCGGAAGTGGAGCGGCCGGGACTCGAACTGGTGCTAGGATGCAGAATCGCAGGTGGCAGCTTACCCCACGGGACCACCGCGCCGAGCACCAGACTTTAGTTTTAAAACGCAGCTTTAGGCTCACAGTCAAATTGAGAGGAAGTCCAGGGAGCCACCTCCAGCCCCCACCGCCACGTCCCCCGGCAGAGCCGTGCACCTGGTAGAGTGACAGCCTCCGTCGAGGCGTCCTCGTCCCCCGTGGCTCCCACCAGGGCTGTGAGAATGGACAAGGGCACGGTGACCTGGCCCTGCACAGAGAAGTCTCGCTGCCCTGCGAACCCTGTGGGCGCCACGCCTCGCCCCTCCCCTCCTCCCAAGCGCCCACTTTCCTGTGTCCACACTTCTGCCCCTTCCAGGTTGTCTCGGGGGTGGGACGCAGCCTCGTCCCCCCAGGTCTGCCACGCTCCTCTTCATTGCTGCATACTACTCCCTCGCGTGGATGTACCGTGGCGTGTTCCCAGCTCGGCGATTCTGAGCAGGGCTCGCGTGAGCATCCGTGTGCTGGTTTTTGTGTGAGGGCTGCGCCGGACGTGCGCGGGCTGACTTCCCCAAGGCCCCCGCGCCGCCTCCCACCCTGGCTGAACTACTCTGCATCCCGCCAGCAATGAGCACCCGCCCCCAGCCTGTGGTGTCACCCCGCGTGGACGCCGGTTCGAGTCCCGCCTGCTCCACTTCCGATTCATAATAATTCCGCCCAGGCCTGGGGTGTGGCGCGTGGGGGCCTTGGGGAGGCCACGGGCCCGGACGGGGCCACCACGGCGGAGCCCCCATCACGGAAGCCGGGCGTGTTCCTAAGGGGCCGCAGCGGCGTGGACACACACCAGCCCACGCCAGAGGCGCCGAGCCACCCCGGACTCGCCGTCGGCACGTACACCCCTGACGTCAGCACGTCCACACCACGTGCCGTCGGCGCGTTTCGAAGCAGGCGCCATCTGCGCTCGGACTGTGCGCTTTGCTGCACTTAGCGGGGCGGCCGGGGAAGCTGAGGTCCAGGCACTGAGCGGCTGCTTGGCGAGGGGGCTGTGGCTGGAAGGGGGGCCCAGCCCTGCTCCCCCGTGAGTCTTCGTCCCCCGGGACCCGGGACTCGGCCCTTATTCGGCAAAGGCCCCTGGGGATGCGGTTAGGGACCTCCCGGTGAGGCCATCCCCGCTGAGGGTTCCCTAAATCCAGCGCCAGGTGTCCTTCAGGAGACAGGCCGGGAGAGCCCGAGACGGATACGCATGGGAGCAGGTGCATGGTGTTCACGACCAGGGGGCGCTTCCCCCTCAAAGGCTTGGAGGCAGCCAGCCCTGCCCATGCCTGATGTCAGAGAGAGGGGCTGGCGCTGTGGTGTAGTGGGGGGAGCCACCGCCTGCAGTGCCAGCATCCCATATGGGTGCCGGTTCGAGTCCCGGCTGCTCCACTTCCGACCCAGCTCTCTGCTATGTCCTGGGAACGCAGTGGAGGATGGCCCAAGTCCTTGGGCCCCTGCACCCATGTGGGAGACCTGGAAGAAGCTCCTGGCTTCAGATTGGCACAGCTCTGGCCATTGTGGCCAATTGGAGAGTGAACCAGCGGATGGAAGACCTCCCTCTCTCTCCTCTCTCTCTCTCTGCCTCTGTGTGACTGCCTTTCAAATAAATAAATTTTTAAAAAAAATTTAAAAAAAACTGGAGGGCATCAGTCTGTTTCCGGCCAGCTGGTCAGTGGAATTTATCCCGGCAGCTCCAGCGGACACAGGGTTGGGGCCACTGTCCCTGGCGGACTCTGCGCATGGCGTGCAATGGAAGGCAGGCGTGAATGAACTGCTGGCCAGGGCGAGAGGTTCTGGGCTCCGCCTGGAGAGGCTGCCCTCACCCACCGGCGCCCGGTCCTGTCGGAACTGGCCATCAAGGGCCTGAACTCTCCACTGCAAAGTGTCGCGAGTTCCTGGGGGCAGCTGGGCCCGTCCCAGGGGAACACAGGCGGGGGAAGAGGAGAGTCGGCACGGTAGGGGCGGGCCCCAGGGCGCACTTGCCCGAGGTGGTGTCCACAGCCCAAGCAGAACCCATCCGAATCCTCTGCGGAGTGGCATGCAGGCGGGGGGCGGGGGGAGGGAGGAGCTGTCCACGGCCACACAGCGGGGCCTGCGAACCCGCGCAGTTGCACCATCTTGTGAATTTCCTCTCCCGATGACCTTCCTGGCGCTTCCTCCCTGGCAAAGCCCGCACCCCACGCCGGAGCCTAGGAACGCCAGGTGCTCACTGTCCCAGAGTGCTTTGCAGCCCTGGCTCACCAAAGACTGGCAAGAGGAAAAAAAAAAAAAAAAAAAGGAGCACAGAAGGGGAGGGGCCTGTCCACACCGCCACAGTGCGAGAACACGAAGGTGGGTGCCACCAGACGCGCTGTGCCCAGAACCGGAAGGGTGGAATCAACTCCAGGCTGGCTGTGTGCAAAAGACCTGTTACGTCAGCACAGGACATGGCTGCTCCTTTGAGCTCCTTCTGTTGGGCGTTCTGCCTTCGGTGGCCGTCTCGTGCACCCTGCCGAGGCCCGAGAATGACCGCTGTCCAGCAGAAAGCCTGAGGGAACGTCAATGAGCACCTGGATACAGCCCTGCCTGCAGTCCCTCTGGGCGCTCCTCTCCCTGGGCGGAGGTCTCCCGGTTCCGTCTGCGGCCTTGGGTTTGCTGTGTCCTCCGATTAGGATGGCCCTGACCCGTAACAATTCCCAGAAGCCGGCGGTCAGATCAAGGACGGTGCGGGCATTGGTCGGAATGCAGAGCAAACGCGCTGCGATCCGGCCGCCCCGGCCCAGGGAGGACAGGGGCCCCGGCACACGGAGACCCATGAGTGTGTTTATTCTGGTGTTGAGAGCCGCAGGGGGGACTGGCCGGACACGAAGGTGGCCCACAGAAGGGGTGAGTGGACACGGGTGTGTGTGTGCGTGTGTCTGGGGGGGACCCTGGAGTTGTTCGTTGACACTCATGGGGAGAATGAAGGCCGGGACACCCAGTCTTCAACAGACAGCAGACAGACACAGGGAGAGCTTTGGGGGCAGGGGTCCCCCAGACATGCAGGCCCCCCTTGCCTCGAGGGGAGCCCCAGGGAAGAGAAGACAGACACAGTGGAGGCCGAATGTCCCCCACCCAGAAACAGGGGGCTGGGCCAGCCGGCCTCCCACCCTTGGCCTCCAGGGCCAGGAAGGGCAGGCCCAGGGCTGCCCCGCACCAGCAGCTCGGAAGTTATGGCTTCGAGGAGATGAATTCATGGTCCGGGCAGGAGTGGATGGGGTCCTGGTCCGATCCCGGGCCAAGGCCAGACCTGCAGGACAGGGCAAGGGATGAGGGGTTGTCGATGGCAAATAATATGCTATGACCCCACTGGGCCGCTCCTTCCTCAGCCAGGGGTCCAGCCCCAGCCTCCTCCCTCAGACACAGGGGTCCAGCCCCAGCCCTCTGCCCTCAGACCCAGGGGTCCAGCCCCAGCCCTCCTCCCTCAGACCCAGGGGTCCAGCTCAGCCCTCCTCCCTCAGACCCAGGGGTCCAGCCCCAGCCCTCCTCCCTCAGACACAGGGGTCCAGCCCCAGCCCTCCTCCCTCAGACCCAGGGGTCCAGCCCAGCCCTCCTCCCTCAGACCCAGGGGTCCAGCCCCAGCCCTCTGCCCTCAGACCCGGGAGTCCAGCCCAGCCCTCCACCCTTAGCCCTCAGCCCCAGGCCCCCCCAGCCCCTCCCCCTCAGCCCCAGGGCCCCCCCCAGCTCCTACCCCAGCCCCAGCCCCCAGCCCCTCCCTCAGCCCCAGCCCCCCAGCCCCAGCCCCCACCCCTCCCTCAGCCCCAGCCCCCAGCTCCTACCCCTCAGCCTCAGCCCCCCAGCCCCTCCCCCAGCCCCTCCCCCAGCTCCTACCCCAGCCCCAGGCCCCCAGCCCCCCAGCTCCTACCCCAGACCCAGCCCCCCAGCCCCTCCCCCAGACCCAGCCCCCACCCCTCCCTCAGCCCCAGCCCCCCAGCCCCTCCCCCAGCCCCAGCCCCCACCCCTCCCTCAGCCCCAGCCCCCAGCTCCTACCCCAGCCCCAGGCCCCCAGCCCCTCCCCCAGCCCCTCCCCCAGCTCCTACCCCTCACTCTGAGTTCTCCTTCTCTGACAGTCCTTTGCTGCCCTTCGTGAAGCTGCTCAAAGTCTTCTCCTGAAAGAAGAGACCCAGGGTCAGGAAGATGGGGGGGGCAGGGGGCAGGGCCAGGACCCTGAGCACTGGGAGCGGGGGAGGGGACAGGGCCAGGACCCTGAGCACTGGGGGGAGGGGGACAGGGCCAGGACCCTGAGCACTGGGGGGAGGGGGACAGGGCCAGGACCCTGAGCACTGGGGTGGGGGACAGGGCCAGGACCCTGAGCACTGGGGGGGGGGCAGGGCCAGGACCCTGAGCACTGGGGGGGGGGCAGGGCCAGGACCCTGAGCACTGGGGGGGGGCAGGGCCAGGACCCTGAGCACTGGGAGCGGGGGAGGGGACAGGGCCAGGACCCTGAGCACTGGGGGGGGGGACAGGGCCAGGACCCTGAGCACTGGGGTGGTGGACAGGGCCAGGACCCTGAACACTGGGGGGGGACAGGGCCAGGACCCTGAGCACTGGGGTGGGGGACAGGGCCAGGACCCTGAGCACTGGGGGGGGGGACAGGGCCAGGACCCTGAGCACTGGGGAGGGGGGACAGGGCCAGGACCCTGAGCACTGGGGGGGGGGGACAGGGCCAGGACCCTGAGCACTGGGGGGAGGGGGACAGGGCCAGGACCCTGAGCACTGGGGGGGGACAGGGCCAGGACCCTGAGCACTGGGGTGGGGGACAGGGCCAGGACCCTGAGCACTGGGGGGGGGGGGGACAGGGCCAGGACCCTGAGCACTGGGAGCGGGGGAGGGGACAGGGCCAGGACCCTGAGCACTGGGGGGGGGGACAGGGCCAGGACCCTGAGCACTGGGGGAGGGGGACAGGGCCAGGACCCTGAGCACTGGGAGCGGGGGAGGGGACAGGGCCAGGACCCTGAGCACTGGGGTGGTGGACAGGGCCAGGACCCTGAGCACTGGGGGAGGGGGACAGGGCCAGGACCCTGAGCACTGGGGGGGGGGGACAGGGCCAGGACCCTGAGCACTTGGTGGGGGGACAGGGCCAGGACCCTGAGCACTGGGAGGGGCGGGACGGGGCCAGGACCCTGAGCACTGAGGGGGTGGGGGGACAGGGCCAGGACCCTGAGCACTGGGGGGGGGGGGACAGGGCCAGGACCCTGAGCACTGGGGGGGGGGACAGGGCCAGGACCCTGAGCACTGGGGGAGGGGGACAGGGCCAGGACCCTGAGCACTGGGGGGGGGGACAGGGCCAGGACCCTGAGCACTTGGGGGGGGGACAGGGCCAGGACCCTGAGCACTGGGAGGGGCGGGACGGGGCCAGGACCCTGAGCACTGAGGGGGTGGGGGGACAGGGACAGGACCCTGAGCACTGGGGGGGGGGGACAGGGCCAGGACCCTGAGCACTGGGGGGGGGGGACAGGGCCAGGACCCTGAGCACTGGGAGCGGGGGAGGGGACAGGGCCAGGACCCTGAGCACTGGGGGGGGGGGGAACAGGGGCCAGGACCCTGAACACTGGGAGGGGGGGACAGGGCCAGGACCCTGAGCACTGGGGGGGAGGGGACAGGGCCAGGACCCTGAGCACTGGGGGAGGGGGACAGGGGCCAGGACCCGAGCACTGGGTGGGGGGAACAGGGCCAGGACCCTGAGCACTGGGGGAGGACAGGGGCCAGGACCCTGAGCACTGGGGGGGGGCAGGGGCCAGGACCCTGAGCACTGGGGGGGGGGGCAGGGGCCAGGACCCTGAGCCCCGGGGTGGGGGGACAGGGCCAGGACCCGAGCAGCCTCTGTCTGCACCATCCTCTACTGCGCTCGTCTCCAGCTCTGGGCTGAGGGGCAGTGGGGTTACGACCCCATTCCACAGATGGGGAAACTGAGGCACAGAAGGCAAAGTCCCTGCACATGTGAGGGGTGAGGGGCGGACCCTGTGGGGCCCCAGAGGCGCCATGGCTTTGTCCCGGGGCACTGGGCAGCCACGGGCGGGAGAGGTGGGGTGACCCTCGGGGCCCCCTGCAGCCTGCCTGGCACTGGGCCGCGGCTCCCTGGCTTTGGATGGGCCAGCTTCGGCCATTGCGGCCATCTGGGGAGTGAACCAGCAGATGGAAGACCTCTCTCTCTCTAACTTTGCCTTTCAAATCAATCAATCGATCGATCGATCACTGCCCAAACAATCCATGATGCACACAATGTCCACTTTCACAGCCTGGCCGCGGACAGCCGCGAGGCCTGGGGGCCCACCAAGCCGTCACTCGGAATTCGGCTGCTTTCCGGCTTCTTGGTCTTACTGGGAGCGACCCCATCAATCACGCCTCCGCGGCCGACCCCTGTGCCTTCCTTGCCGTCCACAGAGAGGCGCGCGTGACCAGGCTGAGATCTTACAGATTTTAAGTTGTATTCGTTTGAAGGCGATCAGACGCCCGAGACCCCGGTCTGGTCTTTGTGCACTCCCGGGGCGTGGACCCCGGCCCCGGCGCCACGCACCTCCACCAGCTGGTGCCAGTGCTCCACGGGCTTGCGCGGGTTGGCCAGCATCTCGGCCCAGTGCTCGCGGCCGTGCGGGTCGGCGGCGTCGGGGCCCACGCGGCACACACCGATCACCTCGTTGTGCCCGATGCTGGCGGGGGGGGCGGGGGGGGACAAGGGAATGAGGGGCGGGCCCAGCCACCGGCCCCGCCCCGTGGGCCCTGTGCGCCCGTCCCCGCCCACCGCCGGCCCCGCCCCGTCCCCGTGGGCATTGAGTGCCCCAGCCCCCCCAACCCCCCACACCATGTGCCCTGTGTGCCCTGACCAGCAGCCGGCCTCGTCCTGTGGACCCTGTGGGCCACTGTCCACCGCCAGCCCTGCCCCGTCCCCGTGGGCACGGAGTGCCCCGGCCCCCGCCCCGCTGCCCGCCCTGGCCCGGCCCCACCCAGCCTCCAGTCCCGCCCCGGCCCCGCCCAGCTGCCGGCCCCGCCCCTGGGCCCTGTGCGCCCCACCCCATGTGCCTTGACTACTCCGGCCCCGCCCACCACCGGCCCCGCCCCGGCCCTGTGGCCCCGCCCCACCCTGGCCCCATGGGCACTGAGTGCCGCGGCCCTGCCCCGCCCCGGCCCCGCCCAGCCTCCAGCCCCGCCCCGGCCCCGCCCAGTCACCGGCCTCGCCCACCTGGCGGCCCCGCCCCTGGGCCTTGTGCTCCCCACCCCATGTGCCCTGACTACCCCGACCCTGTGGGCCCTGTGGGCCACTGTCCACCGCCAGCCCTGCCCCGTCCCCATGGTCACTGAGTGCCCCGGCCCCGCCCCGCTGCCCGCCCCGCCCCGGCCCCGCCCAGCCTCCAGTCCCGCCCTGGCCCCGCCCCGGCCCTGTGGCCCCGCCCCACAGCCGGCCCTGTGGGCAGAGTGCCCCGGCCCCGCCCTGGCCCGGCCCCACCCAGCCTCCAGTCCCGCCCCGGCCCCGCCCAGTAACTGGCCTCGCCCAGCTGCCGGCCCCGCCCCTGGGCCTTGTGCTCCCCACCCCATGTGCCCTGACTACCCCGGCCCCACCCACCCGGCCCCGCCCCGCCCTGGCCGCGCCCTGGCCCCGCCCTCACCAGTCGTAGTCCACCACGGCGATGCTGAGCCCCACGCTCTCCACGCTCTCGGGCGCCACGTCGAACACCAGCGCCTCGTTGTACGTGGGGTTCAGCGTGTTCTTCTTGATGGAGGTTTTCCGCTTCTTCAGACGCCGCCCCTCGCTGATCAGAGAGGCCTTCACATAGGGGTCTGGGGGCCGAACGGAGAGGCCTCAACAGCGACTCCCCCTCCGCCGCGGGGCAGCAGGCCGCCCGGGCCCCGCCCCACCCCCACCTCGCGGGGCACCCACCTGAGAAGCCGGTGAGGTCCATCGCTTTGAGGTTAGAGGCTTTGATGATGGTCACGGTGAGGCGCCCGGCCGTGGGGAGGTAGCAGAGCGAGAAGTTGAGCTCCCCGAGATCCGCCTTTTCCTGCAGCCGGGGAAGGGGTCAGCGCCGCCTGCCTCAGTCTCCCCAGCCGGCTCTCCCCACTCTGTCCACTGAACAGCCTGACTCCGCGCCAGCCTGCTGATTCCCACCGCAGCTGCCCGGCCGTCAAAGCCCATTTGTTCTACAGAGTGCATGGGAAGAGGCGCCGGCCAGAGGTGGGGGAGGGCCGGTGAGAAACAGCAGGCGGAGGCCCAAGGATGGATGCCTAGAGCCACAGCGAGTTCCAGAGAGAAAATGACAGAGCCCCAGAGAGGGGACAGAGACCCAGAGAGGGGACACAGGCCCAGAGAGAGAGGACAGAGCCCCAGAGAGGGGACAGAGCCCCAGAGAGGGGACAGAGCCCCAGAGAGGGGACAGAGACCCAGAGAGAGGGGACACAGGCCCAGAGAGGGGGGACAGAGACCCAGAGAGGGGGGACAGAGACCCAGAGAGGGGGGGGGACAGAGACCCAGAGAGAGAGGACAGAGACCCAGAGAGAGGGGACACAGGCCCAGAGAGGGGGGACAGAGCCCCAGAGAGGGGACAGAGCCCCAGAGAGGGGGGACACAGGCCCAGAGAGGGGACAGAGACCTAGAGAGGGGGGACAGACACCCAGAGAGAGGGGGGGACACAGGCCCAGAGAGGGGGGACAGAGCCCCAGAGAGGGGATAGAGCCCCAGAGAGGGACAGAGACCTAGAGAGGGGGGACAGAGCCCCAGAGAGGGGGGACAGAGACCCAGAGAGGGGACAGACACCTAGAGAGAGGGGGACACAGGCCCAGAGAGGGGACAGAGCACCAGAGAGAGGGGACAGAGACCCAGAGAGAGGGGGGGACACAGGCCCAGAGAGGGGGGACAGAGCCCCAGAGAGGGGGGACAGAGCCCCAGAGAGGGGGGACACAGGCCCAGAGAGGGGGGACAGAGCCCCAGAGAGGGGACAGAGCCCCAGAGAGGGGACAGAGACCTAGAGAGGGGGGACAGACACCCAGAGCGAGAGGGGACAGAGACCCAGAGAGGGGGGACACAGGCCCAGAGAGGGGGGACAGAGACCCAGAGAGAGGGGGACACAGGCCCAGAGAGGGGACAGAGCCCCAGAGAGGGGACAGAGCCCCAGCGAGGGGGGACACAGGCCCAGAGAGGGGACAGAGACCCAGAGAGAGGGGGACACAGGCCCAGAGAGGGGACAGAGACCCAGAGAGGGGACAGAGCCCCAGAGAGGGGACAGAGACCCAGAGAGAGGGGACAGAGCCCCAGAGAGGGGGGACAGAGACCCAGAGAGAGAGGACAGAGACCCAGAGAGAGGGGGACAGACACCCAGAGCGAGAGGGGACAGAGCCCCAGAGAGGGGGGACAGAGCCCCAGAGAGGGGACAGAGCCCCAGAGAGGGGGGACACAGGCCCAGAGAGGGGACAGAGCCCCAGAGAGAGAGGGGGACACAGGCCCAGAGAGGGGACAGAGACCCAGAGAGAGAGGGGGACACAGGCCCAGAGAGGGGACAGAGACCTAGAGAGGGGGGACAGACACCCAGAGCGAGAGGGGACAGAGACCCAGAGAGAGAGGACAGAGACCCAGAGAGAGAGAGGACAGAGACCCAGAGAGAGGGGACAGACACCCAGAGAGAGGGGACAGAGACCCAGAGAGAGAGGGGACAGAGACCCAGAGAGAGGACAGAGACCCAGAGAGAGGGGACAGACACCCAGAGAGAGGGGGACACAGGCCCAGAGAGGGGACAGAGACCTAGAGAGAGGGGGCAGAGACCCAGAGAGAGGACAGAGACCCAGAGAGAGAGGACAGAGACCCAGAGAGGGGACAGAGACCCAGAGAGAGGGGGACACAGGCCCAGAGAGGGGACAGAGACCTAGAGAGGGGGGACAGACACCCAGAGCGAGAGGGGACAGAGACCTAGAGAGAGAGGGGACAGAGACCCAGAGAGAGGGGGACAGACACCCAGAGCGAGAGGGGACAGAGACCCAGAGAGAGGGGGACACAGGCCCAGAGAGGGGACAGAGACCTAGAGAGAGGGGGACACAGGCCCAGAGAGGGGACAGAGACCTAGAGAGGGGGGACAGACACCCAGAGCGAGAGGGGACAGAGACCTAGAGAGAGAGGGGACAGAGACCCAGAGAGAGGGGGACAGACACCCAGAGCGAGAGGGGACAGAGACCCAGAGAGAGGGGGACAGAGACCTAGAGAGAGAGAGGACAGAGACCCAGAGAGAGAGGGGACAGAGACCCAGAGAGAGAGGGGACAGAGACCCAGAGAGAGAGGACAGAGACCCAGAGAGAGGGGGACAGAGACCCAGAGAGAGGGGGGACAGAGACCCAGAGAGAGAGAGGGGACAGAGACACAGAGAGGGGACAGAGACCCAGAGAGAGGGGGGACAGAGGCCCAGAGAGGGGACAGAGACCCAGAGAGGGGGGACAGACACCCAGAGCGAGAGGGGACAGAGACCCAGAGAGAGGGGGGACAGACACCCAGAGCGAGAGGGGACAGAGACCCAGAGAGAGGGGGCAGAGACCCAGAGAGAGAGGACAGAGACCTGGGGGGGGGACAGAGACCCAGAGAGAGGGGGGACAGAGACCAAGAGAGAGAGGACAGAGACCAAGAGAGAGGGGACAGAGACCCAGAGAGAGGGGGAAGAGACCCAGAGAGAGGAGGGACAGAGACCCAGAGAGAGAGAGGACAGAGAGCCAGAGAGAGAGGGGACAGAGAGCCAGAGAGAGGAGGACAGAGACCCAGAGAGAGAGGGACAGAGCCCCAGAGAGGGGACAGAGACCCAGAGAGAGAAGACAGAGACCCAGAGAGAGAGAGGGGACAGAGGCCCAGAGAGAGGGGGGACAGAGACCCAGAGAGAGGGGACAGAGACACAGAGAGAGAGAGGGGACAGAGACACAGAGAGAGGACAGAGACCCAGAGAGAGGGGGACAGAGACCCAGAGAGAGGACAGAGACCCAGAGAGAGAGGGGACAGAGACCCAGAGAGAGAGGACAGAGACCCAGAGAGAGGGGGGGGACAGAGACCCAGAGAGAGGACAGAGGCCCAGAGAGAGGGGGACAGAGATCCAGAGAGAGAGAGGGGACAGAGACCCAGAGAGAGGGGGACAGAGATCCAGAGAGAGAGGACAGAGACCCAGAGAGAGAGAGGACAGAGACCCAGAGAGAGGACAGAGACTCAGGATCAGAGACCCAGAGAGAGGGGAGACCAAGTCCTGGGGGGTCAGAGAATAGAGCACTGGGGACAGAGCCAGGGGGCAGCAGCAGAGCGAGTGGGCAGGCAGACCTAGAGGGAAGTGCAGCTTGAGACTCACTGCCCCCTGGCCCTGTACGAGAGAGAGAGAGAGAGAGAGAGAGACAGAGACAGAGAGAGACAGAGAGACAGAGAGACAGAGAGAGACAGAGGAGAGCCGCGCAGGGCTCCGGGAAGCATAGGCCCTGCAAGGCGCGAGGTTGGCGCGTGCGGGAGCTGAGGGGCGGGAGGGCAGGTGCCCTCAGATGTCAGCGCATGCAGACCTGGGAGACCTGGCCCGGGCGGCCCCCACCTCACAGTGCGATGCGTCTGAAAGAACAGCCTGGGTGGGGCCGAGAAGCAGGGAGTGCGGGGGGGGGGGGGCGCAGGGCCACTGACCGAGCCGCCCTCCACGATGTCCCTCCAGAGCGGGCGGTCGGGGGGCTGCTCGGCCAGCTCCAGGAGGTTGTCCAGCACCACCTGCCCGATGAGGTCGTGCCGCGAGAAGCGGTCAAAGTCGTAGACGCTGAAGTGCAGTTTGCGCTGGGCCAGCTCCGCCAGGGGCACCGAGAATTGAAACGTCTCGTTGAAGACGGGGTTCAGGGTCTTCCTGTGCACCTGGCGGGGCGGGAGAGAGCGAGAGACAAACACCATGTCCCAGCCCTCCTCCCTCAGACCCAGGGGTCCAGCCCAGCCCTCCTCCCTCAGACCCAGGGGTCCAGTACAGCCCTCTTCCCTCAGCCCCAGGGGTCCAGCCCAGCCCTCCTCCCTCAGCCCCAGGGGTCCAGCCCAGCCCTCCTCCCTCAGCCCCAGGGGTCCAGCCCCAGGCCCTCCTCCCTCAGACCCAGGGGTCCAGCCCAGCCCCTCCTCCCTCAGACCCAAAGGTCCACCCCCAGCCCCTCCTCCCTCAGACCCAGAGCTCCAGCCCCAGCCCACCTCCCTCAGACCCAGGGGTCCAGCCCCAGCCCCTCCTCCCTCAGACCCAGGGGTCCAGCCCAGCCCCTCCTCCCCCAGACCCAGGGGTCCAGCCCAGCCCCTCCTCCCCCAGACCCAGGGGTCCAGCCCAGCCCTCCTCCCTCAGACCCAGGGGTTCAGCCCAGCCCTCCTCCCTCAGACCCAGGTGTCCAGTACAGCCCTCCTCCCTCAGACCCAGGGGTCCAGCCCAGCCCTCCTCCCTCAGACCCAGGGGTCCAGGCCCAGCCCTCCTCCCTCAGACCCAGGGGTCCAGCCCAGCCCCTCCTCCCTCAGACCCAGGGGTCCAGGCCCAGCCCTCCTCCCTCAGACCCAGGGTCCAGCCCAGCCCTCCTCCCTCAGACCCAGGGGTCCAGCCCCAGTCCCTCCTCCCTCAGACCCAGAGCTCCAGCCCCAGCCCTCCTCCCTCAGATCCAGGAGTCCAGGCCCAGAGCCTCCTCCCTCAGACCCAGAGCTCCAGCCCCAGCCCCTCCTCCCTCAGACCCAGGAGTCCAGCCCCAGCCCTCCTCCCTCTGATGCAGGGGTCCAGCCCAGCCCTCCTCCCTCAGACCCTGGGGTCCAGCCCAGCCCTCCTCCCTCTGATGCAGGGGTCCAGCCCAGCCCTCCTCCCTCAGACCCGGGGGTCAGCCCACCGCCCGGACCTTGGTCTGGAACTTCTTCTTGCGGTCAGGCAGCAGGTAGATCTTGACATAGGGGTCGGAGAAGCCATTGGAGTCCTTGGCGGGGAGGTCCAGGGCCTGCAGGATCCGCACCACCAGCTGGTCGGAGCCGTAGAGGTACCGCAGGGCGAAGCTGATGCGGCCGCAGGGCGCCCCCGCGTCCCCGGCGCCCCCGGCGCCCCGCCGGCCCCCGGGGCCAGTCCCCTGGTACAGCTCCGGCTTGATCTGCCCGATGAGCTTGGCTTTTTCCTCGCCGCCCGGCAGGGGCAAGGGGAGGGCAGGCGGCCGCTCCTCACTGCTGGGGTCCGCCTGGGTGGTGAGAGTCTGCTGGGTGAGGGGCCGGGGCAGAGCTGGGTACCTTGGGGAGACCAGGGCGGGGTGAGTGGCTCCATGGGCGCCCAAAGCCCCGCCTCTCCCTCCTACCCCCCCAGATCCCTCCCTCGGCTCAGGGCTGACCCTGAACGAGCCCCCTGCGCCCTCTCCCTCTCGGCCTCCCCACCCCCACCTCCACACTGGCCCCAGCCCCTGTACGCCCTTCCAGGAGCGTCCTCCGCCCTCAGTCTGTGCACCCAGAGTAAGTGCGCCAGGGCCCCCGCGGCCAGGCCCCTGGGAGCTCCCTTCCGCCTCCACCCTCTCTCCTGCCCCCGCCACTGCCCCAGACCCAGCTGCGGCCTTGCCCCCTCCTGCCTGGGCACCTGTCCCTCCCCCCAGTCCACTCGTGGCCACTTCCGCACCCAGCACTGGCCCTGTCTCTCCTCCGCCCCAGCCCGTCAGCCGCGTGTCCGGGAGCTGGGGTCCGTCCCACGCCTCTGCACGGCGCGTCCCCAGCACCTGGAAGGCCAGCTCACCCCCTCGCCTCTCCGCCGGCTCTCAGTGAGGCAACCTCCCCCTCCAGGAAGCCCCCCCGGCCTCCCCCCCCCCAGCCTCCTGAGCTGTTTGACTGCCTGGCTGCACCGAGGCCGCCGACCTTGGCCATGAGAGTAGGCCTGAGCAGGGGGCTTCAGATAGTTCATGGAAAGTGCATATTATTAAAAAAAACAACTAGGCATGGATTTCGGACTGTTTTGCACCAAAATAAACTTATTTTTAAATTCTGCGTTTCCACGAACTTTTCGAAGCCCCGCGTGGGAGGAGCTCAATAAGCAAGAGCCAATCAAGGGACGAGGAAGAAACGAACTCCAGGCCCCACCGGGGTCCTGGCCTCCCTTGGGTCCGCTCCCCACTCCGTCCACTTTCCTGCCCCCAGCCTCCTCTTCCGTCCAGACTCGGGCCCTCAGCCCCTCCTCCCGGCCCCGTCACCCCGAGACCCACAGGCACGTATCTCAGCCCCGCCCCCCACCAGAGGAGCCACAGATGGGAAACAGACAGAGAGGAGAACCAGAGGCCCACAGTGGACCCCAGCCCAGGAGCCCCGCTCACCTGGTGGCGGGTGCCAGGCTTGTGACCTGCTGATGCGACTGGGCACTGGGCAGGCCCCCGCCACTGGGGGGCAGCAGGAGCGGCCCGGAGCCTGCCCCGCCCTCGGAGGGCAGCTCGGGGGACGTCTGGCTTGGTTTGACCCCAGCGGCCACCACGGCTGCGGCCGCCTCTGGGTATGAGTCCATGTCCAGGTAGGGGGGCTCCGGGGGCTCCGAGCCCCCTCGGCCGCCTGGCTCCAGCAGCTCGGCAAAGGGCGGGTGGTGGGCGGTGTGGGCGTGGTGGTGCGGGCCACCCAGCAGAGGGTGGCCACCCAGGCCGGCCCCCAGGTGGTGCCCGCCGCCCCCCACCAGGCCCGCCAGCCCCACCCCGGGGCCTAGGTCTTTGCGCAGGGGGCCGCCGCCCACTGCTGAGCCGCCCTTGTCCCGCCAGGGCACCCAGCACAGCTTCCAGGACACAAAGAGGGAGACACCCAGGAGCACGATGCCACAGAAGGTCACGATGACGGACAGCAGGCTCACGGAGATGTCTGCAGGGAAGACAGGGCGGTCGGAGGGCGCCTCCCCCGGGCGCTGTCCCCCGAGCGCCAGCCCCGTGCCAAGCCCGCATCCCTTCAGCGCCACGACCCCCTGGGGCGGGGGTTCCCCTGTGGTCGCGCCGCACACCGGGCACCTCCGGCCGAGGGGGTCGTAGGAGTTTCCACGGATAGGAAATGACAGATCCGGGACTGGAGTGCGCCGTCTCTCTCCAGCTGTCATTCTGCCCGTCGCTAGCCCACAGGGACTCTAAGAGGACCAGCAGGGCCCCTCCCCCACAGAGTGCTCCCAGATACACAGCACCCTTAGGCAGTTGCTGGGTGGCCCCGGGAACACATTCTGACCCCCCCCCACCCCGGGGCCGTACGCTCCCCGTTTGCCAAGTAGGAAAAACCAGCCCTGCCCCTTACGGCGGCTGGAGGGGATGCAGGAGGCCAGCGGCACGTGGGACAGGACGGCAGGCATCAGCCGGGGGAGGGGGGTGGCTCAGCATCCCACGTCTCAGAGCCCGACAGGCACCTCGCGAGGCTGGCGACGTGACCAACCCGCTTTTCCACGAAAGGAGACCAAGGTCGACAGGCACAAAACCGCCTGCCCCAAGTCACACAGAGGCTGCTGTGGCCCTCGCATCGCAACACCGCCCAGCGGACGGCGGCGCAGACGAGCCTTCTTGGACAGTAACACGTCCTAACGCAGCCGGCCCCTCTGAGTGCCCAGGACGCGTTAACTCGGTACCAGGAGTGGGCTTTTCCAAGTGACCGTCACGGGAATCTTTGTTTTGCAGACGGGGACAGTCCCTTCTCTCTCTAGACAGTGGGTTCAGGCAGAGAAGCAGGTAGTCCCGGACAGCTGAGTTCCAGGGACATGCAGTGGGAAGGGCACAGCCTTCGGGTCTTGTGCTGCCCGGAGAAGCCACAGCAGAGCGTGGCCCTAATCCCCACTTATCCCATTTCACAGATGACAAAACCAAGGCCCTGCCAGGGAGCAGGTGACCCTGCAGGACAGGCAGTGGGTGCTGGCGGACGTGTCTTGCGCCTCCTACCTCCCTGACCCACGGAGCTCCTGCCCCAGTGGCCCAGGCCTGCCGAGGGATCTGGAGGCCAGCGGAGGCCGTGAGCAGCCTCCGGAACGTGGGAAGCATTGGAGAGGGGGTGGCGTGGGAGAATAGTTAGACGGACGCCCTCCTCCGCTCCGGCCCGAGCCAGACCCTGTCCGAGTCCAAGCGTGGAGCCTTGTAGGCCTCAGAAGTTTCCCTTTGCCACGTGTGCAAACCACGGAGCTGCCTGGGCTCGGGGGGGTGGGGGTGGGGTGTTGTGCCGCCGTGCGGGCACGTTCACTTTGTTCCCCATCAGCTCCCAGGAGGAAGCCGCTAACCCCTTGGGAACAGGGTCTAGGGTGACCTGGGGCCTCCGCCGTGCTGGACAGCCACGCAGACACTGTGCTTTGTGTGGGGGCCCCGGGGGCTGGCGACACAGGTCGGCCACGTCTCTGCTGGGCCCCCAGTAACAACCCTGGGTGCCGAGGCTCGGCTGGGCGCCCCTGGTCGGTAGCATCGTCACAGCTGGGAGGACTGGGGATGCTCTCGCCTGGTCCTGACTCTGCCTCTGGTTGGCTGCGACCTGTGTCCTTGCACGGTGATACACCCTAGCCACGACGACAGTGGTTTGCCCGAGCTCTGTGTCTTTCTAGAGTCATGGAACGTGAGGCTGGGCTCGGGGACCGCCCGTCTGCAGCTCCGGGGGAGACTTAACCAGGGTTGGCACAGGTGCTCGGGAAGTCAGCTGCCACTGTGTGTCTGTCTGTGTTTGAGCCTCGTGTCTACCCTGCCAGACAGGCACTTTCTTTCTTTTTTAAAGATGTATTTATTTATTTGAAAGGCAGAGAGACAGAGAGGGAGAAAGAAAGAGAGAGAGAGAGAGAGAGAGAGAGAGAGAGAGAGAGAGAGGTCTTCCTTCTGCTGGTTCACTCCCCAGATGGCCACACTGGCCAGACCGAAGCAGGGAGCTGCTTCTCGGGGTCTCCCATGTGGGTTCCGGGGCCCGGGAACCCAGGCCACCCTCTGCTCCTTCCCCAGGCACCTCTGCAGGGAGCTGGGTCGGAAGCGGAGCGGCCGGGACTGGAACAGGAGCTCATGTGGCAGGCCAGTGTCGCGGTCGGCGGCTTTGACTATGCCGCAGCCCGGGAAGACAGGCACGTTCATCACCCCCCATTTGCCAGATGAAGGAACAGAGGTACGGAGGAGTCTTGTATCCAGAGTCACCCAATTTGGGATTGGCACTGTGGTGTAGCCGGTAAAACCACTGCCTGTGACGGCAGCATCCCATACGGGCACTGGTTCGAGTCCTGGCTGCTCCACTTCTGATCCAGCTCCCTGCTATGACCTGGGAAAGCAGTGGAGGATGACCCAGGTGCTTGGGCCCCTGCACCCACGCGGGAGACCCAGATGAGGCTCTTGGCTCCTCCTGGCTTCAGCCTGGCTCAGCCCTGGCCATCTGGGGAGTGAACCAGCAGATGGAAGACCTCTCTCTCTCTCTCTCTCTCTCTCTCTCTCTCTCTCTCTCTGTAGCTCTGACTTTCAAATAAACAAATACATCTTAAAAGCCATCCAGTTAGAAAGTGGGGGTTGGGGGGCTTCAACCCCAACCATTCAGACAATCTGACTCAACAGCCTAAGCTTTGACCACGACGCGAGATGCACACAGATATCTAGAGGGGTGTTGGTGGCATTGTGGGGAGGCCCATAGGAAAAAAAAAAAACACTCGAAAGGTCAGGGGTCAAGGGGACCACACAGCTGCTTCTCCCGAAATCAGAGGTTTCACGGAGGGTGAGGCAGGCTGGGTGGAGGTGAGACTCTAAGAGGGACTGGCCACTCTGAATCTCCACAAAATCACGGCCGTTGTAGGGGCGGGGGGGGGGGTAGCCGAGACAGCCGGGGAGGGGGACTGACCTGCATCCGGGCCCCGGGGGTAGCCTCGGATCCGTAGTTCCTCGAACTCCTGGCACCTGTCGTTGGTGTCAGCGTCTCGGACCCGGGCGCAGAGGTCCGAGACCAGGATGAGCGCCCGGCGGCACAGGTCGTCCTCGTAGTCTCCGGACATGGCGGCCCTCTGTCCTGAGCGTGGGAGGGCCAGGACAAGGGCACGGCGGGGAATGGGGCGGGGCAGAGGGGTGGGCAGGCGTGCGGAGATGAGGTGGGCAGAGAGTGGAGGAGGACGGGCCACAGGGACGGAAATCCGAGGCAGAAGGCAAGGGGCCAGGTGTCAGAGGGGGAGGGGGACGGGGAAAAGGCAGTTAGGAGCAGAGAGCCCCCAAGAGGGGCATTTGAGGTGGGCAGGCGAGGGTCAGGAGCAGGGCTTGGATGGGTGCGAGTGGACACGGAGATGGAGGAAGGGCAAGCAGGACAAGCAGACAAGGGTACAAAGGTCAGGGCTGTGCAGACGAAGGGGCAGAACTTAGGGAGAGACAGACAAGGCGACAGCTGTCCATCGCCCATTCGCTCATTCAGTCACTCTACAAACGTTCACCCAGCGCCAGCTCCGTGCCAGGCACTGGTGCACATCCACACCACCACCCAGGACACGCTTGGGCTGCGAGAACCCCTCTCCCAACAGACAGCTGGGCCCCCTGCCACACCACAGAGGAGCCAGGAGAGGGGGCTGTGGGCAGTGGGGCCGGGGCAGGGAACGGCACCTCGGGCAGCAGGGCTTAGGGTTGGAGAAGTGAGAGGGAGGCCAGGTCGGGGTAGACGGCGAGAGAACCAGGACACAGGGGCGCTCGCGGGAGGGGAGACCCAGACCAGGCAGCTGTGTGTCCTGGGAGCTGGACGGGAGTCGGGGGCGGAGGTGGGGACCAGAGTGAAGGAGACATAAACAGGGCGCACCGGAGCCCAGGAGGGAGGCAGAGACGAGCAGGGGGTGAGTCGAGGACTGTGGCTTGGGGTGGACAGCAGCAAGGAAGTGCCCGTGAGCAGCTGGTGGGGGACAGGACGGACAGAGGGGCGGTGGCGGGGGCCAGCAGGGTGTGGGCCGCAGCGGCCGAGCAGGTGCAGAAATGGACAGACAGCACGGGTGGCTGGGGTCCACAGACGGGGCAGCTGGGCTGTCCAGGAGGGAAGGTTGGACAGGGGCGTCAATGAGAGGGGGCCGGGAGAGAGAGGGGGACGTGGGGAGAGGGGAATTCGTGACACACGGCTTGGGGCTGGCATCCGGGCTGGGCTGGTGGGGGAGACCGGGTGCAGACAGATCAGGGCTCGGAGATGGACAGGTGTCGTGGTGGTGCTGCAGGCCGGGGCGGAGACGGGCATGCTCCGACTCACCTGCGCTTATCGCTGCCGGGTCCTGGGAGGCAGCCGAGGCGGCGGCTGGCGGCAGCCCATCGGGCTTGCAGGGCGGCAAGGGGCTGCAGACCCGTCCCCACGCGCCGGGTGCCGGCGACAGGGGATGTCTGATCCGAGGGCCGACGTCGGGAGAAAAGCTCAGCTCAAGCCTCACATCTTGCCCTACGCTGCCAGCTGCCCGACCCGGGGCGACCCCCGGGGGGTCCGGCCGCCCCCTCCCGCCTCCGGCCCCCCAGCTCCCGTTACGGCTTAGGGACTACAATTCCCTGCAGGCTTTGCGCGCTCACTGCTACTACGGCTCATAGGCCCGGCTCCGCCGGGGCTGCTGGGAGTTGAAGTCTTTAATGCCTCTCCGGGCTGCAGCGAGGATGCCTTTTTTTTTTTTTTAAGTGTGTGTGGGGGGGTTAAGATGCCGGGGTCCCAAGACGCTGCAGGGGAGGGGAACGGTGTCCAGGACCTCGGAAGGGCGCAGTTCGGAGTCCTTAGGGGCCATGGGTTGGATAAACGTGCCCCACGCCCTAGGGACGGGTGGGCGAGGGGTGGGGTGCGCCCAGGTGTCTCGGGACCCCCCCACCTTCCAGGGCCACGTGCCCCTCCCCCGAGAGCGCCGCAGCGCTCGCACTGCCGGGCCCGAGAGCCGCGCTCCTCTGCCGCGGTCCCCGCGCCCGCGCTCCGGGGCCGCCCCCCGGGGTCGGGCTGGGGCGGGGGCTGTGGCAGGGGGAGGGGAGGAGCGGACTCACCCGGAGCCGCCGCCGCCACCGCCGCCGCCGCCGCCGCCGCAGCCCCGCGCGCCCGCCGCGGTGCCGCCCGGCTCCTCCCCCGCCCCTGTCGCAGGTCCAGGGCTCCGCCCCCTGCGCCCCTCCCCCCTCCGCCCAGGGAGGGCGGGACAGAGGCTTCCCTGGACCCGGCGGGAGCCGGACACCTGGGGTCGTGACCTCCTGTCCCCCTCCTCTCTCCCTCAGGATCTAGAGGGCCTGGCTCTCCTCCGCCCTCTTATCCCAGGTGGGGCGGGGACCCCGGGTGGGGCAGGGACCCCAGCTGCCCCCCAACCTGAGCCGCTCTGAGGGCTGGAGTGGCAGGTAGCAGGACTTGGGCTGACCCCCGCCCCTACCACCCTTGCTCGGGACCCCAGCTTCCGCGTCAGCAAAGATACAGGCAATGAACCTGCTTCCTACGGGATGAAAAACCAGCCCGATATACAGCACTGGCACCAAGTAGGTGCCCTGGAGAGCAGCAAGTGGCGATCCTGGTGTATTAATAGCACTTAGCGGTGAGCGCCCTGCTGGCGCTCTGTGTTTCCTCATTCAGGCTTCAGGCTGGCTCCGGGTCGCATGCAGTTCCGTTATCCCGATTTCCCGGAGGAGAGCGTCCACGCTCCCTCGAGTGAGGTCCAGCTCCGCGCAGCCGCAGCCGCAGCCGCAGCCGCAGACCACAGAGGTGGCTCGGAGCCCCCCCCAGTCTCCCCCAGCACTGCCCCCCAATCAGCAACACCCAGATCGATACCGTCTCTAAGCTAAAAATTACTTCTGCAAATGTAAATTCTTTAAATATTTATTTATTTGAAAGGCAAGGCAGAGTTAGAGAGAGAGAGAGAGAGCGAGAGAGAGCGCTTCCATTCACTGGCTCACTCCCCAACAGCCGGGGCTGGGTCAGGCGGAAACCAGGAGCCAGGAGCCTCCTCCCAGTCTGCCCCGTGGGTGCAGGGACCCAAGCACGTGGGCCATCTTCTGCTTGCTGCCTTCCCAGGTGCATTAGCAGAGAGCTGGATGGGAAGCGGAGCCACCAGGACTTGAACTGGCGCCCATATGGGATGTCAGTGTCACTGGCGATGGCCCAACCCGCTTCGCCACCACGCTGGCCCCCACACGCCTTGAAGCCCTCCCACTGCTGCCACGCTCATGTTTCGCAGGCATCCTCACACCCCAGAGGCCCCAGAAATGCCTCCCGGTGGGACTGGGGGGCTCCCAGCTTTCTCTAGGAGGACCCACAGACGGCGCGGGCGCTCACAGCCAGAGTCGCGCCCGGCCAGGGCCTGCCCAAGTGAGACACGCAGGGTGACCCGTGCTCGGAGGTGGGGACACACCGGCTTCGCAGGCCGCTGACCACTTCCGCTTCCGCAGAGACGCTGGGAGTCTGAGAGGCGGCGCGCAGTCTGGGGTGGCGGTGCGCAGGGCACCAGGGTTCAGATCTCATTTGCCCTCCGCATGAGCGGCTTGGCTTTGGCCTCAGCTTCCTCCCCTGCACATGAGGACATTTTGAAAACCAGGTTCTAGCCCACTTTTGAGAATTCAATAAAATTCATAGGTGGTGCTTACGGGAAAAAATGGTTGGTGTTGTCCCAGCTGGTAATTACATGCGTTTGCTCATTTCATTTTTTCTAAAAAAAGATTTATTTATTTGAGCAGCAGAATTACAGAGAGGCAGAGGCAGAGAGAGAGAGAGAGAGAGAGAGAGAGAGAGAGAGAGAGAGGTCTTCCATCCACTGGTTCACTCCCCAGATGGCTGCAATGGCCGGAGCTGGGCTGATCCAAAGCCAGGAGCCAGGAGCTTCTTCCAGGTCTCCCATGTGGGTGCAGGGGCCCAAGGACTTGGGCCATCTTCCACTGCTTTCTCAGGCCACTGCAGAGAGCTGGATCGGAAGTGGAGCAGCTGGGACTTGAACCAGTGCCCATATAAGATGCCGGCGCTACAGGCAGTGGCACTGGGCGGGGAGCAGGGGACGGGTCCTCCCGTTCCTTTGGTGACCACTTCCGGAGCACCTACTGCGCACTGGGCATTTTTCTAGGCACCCGGGATTCAACTGGGAACAAAAGAGTCAAACATCCCAGCTTCAGGAGACTGCACGGTCTAGCCTAGGAGACGGGGGCGGGGGGGGGGTGAGAGGCTCCTCCCACTGGTGCCCCCGAGGAGAGCCCAAAGCCCTGGCTCAGGAGGGCGAGTGGGCAAGAGCCAGGTGATCATGGGCGGGGGAGGGGCGCGCTCCTGCAGAAGGAGTGGCCTGAGGACTGCAGGTCCCTGCCACCTGCCACAATGCCTGGCACGTGACAGGTACTCAATAAATGATGGGTGGATGGGTTGATAGAAGGATGCATGATGGGGGGCCGGCGCTGGGGCGTAGCGGGTAAAGCCGCTGCCTGTAGTGCCAGCATCCCATATGGGCACCGGTTTGAGTCCTGGCTGCTCCACTTCCGATCCAGCTCTCTGCTGTGGCCTGGGAAAGCAGTGGAAGATGGCCCAGGTCCTTGGACCCTGCACCCAAGTGGTAGACCCAGAAGCAGCTCCTGGCTCCTGGCTTTGGATTGGCCCTGCTCTGGCTGTTGTGGCCAACTGGGAAGTGAACCAGCAGATGGAAGACCTCTCTCTCTCTGCCTCTCCTTCTCTCTGTGTGTAACTCTGACTTTCAAATAATAATAAATAAATCTTTTAAAAATGCATTACAAAAAAGAATGTATGATGGATGGATGGACAGATGAATGGATTGGTGAGTGGATGGATGGATGATGATGTGTTGATGGGTGTGTTGATGAAAGGATGGATGTAGATGGCTGAGTGGGTGGATGGGTGGACAGATGAATGGATGGCTGAGTGGATGGATGGACAGATGGATGGGTGGGTGGACGGACAGACAGATGGATGGGTGGGTGGATGGACGTGTTGATGGGTGAGTGGATCGGTAGACAGACGGATGGAAGGGTGGACAGATGGATGATGGATGTGTTGATGGGTAGACAGACGGATGGAAGGGTGAGTGGCTGGATGGATGGTGGGTGTGGGAGAGCAGAGGAAAGAATGGATGGATGAGTGTGCACAAACACTGGTGGCTGCACACATGGCTGCTCCTGGAAGTAGAGGCAGGCACGCACCCAGAGACAGGCACGCACACACGGAAACACACTCTCCCTTCTCCCGGTGCTCGCCCTGGAAGAGAGCTGGGCCAGGCTTGCAGGGGCTGCGTGCACAGGGGGTGGGAAGGCAGAGCCTGCAGGCAGGGCAGTGAGCAGCCCCCCCCTCTCTGCGGTGCTGACATCATTTCTGGATTGGGGGAAAATGCTGATGCAGGGATGTGCGTCCCAGGCCGGGCGCCAGCCGGGGGAGTGGGACTGGGAAGGCCCTGGAAGGCAGAGAGACAGGCGAGGTGAGGGAGAGCTGGATGGAGACACGGAGAGCAGAGATGGGGAGAGAGAGTGGTGGAGACAGAGGCAGAGGTGACGGGAGAGAGAGATGGAGACGCAGAGACACAAGCCATTGCACGGAGCTGCAAAGAGTAAAAGGCAGAGACACAGAGACCGACAGGGACGGGCACTTGGCCTGGGGGCTGCAGCACCGGCGTCCGACCTCAGAGTGCACTTTTGACTCCGGCTTCCTGCTCCTGCAGGCCCTGGGAAGTGGATGGAGACCCGGGTTGCGTTCCTGGCTCCTGGCTCTGGCCTGGCCCAGTTCCAACCCTGCGCACTCTGGGAGTGGGGAATGAGCTTCATCTCTGTACACCTCCGCCTCTCTGATAAATGCATAATTGAAAATAAAAATGCAGAGACTCAAGGAACAGTCACTCAAATCCAGACGCGGAAGGAGCCGAGGCCGGGTTTCAGGGACTGGTGGAGAGGAAGACAAAGCGCAGAGAGCAGGGGTGCACTGAGAGAGCGAGACAGAGCGAGCATCAGGGGGAGGGAGATAGAGGGGCTCATAGTGGCAGCTGCAGAGGGCACAGGGACCGGGACCGGGGCACGGAGGCTCCCTGCCCAGCCAGCTCCGATTTGAGGGTTTGACGAACCTTGCTATTCACTCCCCAAATGGCCGCAATGACTGGGGCTGGGCCAGGCTGAGGCCAGGAGCCTGGAACTCATTGTAGGTCTCCCACATGGATGCAGGGAAGCTGCACATGGGCCAGCTTCTGCTGCTCTCCCAGGTGCATGAGCAGGGAGCTGAACTGGAAGTGGAGCAGCCGGGACTTGAACCAGTGCCCATAGGGGATGCCAGTGTCGCAGGTAGTCACTTTACCCACTGTGCCACAGCGCCAGCCCCGCCGACAGTGCTTGAAAGTCGACTCATTGGTAAGAGAAGAGGAGGCTGAGGATCAGAGAGGGGAAGACATTTGCCCAGGGCTGCACAGCCTGGGCGTGGCATTCAATGCCGACCTGTTCCATTCCAGAGCCAGAGATGGGTCAGGGACAGATCCCTGAGCAAGGCTACGGACAAACTATGTCCAGAGGTCTGGAAAAGGAGCAGAGGAAGAAGACAGAAAGCACAGGTGGGACCCCACAGATGCCCACAACGGGGAGGGTGCAGCCAGGAGCTGGGAGGAGCTCAGTCCAGGCCTCCCACAAGGGGCGGGGCCCCAGTCACCTGCACCATCACCGCTGCCCCCCAGGCCCGCAGCACAGGAAGCTGGAGTGGACTCAGCCAGGCGTTTCAGCGGCGCTGGCACTGCTGGAATGGCCACCGCTGTTTCCTGTCGGAGAGGAGGGTGCCCACGACTGGGAATGAGGGGAGGGAGAAGCGTCACCCAGGCAGAGGCCCTGCGAGGGCGGGCGCGTCGGCACAACGTGGACTAAGGGGACTCTTGGCAGGGCCGGCGCTGTGGCGTAGCGGGTAAAAGCCGCCGCCCGCAGTGCTGGCATCCCATGTGGGCGCTGGTTCAAGACCCAGCTGCTCCACTTCTGATCCAGCTCTCTGCTGTGGCCTGGGAAAGCAGTAGAAGATGGCCCAAGTCCTTGGGCCCCTGCACTTGCATGGGAGACCTGGAAGAAGCTCCTGGCTCCTGGCTTCGGATTGATGCAGCTCCAGTCAACTGGGGAGTGAACCAGTGAATGGAAGACCCCTCTCTCTCTCTCTCTCTCTCCGTCTACCTCTGCCTCTATGTAACTTTGCCTTTCAAATACGTAAATCTTAAAAAAAAAAAGGCTTCTTGGGACACCCACACCCCAAAGCAGAGTCCTCTAACGCACTTGAGAAGCAGCAGATGATAAACCGAGTGCTTGGGCCCCCACCAAGAGACCAGGATGGATTGGCCCATTGGCCTTGGCTGTTGCAGGCTTTCAGGGCGAGGAAAAAAGCGGATGGAAGATCTCCTTTTCCTCTGTCTCTCCCGCTCTCGCTGCCACTCTGCCTTTCAAATCAACCCCCAATCTTTAAAAACACACGTGGCAGCACAGGCATGGGGTGGGGGCGGTGTCTGCAGGGGTGAGGTGGGAGAGGGAGGCGGGGCTAGATCCTGCCAGTCTTGGATGCGTGCTGAGCGCCTGAACCGCTGTCCAAGGTGCTGAGAGCCCACTGGGGCCTCGCCTTGACTGGAAGCGGGGATACGGAGGAGGCCGGCAAGGGCCCAGGTGGGGGCGGGACGAGGTCTGAGCGGCTGCACCCTCTGGGAGTGTAGCGGGGAGGTAGGGGCAGAGGCTCGGGGCAGAGGGATCCAGCGTGGCCACTGACAAGGTGTGAGGGCTGGGAAATGGGGGGGGGGGCGCTGGAGGGGAGAGGAGGAGGTGAGGGAGTCGGGACCGGGAAGAATGGAGTGACACTCTTTAAGCCTGCTTTGTTTCAATCACCAACGCCAGGAACTCCGGTCAAACGGATCTAGGCCTACGGGGGAATGTATGGGGTGGGTGAGTTTCAGGCACCACTGGATCCAGGCGTCCTGAACCTCACCAAGGCAAGTTCTCTCGCCCCGTGTGTGGGGACGTGGTGGCTGGACTCCGGCCAGCCTCGCAGCTTCAGTAGGAAGGCCCTCTTCCGGAGGTGATGTGGAGGTCCAGGTGCTGCTACCTGGAGCCGAAGGGAACAGCACGAACTCAGGGCATGCGGTGGCCATGCAGAGGCGCTGCAGGGCCCAGAGCTCGCGCCCAGCACTCTGCAGAGGCAAAGGGAGGGGGCCCCAGGCCCCAGGTGGGCCCCTCCCCCCCGGCCGTATCCTGGCAACCGGGCCCCGTGCCCACCGAGAACCCCGTTTCTGTTTGAATCTAGCCTGGGTCTAACCCGGGGCTGCGAGAGGCAGGGTCTGAGCGCAGGGCAAGTGGGAGAGCAAGGGCATGGCCGAGGTCAGGGGCGGTGGCTAGCTGGGGAGCGATGGAGACAGGAGGCCGGGGGCTGAGAGCAGGGAGTGCGGGGAGACCCAGAGAGGCCGGGCTGGCCAGAGCGGGGCGGAGAGCTGTGGGGAGTGGGCGGGACGGCGGGATGGGGAGATGCGGGGGGCACTGATAGAGCGGGAGCCGGGTGAGATGGAGCCAGCCAGGAGAGAAGTCGGCAGGAAGAGGGCGGAGAAATCGGGCCAAAGAGTGGGGCGGTGGGGAGAGCGAGAGGGGGCGAGGGGGAGCGAGCGATGGGGCTCCGGGGGGCAGGAAGCGGGGCAGTGGGGCGCCCCGGGCGTCCCTGAGCTCAGGGGCACCCGCGTGGCGTGGCGGCAGCCCTCCAGCCCCGTGTTTCTCGCCCGGGAGGAGGCAGCGGCGGCGGCAGCGGCGGCGGGGAGAAGGAGCGGGGGCGGGGGCCCCAGCCGGAGCCTCTCCTGCCGCCCCCCTGAGACCTCCCCCACCCGCCTTCCCAGGATGCAGCCAGAGGTGGAGACCCTGTGCTCCTCCACCCAGGGCAACCCCGGCCTGCACAGGGAGGCAGGTACGGGTCTGGCCATGGGGGGAGGGCGGGGGGAACTCCGTCGTCCAGGGATCCTGGCCGTCGGTGAGGCGCCTTCCAGGCTCCTGTTCACCGATTTCCCGGACAGAGCCCTCCCCGACTTTTCCAACTCCGGGCCTCAAACTACATTTCCCATGAGCCTCTGCACTGGCCGGGCAAGACTCAACTCAGAACTACGTTTCCCATGAGCGCCTGCAGCTCCCCAGCCAATGTGCTGAACGCAGAACTACATTTCCCAGGAGGCTCTAGGGCCTGCTCTACTCCCCTGAGTGCCCTCAGCTGTCTCCCACCTACGCCTACGTTCACCCCAGGCGCTATTTAACAAGAGCTTCTGAGACGGTGGTCCTACCTTGCTTCCTTCTTTATTTTAAAGAGTTACAGAGACAGAGATGGTCCATCTGCTGGTTCACTCCCCAGATGGCGCTAATGGCCAAGGCTGGGCCAGCCCAGAGCCAGGACCTGGAACTCCATCTGCGTTTCCCACGTGGGTCTGGGGGTTCAAGGATTTGACCCATCTTCCGCTGCTTCCTTAGGCGCGGTAATTAGCAGGGAGCTGGATCAGAAGGGGCGCAGGCAGGACTCGAACCGGCGCCCACATGGGATGCCAGCGCCTGTGTCCTAACCAGCCAGGCCTAGCGCACGCCCACGCCCACGCCCACGTTGGTATTTTTTCATTGTTTGCCAGGTGTCTCTGCCGAACAAGTGTTGGGGGGCCCTGGTTTGAACTGGGTGGGCCCTCCGGAGACGGGCAAGCAGGAAGCCATGGCGCTGGAGGCGGCCCGTGGGGCGAGCTGTGAGCGCGGCTCTGGGCCAGCGGACGCCCCCCGTGGCCTCCGTGCCCGCAGGCGGCTTCCGAGCGGACCCAGGCCAGCAGAACAGGTGCTGTGTCTTCTCCCGTGGCCCACGTTTTGTTCACCCGCCTGGGCCGTGGGACAGCCTGCAGGCCCGTTCAAGTGGGACATCGCTGCATTCAATCAACTATTGTCAGAGTGTTGTGTCGTGTCAAGGCGTCATTCAGGATAGGTTCTGCCACACAGAGAGCCCAGAGCGCAGCGGCTACAGAAGACAGGAGGGCAGGTGTCCTGGGGTGGGGGCGGGGGAGGCGGGGCACCGCGCTTGCTCACCGCGTCCACACTCCAGGCCAGGCTGGCCGGAAGAGGGAGCAAAATGGAGTGAGTGCCTTCCGCTTCCTTCTGCCCGGCTGTCCGCCCTCGGTGCCCCCTCCAGGGCCCAGCACAGGGCCCCGGCTGCAGCCTTACAGGGCCGGCACAGAAGGGTGGGCTTCGGAGCTGAGCGACAACCGCTTTTCTGGGGGCTTCCAGGAAAAGCACCTGCTTGGCCCAGGTGGGCTCAGCGCAGCTGATCCTGGGTTCCCCCTCCCCAGGAGCCCCCCTTGTGGACCTGGAGACCCCCGAGGAGACTCCGACTCGGAGCCTGGGCAGGCCTGTCAAATCCTCGTGAGTGGCCCCTGGCCCCGTGACCTCTGCCCCTCCGCCCCACGACGGCGGCGATGAGTTCCGACCTGTCCACCCCGCCGCCCCTTTCCCAGGAAGCAGTACCTGCGGCAGGTGATCGCGGAGTACGAGGCCCTGGATCGCGAGCTGCCCTGCATCCGGAAGTTCCCCATGCCGCCCGCGGCCCAGCCACTGTGCCTCTGCATGGAGACCTCGGTGAGCCGGCTGGGGGGTGGGCGCGCAAACTGGCCACCCAGCAAAGCCCGGCCCCAGCTTCTCGCTGCACTACACCACCCGTCCTCTCTGTGGCCAGCGGCACCTGTCACATGCCCAAGGCGGCCCTCCCCCAGCGGGACCGATCTCACGGTCTCCTTGTAGCTGCCCCTATTCTCTGGGCCAGGGCCACGGCGTCCAGCCGGGTGCTGTCCAGCTGAGCGATCATCTAAGTTTCTGAGTGTTACGTGGACAAGGCGTCACCCCCGCCCCAGGCCCCGCATTCCCTAAAATGCACGCGTCGGGGGCTGGCGGAGGCCCCCGGGAGGGAGCTCCTAGCCGCTTTCCGTGACCTGGGGACGCGCGGGCCACGGTGCCCGGTCATTCGCGGACTGGCGAGCGCTGGCACTGCTGGAAGCAGGGCCCTTGCACCTGCGGGGGCCCCGTGGTTCCCCGCGCCGCGTGCCCCTCGGGTGGCTCTGCAGTTGCGGTCCAGCGCGCGCCGGCCGCAAGCAGGGCGCCCCCGGCGGAGGCCCCTCTCCAACCGCGGCCCTCCGCAGGAGGACTTCACCCACCTGGAGGTGCTGGAGGCGCTGGAGGCCGAGTTCCCCGGGGCCATGGAGAGCGGGCGCGTGGACAGCATCCGCTTTGAGAACATGAACGTCATCTGTGGCACCGCAGGCCGCCGGGACCGGTGAGCCCGCGGCGGGAGCGCGGCCAGGGGGCGGGCCCTGGGGCCAGAGGCGCTGGGGGCGGGCAGGGGCCACGAGGTAAGAGCGCGATTGGATAAGGGCGACGAGAGGCGTGGCCATGGTAGGCTGTGCTAGGGGTGGGGTAGAGGAGGCGGGGCCTAGGTAAGCACGATTGGGTAACGAGCTGAGGGGCGGGGCCGAGAGGGAGCCCGCTTGGGGGGGCTTGGCCTAGGGTAGAGGCGCTAGGGGCGGGGCCGGGCCCACGAGGTAAGAGCGCGGTTGGATAAGGGCGACGAGGGGCGCGGCTAGGGTAGGCGGTGCTAGGGGTGGGGTCGAGGTGAGAGGAGTAAGGAAGCGGGGCCGGAGCCAAAAAAGTAAGAACGGGATTGAGTAGCGGATCTGGTGGGCGGGGCCTAGAGCGTGCACGCTGAGGGGCGTGGCCTAGGTTACAAGCGCTAGGGGCGGGCCGGGTCCACGAGGTAAGAGCGCTGTTGGGGGAGGGAGCTGGGGGCGTGGCCTAGGTTGGGGGCGGGGCCTGGGCCACGAGGTAAGAGCGCTGTTGGGTGAGGGGGCTGGGGGCGGGGCCTAGGTTAGAGGGGCGGGGCCGGGTCCACGAGGTAAGAGCGCTGTTGGGTGAGGGAGCTGGGGGCGTGGCCTAGGTTAGGGGGCGGGGCCTGGGCCACGAGGTAAGAGCGCTGTTGGGTGAGGGGGCTGGGGACGTGGCCTAGGTTAGAGGGGCGGGGCCGGGGCCACGAGGTAAGAGCGCTGTTGGGTGAGGGGGCTGGGGGCGTGGCCTAGGTTAGAGGGGCGGGGCCGGGGCCACGAGGTAAGAGCGCTGTTGGGTGAGGAGCTGGGGGCGTGGCCTAGGTTACAAGCGCTAGGGCCGGGCCGGGTCCACGAGGTAAGAGCGCTGTTGGGTGAGGAGCTGGGGGCGTGGCCTAGGTTAGAGGGGCGGGGCCGGGGCCACACGAGGTAAGAGCGCTGTTGGGTGAGGGAGCTGGGGGCGTGGCCTAGGTTAGAGGCGCTGAGGGTCGGCCCTTCAGCCTCGGCCCCGCCCCCTTGCAGGTGGCTCATCACGGTCCTGGACTTCCAGACGCGGTCGCACCTGCTGCGCTCCGGGCTCAGCCCCCGCGGGCTCGCGCACCCGCTCGTGCGCCACGACGAGCTGCTGCTGGGCGACTACCGCCTGCACCTGCGCCGCGCCCTGGTGCGACGGCGCATGCTCGAGGCCCTGGGGGCGGAACCGGCCGAGGAAGACTGACGAGCGGGAGGGGACGGCCCCGGCTGCGCCTGCGCACCGCCCGTCTGGCGCGGGCGACCCTCCCCGCGCCCCGGAGGGAAGGGGGCGTTGCCTCCCCAGAAAGGAGGCGGGGCCGGCTCGAGGGGGTGGATACTGTGAGTTTAATTATAAAGAATGACCTGGTACAAAAGCCATTTCTCTCTGCAAAATCTTGGTGGGGAGTCAGGGGGAGGGAGGTGATGGGGGGTAGGGACGAGCCCCCATACTACAACCCCGCCTCCCCAATCTTCAACTCTGCAAATGGACGCCTGGGCCCCAGCCCCTGGACGGATACACTGAGGCCCGCCAAGGAAAGACCCGGGCGCCGGGGCTCTCTACGCGGACCGAGCCCTGTCCACAGCAACCAGACGTCTGCCTTCTCTTCCTCCTCCCCCACCCCCCTTGGAAGACAATTCTCGGGCTTTTATTTCAGGTTTTTTTTTTTTTCTGGATTTTTTTTCGTGTGTGTGTGTCCCTAGGGTTTTTGTTTCGTATTTTCGTCTTATGTTATTGTTTCTCTTTTTGCTTTGTCTCTCCACCCCGCGCTGCTCCCCCCATCCAGACCCTCCCCCCTCCCACCCGGCCTCTCCTCCCCCCTCCCCGCTCCCTCCCCCCTCCCCAACCCCGCGGCACCCATCCAGAATGAACAAGCCCTTGGTAGACAGGTGCCGCGCAGGCCCCCTGCGGACCGGGGGCATCCGCCGAGGGGGAGGGGGCGGGTAGGGGCTCCTCTCCTGGCCACCCCTCCCCCCTCCCACAACCCTCCCACAAGGTTCCCCGCAGATCCCTGACGTGGTGAGGGGAGGGGCGGCCCCCTCCCCTCATGGACTGAGCGCCCCCCCATCGGGGGTAGGGGGCAGCTGAGGGGGGAATGGGCTTGGGGGGGAGCTCCCTTCTTTGGCAGCTGAACACGGGGGGGGGGACCTGAGGGCGGTGCCCTCCCCCCTTGACCCACAGCAGGAGAGGGGGCCTCTCAGGTAGGGAGGGGTGGCTTCAAGTTCGCAAGCCCCAGGAATAAGGGGAGGGGGCGGCGTGCGGGAGAGCGAGCCATGCTGGAGGGAGAGAAGGAAGGGGTCCGGAGGGGGCGAGGGGCGGCTGGGGCGGCGGCCCAGGGACAGGAGGAGTGGGGGGTGTAGAGCGCGGAGCGGACGCGCAGGTGTGCGTGGAGCCGCCTCGCCAGGAGAAGCGAGGGCGGCAGGTAAGAGTAAAGGCCGAGGGGGAGAAAGGCTGGCCCAGCCCGGGCACGCCGCCTGGGACGGAAACGTGGCCCGGGAGCGGACGGCAGGTGCAGCAGCAGTCACCGGAGTGAGCAAGGCGCGGGGAAGGCCCCCGGGGAGGGAGGCTGTGGCCCGGCGTGGAGAGGGGGCGAGGGCGGGGCCTGGCGAGGAGGGAGGCAGGTGTGCAGGGGGTGTGACAAAAGTGACAGTGTGGGAGGGTCACTTGGGAGGCGGAAGCGGGGGAGGAAGGGTCTGGGGGTTGAGAAGAGGAGGGGTCTGGGGGCGGGGAGGAAGGGTCTGGGGGTTGAGAAGAGGAGGGGTCTAGGGGTTGAGAAGAGTGCTTCAGCGAAAGACGGAGGTGAGAGCAGGTGCGCCGGGGGCGGGGAGGTGGGGGGTCCAGGATAAACAGGGCGCGGGGTCGGGAGAGTGTGTCCCACGTGTGTCTGCAGCATGGGTCCAGAGAGCAGAGGAGTGGGGGGTGGAGTCCGGGGGTGAGGTCGGAGGGAGGGCGGGGGGCGGGGTGTAGAAGCTACAGCGGGGGCCCTGGAGCGAGAGGGAGAGACGCGAGGTGCGCGCGGGCGGGGACGGGCCGTGCTGGGCTGCGGAGCGGGCCTCGCAAGCCGGAAGTGCGGCGCCGCGCGGTGTGCGGACACAGCCAGAGGGCGAACGTGTGCAAAACTGCAGGCCGGGGCGGGGCGGGGGCGGGGCGGGGGCGGAGCGTGCGGCAGCGCGTGCGGGAGGCTGGGAGCCGGAGCGGAGGAGGGAAGGGCGCTAGAGGGGTGGCAGGTGGTGGAATGTGAGGGCACCCCCTTCCCCGTGGCCTGGGGGCGTCGGGCCCCACCCAGTCAGGCTCAGGGCTGACCCTCTATGGCTCTGTCTGTCCCCTCCCCCCGGGATCGACCCTTCCCGCCGCCTCCTGCAGCCCCCTGTGGAATTCCTCGGTCCCCCTCCGCTCCCGGAGCTCACACACGCAGACACACACACAGTCTGGCGTCAGCTGCCCCCTCCTGTGAGGTGCGAGTGTCCGGCCTTGGCATCGGGCCACCTGGTGGCCTCAGGCCTTGGGAGACAGGGCAGGGCAGGGCGCAGTTTCGGCAGAGTCCCTGGCCCAGGGAGAGAACAGGATCGGGGTCAGAGGTCAAGAGGCCAGCAGGCTCCAGGGTCCTGTGGACGGGCTGGTCCGCCCAGGCCAGCCATCACCTCTCCAGGAAAAATTTGAGAGCCCGGTCGATGTTCATGCGGTGCCCCACCCTGGTCACGCCCAGGTCCACGTAGTCCTCCTTGGTCAAGGCGGGCAGGTGGGAGCCGTCGATCTCGTGGTCCAGGAACCGGGCTCGGTGTTCAGCCAAGCCCAGCCACTCGAGCCAGTCGGCCACGTCGAACTTGGTCCAGAAGCCCAGAGGTTTGGCGCCGAAAGGCTTGTCCGGGGGCAGGGACAGCAGGCGGGTCGGCGACAGGGAGCGGGACGCCCCCGACAAGGCTCCTCCCAGGCCCCCGGAAATCCCCGGGTGCGGCGGCACGAACACGGGGGCGAAGGGGTCTCCCGAGCCCCCTGCCCCGCCCGTGGGGGAGCCGCGGATGTCAAAGAGGGCCGGATAGAGGGGTCCGGAAGGCAGGATGGGCAGCGACGAGGGCCTGGGCGCAGGGCTGACCTTGTGCTCCGAGGCGGGCAGCAGCGAGGGGCTGGGGGCCCGGCGGAGCAGCGGCGGCCGCATCTCGAACTCCACGCCCTGGAGGTGGCGGGCGGCCGTGGAGGAGGAGGAGGCCGAGGGTGAGGTGGCCCCTGCAGCAGCCGCGGCCGAAGGGGGGACCCCGCTTCCAGTGGGGAGCGCCGGCAGAGGCGGTTTGGGCCAGTTCTGAAACAGGCTGCTGACTGGTTTGGAGAGCAGCGAGGACTGGGGGTCTTCGGAGAGTCTGGAAGGTGACAAGGGGGCGGGCGGGCCGAGGAGAGGGGCGTGGGGGCGAGGGCAGCGGGTGAGAAACAGGCGGAGGTCCAGATACAGGGAGAAAGGACAGGGGCGCAGAGCCAGAGGACAGCGGGGCCGAGAGATGGGCGGGGCCGGGGATGAGACGGCGCCGACAGAGGCAGAGGGAGAGGACAGATGTGCGGACAGGAGAGAGATGAGAGAAAAAGAGACATTAAGTGATCAGAATCATCATCGCCGCCGCTCACTGCTGCTCACGTGTGCCAGGCATGGTTCTAAGTGCTCTAGGTTACCACATCTCAGTGTCACCCCCACGACAGCCCCGGTGCCGGGAACAGAGAGGTCGAGCAGCTTGCCTAAGGACACACAGCCAGGAAGTGGCAGAGCCCGGGTCATATGGCACCGAGGTCTGAGCTCTTAACCACTACTCTATACTGCCTTTGGGGTTACGGCCGTGGTAGCGGGGTGGAAGACGGGGAGACAGTGAGAGAGGAACAAAGAGGGTGTGTGTCCAGGGGGAGAGAGATGGAAGGGGGTAGGGGACAGAGAGAGAGAGAGAGAGAGATGAAGAGAGGGAGATGAAAGAGAGAAGAAACAAGGGGAGGAAAATGTTCCCCTCATCCCTTTAGCTCTCTCCAGCACGGGCCCACCTCAGGGCCTTTGCACCGGCCGTCCCTCTGCCCGGCTGCTCTGCTGGCCGCCTACCTCCACTCCTCTGCTCACCCAGTACCGCGAGAGACCTCTGACCGACCGCTAACGGCATGGCATACTCCCCACCCCACCCCGGGATGGTTGCTGTGGGTCCTTAACCCCTCGCCGGCCAGGCAGGGAGGCTCCGTGGCGGCTGCGCCGTGCGTGGGGCCTCCCTCACCCCAGAGCAGGGGATACACGAATCACTTCGGCTTCTTGGGCTCCGCCAGAATAGTTCAGGGTGTTTAGCAAAGCTAAGCCAAGACCTCCAAGGCCCCCAGACCCCGCATCTCTCAGAATTAAGGTGAACTCTAGCGATGCACAAAGAGGTGGGGGAAAAAGCAACACCTCTTCCCCTGCTCTGTGGGCCCTAACAGGCGCGCCCATCGGCTCCTCCCCCTCAGATTCCAAGGTCCAGAAAGGGGGCGCGCAGTTGGGGGCGCTCCTGCTGAACCCCGTTCCCCGCGATGGCCGCCCGCGCGCGCTCACCTCTGCCGCTGCAGGGAAGACGTTCTCTCGGGGACGTAGCTGGCTCCCGCGTGGTGGCCGTCCCCGCCTCCCCCGCTGCCTCCGCGCGCCCAGGGCAGAGCGCCGCCGGCCGTCGAGGCGCCTCCGAACTGCTGGAGCTTGGAGCTGAGTTCGCTGATGATGCTGGCTTTCACGGTGGCCAAGGCGGAGGCCTGCGGCTGGGCCAGGGGCCCCGGCAGGGGCGGCGGCGGGGGGCCCGGGCCCTCCTCCCAGGGTAGCAGCTTCCGGGGTAGGGAGGAGGCAGCCGGCAAGGGCACCGGCGGCACCTCCGGCTCCACGGCCACGGGACCGCCGGCCACGCCCGCCGCGGAGGGTCCTGAGCAGCCGGTCAGGGCCAGCAGCCCGTCGGCGCCAGCCCCTGCCACCGACACGGTGGGGCTGGTGGGGGTGACAGGGTCTCGAAGTGCCCCAGTGGGACCAGGCCGTAGGCCTCCGCCGGCCCCCAGGGCCCGGCCCCGCAGCTTGGAAGGAGTCATGAGCTGCGGGGGGTACGGTGGGCCAGGGGTGCTGCCTCCCCCGAAGGCCTGGCCGTCCAGGTAGGCCACGTAGGTGTCCAGAAGCTCCGGCCCACTGGCCACAGCCGCGCTGCCGCCGCCTCCGCCGCCGCCGGCGCTGCCGCCCCCTTCCGCCGACAGGCTGCTCAGCGTGGACGCGCTGCTGATGGTCTCCAACGGGTGGTCGCTGCTGCTTCGACTGTCCACTTCCTCAATGCCCGAATCCGTGCCGGGCGGGGGGTCCGGGCCGGGCTGCGGGGCGGGCGGCGCGGGCGGCGCAGGCGCGGGCGGGCCCGGCGGAGGGGGGTCCCCGGGAGCGGCGGGGGCCCCCTGGGTCAGCGTGGCCACTTCACTGTCGTAGGACGTCAGGCTGGACGCGGTGGAGTCCAGGGCGGGCGGGGCGGGCGCAGCGGCGGCAGTGGCGGCGGCGGGGGGCGGCGCGGGGGGCAGGGGCGCGGCCGGGGCGGGCGGGTCGGGCAGCGGGAGCGGGGGCCCAGGTGTGAGGGGCGACTCGGGCTTCTCAAAGCTGTTGGAGAACTCCAGGGGCGGGGGCAGCGGCTCCACGAACAGGAACTCGCCGTCCTCCACGTCCACCGACGGCGCGGGCGGCGGCAGCACGAGCAGCGGCAGCCCGTTCTCCTCGCTGGCCCGCGGGGACGTGGGCGAGGCGGGCACGGAGCGGCGCGGGCTGAGCGGCGGGACCCCCGGCCCGTCCTCCGACGGCGGCCGGGCGGGCGCGCGGGGCTGGCAGTTCTCCAGGAACCGCACGTGCAGGGGCAGCCGCTCGGGCTCGTCGGCGGCCGCGGACCGCCAGGCCTTGCTGACGGCGGGGTGCGGCGCCGGGGGCTCGGGCCCCAGCTGCAGCAGAAGGGGCCCGACCCCGGGAGCGGCGGGCGGCAGGCGGTGCAGCAGAGAGCGCCGGGCCGCGGGCGGGCTGGCCGGCAGGGACTTCTCCGGGCCGCCCAGCCCCGCCCGGTACCCCAGCTCGCGGCGCGCAGGGTCGGGCGGCGGAGCCCCCCAGAGCCGCAGCACCGGCTCGTGGTGGGCGTGGGGCGAGTGGTGGTGCGGGGTGGGCGGCGGGGCCTCGTAACGGGGCGACGGGGGCCTGGGAGGGGGCTGCGGGGCGCCGCCGCCGGCCTCCGAGGACTCCTTCAGCGCCCGCTCGCGCGCGGCCAGGGCCAGCCCGAGAGGCGAGGCTGGGTCCAGGGCCTTGCCGGTGAGCGGGTGGACCAGGGGCCGCGGGGGCAGGAAGCTGGTGAACGCGCTGCTGCCGCCGCCCGCGCCGCCCCCGTAGGCGCGGCTGCCGGCCCCGTAGCCCGCGTAGCCTCCCGCGCCGCCGCCCGCGCCCGCCGACTCCAGCCGGAGGTAGGGCTCGGCCGAGAACATGCCCTCATCGATGGACTTGGAGTGGCGCAGGCGGGGCCCCGGGGGCGCGCCCGCGCCCAGCCCGCCGCCGTCGCCGCCCTCGTCGTCGCCCGCGTCGGTGGACAGGAAGAGCGTGGACCGCCGGCGGGCTTCGTTCTGCCAGCCGCCGTCTCTGCGCGCCGCGCCCACCAGCGCCGCGCCGAACTGGCTGGTGAAGTCCAGGGTGGCCGGGCCGCTGGGCGAGGCGGGCGCGGGCGCGGGCGACGGCGGCGGCGGCACCGGCGACGCGGCCGGCGCGGGGCTGGGCGCGGAGCCGCCGCCCGCGGCCTCGGGCTGCGTCGGGGGCTCGGCCTCGGTGCTGCTGCCCTGGCTGCTGCGGCCGCTGCTGCTGGTGGACGGCGCCTTGATGATGATGGTGGGGATGGGGATGGAACTCTTCTCCGACGGCGCGGCCGCGGCGGGCGGCGGCTGCGGGGACGCGGGCGACGCGGCGGGCGGGAGGCCGCCCTTCTGCGGATCGCCCTCCACCTTCGTCTGCTTGACGAGCGGGCCCTTGCGGCCGCGGCCCGAGCGCGCCGGCACGTACATGGCCGCGCTGGCCGCCCGCGGGGGCAGCTGGAAGTAGCGCAGGGCCGGCGCCTGCGGGGAGCCCCCGCCGCCGCCCGCAGCCCCGCTGCCGCCGCCGCCGCCGTGGTGGGACGGCGACGCGGCCCCCGGCGTCGGGCTGGGCCCGCCGCCCCGCCAGCCGCGCAGGCTGGGCTGCGGCCCCAGGGCCAGGCGGGGCGGGGGGTCGTCGGGGGAGCCGCCGGTCTCCATCTCTGGCGGGTGCGGAGGGTGGGCGTGGTGGTGGTGGGGCTGCGGGGGCGGCGCGTGGTGGTGGTGGTGGTGCGGTGGCAGGTGGTGCGCGGGCGTCAGGGGCCCGCCGTGGTACAGGCTCTTGTCTCGGGCCCCCGCGCGGCCGTCCGGAGGCGAGGGTCCGTCGAAGGACGCCGGGGAAGAGGCTGGGAGGGGGCCGCCCGAGCCGGGGTTGAAGGGGCCTCCCCGCGGGGAGGGGGTGAGGCGGCCCGAGGAGGAGGGGGCGGGCGGGGTGCTGTAGGGGGGCTCGGGGGGGGACGTGGTGGGCGGCGGGGGGATGTCCTCGGACCCGGGCACGGACAGGCTGCGGCTGAACTTCATGGCCGGGGGCGCCAGGTAGGGTCTCTCGTCTTCTGCGGCCCCTGGGGGTGGGGGTAAGGGGAGAGACACGAGATGGAGGGCGGTGGGGGCGGGGGCATGTGCTGACCCTGCTGGCCAGTGCCTTAGAGCAAGAGTGACAGTGGCGCCCGGGATGCGCCAAGCGATTGGCGGAGGTTGTCCCTGCGCGCTCCTGGCGCACCACTCCGCCACCAGCGGTGCCAAGTGCAGCCGCGCTTCCTCCCCGAGACATCAGGGGGCGCTCGTGCCCAACGCACGGAGGCGCAGGGTGTGCGCCTGCGCCTGCGCGTGCTGAGTTGTCCCCTCGGGCTTTCTCCATCGCCCAAGGCCCAGAGCCGGGAAGCCACGGACAGGGACAGGAGAACACCTGCCAGCCCGCTAGCCTCTCCCGCCCGCCCCGCGCCTGCCCCCGGGGGCGGCCTACCGATGGATTTCTGCCGGAGCATAAGCCCAGGTCCCGGGGGCAGGAAAGACGGGCGTTCGTAGCTGGGCTGGGAGCGGTGGTGGGGATCGAAGCTCGACTTCGGGGCGGCAGCCGGCGGGGAGAGAGAGAGAAGACAGCAGAGAAAGCTCAGCCAGGGCGCAAGGGCGCGCGGCCTCCCCGGGAGAGCACGCCCTCGTCCAGGGGATCTAAACCCACACCCCCGGCATGCAAGCCCACGGGTGCCAGCCCCCGTCCAGAGCCCCAGGACGGGCCGCCGCTCCCGCCCCCACTGCTGGGAGAAGCGCCCGGCTTCAGTGGGCAGCCCCCTTGCCCCTCACGGCCAGGGCGCACAGCGGCCGGGCACCGGGAGTGCAGGCAGGCAGCATTCCCACGCCCCAGCAGGCGCCACTTCTGCCCTCCTGCCAACCCCCCACCCCCTGCAAGATCCCTCCTCAGCAGACCCTGGCGACCAGAACCCCTGTTCCGGCTCCTGTTCCAGGAAACCCCACCCAGACACCCCGTGTGACCCAGCCCCTGCTCCGTCTCCAGCTGGCTCCCACCTCTTCCTTCTCCTCCAGTGCCCCCTCCCTTGAAAACACCTGCGGGTCCCAGGTTCTGGTCTCTGCACTGGCTTCCCTCATCGGCACAAGTTCCCTATCAAATGTCCCCTCCTTGGGGAGAGCGGCTCGGCCCCTGCCACCGTCCCCTGCATGTCCCCGTCCTGTTTCGTCACCGCAAAGGCTCCCCTCACTACTCCCCACGGGCAGGGAAACCCTCGAAGACAGGGATGACTTTAATCCCGGCCATCGTGGCTACCGTCTTGGGTCCATGATGCTCTTAGGGGAGAAAACAGAAGGAAACAACCCGAGGGGCCCCTGCTTGGCACAGCAGTCCCGATGCAGCTTGGGACGCCTGCGTCCCAAAGCCAGTGCTGAGCCGCAGCCCCAGCGTCCTGCCAACGTGCACCCTGGGAGGCAGCAGGTGGAGGTGCTTGGGTCCCTACCACCCATGTGGGAGACCCTGATGGAGTTTCCAGCCGCCAGGTTTGGCTGGTCCAGGTGTTTTGGGGGAGTGACCCAGCAGATGGGGGATGTCTCTCTCTCTCTCTGTCTCTCTGCCTTTCAAATACATAAATAATTTAAAATTTAAAAATGAATGCAATGCAGCCTGGGTTATATTCATCTTCGTAGAAACACCATTGTAAAATATCAATTCTTTTTTTTTTTTTCTAAAGAAGAAAGTGCTCATCACTACACAAGCGTCCAAGGCTCAGGGAGTCAGAGTGGGACCTCCCTCAAGGCTTTGTGCGTCTGGGTCCTTGCTGAGCCCCGGTCCCCGCAGAGAGCTCCCGGGGACTGAGCAGCTGAGCCTGCCAGAGGGCCCCGCATCTCTCCCTTCTCCAGCTTCGAGACCAAAAGGGCAGAGAAAGAAACCCCCTCAGGATGAAGCCCCCTCCCCTCCCGCCACGCCCCCTCCTCGCCCAGCAGCTCTCTGAATTCCCTGCCCCGGGCCCTCAGCGCACGCCCAGTGCCCCACTCCCCCATGCCCTGTGCTCTGCCCTGTCACCAGTGCCCCCACCCTGTCCCACCAGGGAGCCACTAGCCAGAAGAAAATGCCGATGAGTTAAGATCCCATGCCTCGGACCCAGGCCAGGGCAGACTCACACGGCATCATCACCATTGCAGGAAGTTCTAGGGCCCAGGCCAGCCCTCTCCCTGCTGTCCCCTCCCTGGGTCAGGACCGCTTATCTCCTCACTTGCCTCACTCATTCATTCCCTCATTCATTCGTTCCACACATATCTACTGAGCACCTGCTCTGGGCCAGGGACTGCTCTGAAGGCTACAGATCAGACACACGCAGGGCAGGCAGGCCCTAAACCAAGTATGTTAGCAAGGGGCGGGCGCTGCAGTCCAGCCGGTTGAGTCACTGCCGGCTACACCTCCACCCCACACTGGAGGGCCTGGTTCCAGCCCTAGCTGCTCAGCTTCCCATCCGGCCTCCTGCTAATGCCTGGGAAGGCAGTGGATGATGGACCAAGCCCTTGGGTCTCACGTGGGAGACCCAGAGGAAGCTCCTGGCTCCTGGCTCCTGGCTTAGGATTAGCCGAGCTCCAGCTGTTGCGGCCATTTGGGGAGTGAACCAGTGGATGGAAGACCTCTCTCTGTCTCTACTCTCCATCATTCATTTTAAAAAATATATTTATTTATTTGAAAGGCAGAGGGAGAGAGAGAGAGAGAGAGTCTTTCATCCATTGCTTCACTCCTCAATTGGCCACAACAGCCAGAGCTGCGCTGACCCAAAGCCAGGAGCCAGGAGCTTCTTCTGGGTTCTCCCACATGGGTGCAGGGGCCCAAGGACCTGGGCCATCTTCCACTGCTTTCCCAGGCCATAGCAGAGAGCTGGATGGGAAGTGGAGCAGCCGGGACTCGAACTGGCGCCCATATGGGATGATGGCGCTGTGGCAGTGGGTAAAACCCCGGCCTGAAGCACCAGCAGCCCATATGGGTGCCGGTTCTAGTCACGGCTGCTCCACTTCCGATCCAGCTCTCTGCTATGGCCTGGGAAAGCAGTGGAAGATGGCCCAAATGCTTGGGCCTCTGTACCCCTGTGGGAGACCCAGAAGAGGCTCCTGGCTTCAGATCTGGCCTGCTCTGGCCATTGCGGCCATCTGGGGGAGTGAACCAGCAGATGGAAGACCTCTCGGTCTCTACCTCTCTCTGTAACTGTGTCTTTCAGATAAATGAAATAGAATCTTTTAAAAAAATACATTAGAAAAATACAAAACGGGTCAGGTGGAGGTAAGAGTTGGACAAGAAAGGGAGAACAATTTAAAAGAAGACAGTCAGGGGCAGCAGGTGAAGCCGCTGCTTCCAATGCCAGGGTCCCATATGAGCACCGGTCCGGGTCCCAGCTGTTCCACCTGCAGTCCAGCTCCCTGGAAAAGCAGTGGAGGACGGCCTGAGTACTTGGGCTCCTGCCACCCACACGGGAGACAGGATGAAGTTCCAAATTCCTGGCTCTGCCTAGACCAGCCCCGGCCGTCGCAAACATTTGGGGAGTGAAGCGGCTCTGTCTCTCCTCACTCTAACTCTGCCATAGTGGCCGTGAGGCCACTCTGTGACCAGATACAGTGAGAAAGGCCCTCACTCTTCAAGATCACAGAGGCCGGCCAGCGCCGCAGCTCACTAGGCTAATCCTCCGCCTTGCGGCACCGGCACACCGGGTTCTAGTCCCGGTCGGGGCGCCGGATTCTGTCCCGGTTGCCCCTCTTCCAGGCCAGCTCTCTGCTGTGGCCAGGGAGTGCAGTGGAGGATGGCCCAGGTACTTGGGCCCTGCACCCCATGGGAGACCAGGAGAAGTACCTGGCTCCTGCCATTGGATCAGTGCAGTGCGCTGGCCGCGGCGGCCATTGGAGGGTGAACCAACGGCAAAGGAAGACCTTTCTCTCTGTCTGTCTCTCTCACTGTCCACTCTGCCTGTCAATTAAAAAAAAAAAAAGATCACAGAGGCCGCCGTCCTGCCCGAGACCCCTGCTCTCAGATTTCTCGAACACGAGTGAGAAAGACCCACTTATCTTGTCAAGCCACGGTTATTTGGGGGGTTCTCTCATACACAGCAGAACCCAGTTCTGCTACAGTCCACCACCCCCACGTAACTTACTCAGGGAGGAGGCCTTGTCTCTCTGACCCACTTCTACACCCTCCCAGCAGGTCCCGCATACAGTAGGTGCCCAGCGAATGTTTGTACAAGTGAAGGACTGGGGGTTAGCGCAAGGCCACTGCCTGCAGTGCCAGGACCTGTCCTGGCTGCTGCTCCACTTCCCGTCCAGCCCCCTGCTAACGTGCCAGGGAAAGCAGCCGAAGGTGGCCCACGTGCTTGGACCCCTGCACCCCCGAGGGCCACCTGGTTGAAGCTCCTGCTCCGGCCGCTGCAGCCATGTGGGGAGTGAACCACTGGATGGAAGACTCTCTCTGTCTCCCTCTCTCTCTCAACCCTGCCCTTCAATGACAGACTCACTGAAGGAAGCCAAGGAAGACCTGACCAGAGTGGGAAAGCCCTGGGGGCCCCGCCCCGCCTGTCCTGGGCTCCTCTGTCCTGTCTCCCTGTTTCTCTCCTCGCCTTCCGCTTAGGCCAAGCAAGTGCCCAGGGTGGGGTGGGGGCCGCACTGCACTGGCCCTAGGCTGACTGGACCCAGCCTGGCGATCAGGAAAGGGGTTGGGATCACAGCCCACAAGGACCTTGTCCTGAGGGCCGGCGAGCGAGGAGAGGACCGAGCTGGGTGCCAGCGAGAGGGTGGGAGGAAGTGGGGGGTCGGAGAGATGGAGAGACGGGCACATGGCCAGTGGGGAAGGAGGCGGGACTCAGAGGGCGGGGAGCTGAGTGACAGCCACGGGGTCGGGAGCATGGGGGCGTGGTCAGGGTGGGCAAGGGACCTGGTCAGAGTGACAGCAGGGTGAGGGTGGCCTGGTGGGGAGGCTCCTGTTCGCCAATGGAGAAAGACGCTTCGATGCGGCAGGGGAAGGGTCAAAACAGGAGTTCGTGTGGCATTGGGAAAGTCTGAATGGGCAGTGGCGGCCCCCCGGGGGGAGGTCCCGCTAGCGACGCTACGGGCAGAGCTCCCGCAACGGACGGGCAGCGAGCCAATCGCAGCGCGCAGACGAGCGTGACGTCACCGGCTGCCAGGCAGGCGACTCCTCCATGAGCCGGTGCTGGGCCAGGCTGGACAAAGCGCCCAGGGGGTTTGTGCGGGGGGAGAGGGCCCCCGGGAGGTGTGAAGGGGACAGAGGCAGAGGTGGGGAGGCAGACATGGGGACAGAGAGGCAGAGGGACCAGGGCACGAGTTTGTGGAAAATGGAAATAAAAAGATAAGTTTATTTTGCTGCAAAAAATTTTAAATCCATGCACACTATTTTCCAAATACACATTTCCATGCACTTTTTGAAGACCCTCTCTATGCATGGATTTCAAGATTTTTCTGCACCAAAATAAATATTTTTAAAAAAATACGCATTATTTAAAGAGTAAGCAAAGCCAGAGAGCTCCTGTCGTCTGGTTCACTCCCCAAATGCCCAAAACGCCCCTGGCAGACGGAAGCCAGGGGCAGGGAACTCGACCCAGGCCTTTCCCAAGGGTGGCAGGGACCCCATCTTGACATTACAGGGCGCTGGAGCCGGGAGCCAGAACCGGGTCTTCAGCCCAGGGAACTCAGCCACCAAACGCCCCCTCTCAGAGCGTACCCTTCCGTTGCCTCTTCCACTGATTTTCAAGGTAGATGGGAAGAATGACAGATGAGGAGAGAGACAGAAATGGCCGTCCAGATGGGAGAGACAAAGATGGGGGGACACAGCAGGGAAGCGGGGGTGCTCGGCAGAGGCAGCCCCGGACGAGCGGGATGGAGGGGACGGCTGCAGCCACAGACACGCGGGGCCTGCTGGAGGGGGCTGGCGGCTCTTAGGGGATCAGCGAGCGGGCAGAGGAGGTAGCAGCTGAAGAAGCCAGGTCGCGCACAGGGGCAGGTGGGGGCAGCGGAACCCTAAGAGGAGACTCAACCCAAGGGGTGCCCTGAGCCGGCCCCTGGGCTCCGCCCACTGCTGGCACCTGGGTCTCCCCTCCGCTGCCCCCAGGATGGACACAAAGTGCATCCTGGACACAATTTCTCAGTGTTCACATCCTGCACTCTGCTCCTGCCCACTGTGCACACCTGACCCTAGAAATCCCACCTCTGGCCTGGGTGCAGGGGGTCCGAGCTGAGCGAGCCTGCACGGCTGGAGAGAGGCGAAACCCAGGCGAGAACAAGGCCTGGCAGTGATGGGGACCATGGATGGGCGGCAGGGTCTCCACTCAGAGGGTGGCGAAGACCGGGGCAGGAAGGGCATGGAGAGCCCCACCCCAGCGGGGAGGGGGCTGGGGGGACGGTCCAAGTTCACAGCCACAAAGTGACCCTTCATGGACAAATGACCTGAGGAGGGCCGCCCCCTGCAGGATAAGTGACCGACCGTGGCCTCCCGGACACAGGAGGGAAGAACCTGGGTGAGGGGGAGGGGCAGGTGGCTTGGGCCGACCGGTGGGGTGGGGGTGGGGTCTCTGAAGCTGCTGGGTCCCGTGGGGGTCTGAGCTCCCACAGGCTGGGCTACCACTGAGGCTGCCGGGCACCTGCCGCGTGCCCTGTGCTTTGTGGAGTGAATGACATCGGGACTTGTCCTACTGTGTGATCAGAGGCCTCGGGGGCTTGTGGGACCCCCTGGCTGCACCAGGGCTCACGGTGAGGCACCGAGGGGTCTCCAGCTCCTCTCCCAAGGAGCTCCGTGTCTCTCGAGAGCTTGCCTTGAGGGAGTTAATCTCACTTGATCCTCGTCAGAACGAGGCGGGCCAGCTTCAGACCCATTTTAAAAAATGCTCATTTTTGCCGGCGCCGCGGCTCACTAGGCTAATCCTCCGCCTAGCGGCGCCGGCACACCGGGTTCTAGTCCCGGTCGGGGCGCCGGATTCTGTCCCGGTTGCCCCTCTTCCAGGCCAGCCCTCTGCTGTGGCCCGGGAGTGCAGTGGAGGATGGCCCAGGTGCTTGGGCCCTGCACCCCATGGGAGACCAGGAAAAGCACCTGGCTCCTGGCTCCTGCCATCGGATCAGCGCGGTGCGCCGGCCGCAGCGCGCCGGCCGCGGCGGCCATTGGAGGGTGAACCAACGGCAAAAGGAAGACCTTTCTCTCTGTCTCTCTCTCTCACTGTCCACTCTGCCTGTCAAAAAAAAAAAAAAAAAAAAAAGCTCATTTTTATCTACTTGAAGTGCAGAGCAATGGGGGAGGGGGAGGAGACAGACAGACAGACAGACTGGTTCACTCCCCAAATGCCTACAGCAGCCAGGGCTGGGCCAGGCCAAAAGCAGGAGGCAGGAGCTCCATGGAGGTCTCCCACGTGGGTGGCAGGGACCCAAGTGCTTGGGCCATCGTCTGCTGCCTCCCGGCCGCGTTCGCAGGGAGCTGGGTCGGAAGCAGAGGGGCCAGGGCTCGAACTGGTGCCGGGTGTGGGATGCTGGCGTCCCAAGCTGCAGCCGAACCCACTGTGCCCCAGCGCCCACCCCTCCAGCCCCATTTTACAAAACAGGAAACTGAGGCTCAGGGACATGAAGTACTGTGGTCTAAAGCAGCGCATCAGCTTAGAGGAAGTGGAGATTCGGATCCGCGTGTGCGTGAGTTACAGAGTTTCTGAGATGAGGAACAAAAGATGCACCCGATGATGCGAGGGAGGGGGACCTACAGCCCCAGGAAGGGGAGTTGAGGGAGGAGAGGGCTGGATCCAGATGGGGGAGGGAGGCAGGGGTGACAACTACAGGGGGCCCGAGGCGACAACCTCTGCCCCACCCCCCTGGTGTGGGACAGTCTCAGCCAGAGACACTGCGCGGTGTCTGCAGCGGTGGGCAGCTTGGGACTGGACAGGGAGGTGCTCCTGGCGTGTGCAGGGCAGGCTGGAGGCTGGGAGGCTGCTGACCCCCTACGGCACAGGGACAGCGCCACGGCAAAGAGCCGTGCCCCTGGGGAACGGGTGGTTCTGGCCATTTGTTTCCACAAGTGAACTCACAGCCGATGGCACGTAGCTCACGCCCAGGCACAGCGGGCGTCCCCAAGGTGGGTCACAGCGGCCCTGGCCCTGCCACTGGGGAACCATGGCACAGTGCACTGGCACGACGAGATGCCAGCCGTGTGGCTCTCGATGGGGGGGGGGGAGGATGGCGGCTGGACCCTCGCTTGCCGGGAGTGAATGGGGAACGGGGAGTGAGGCTGACTCCACACAGCTGGAAGCAGGTACACCTGGGGACGGGACACCTGACGGGCCCCCGGAATGCTGATGCTGGGGTCCACTCGCCTCTCGGTGAGCAGGCGATGTTGCCACTCCAGAGTGTGGGTCAGATGGGGTCGGCTGTCTCAGGGCGGAGCCAGAAGCCCGGGGCAGGGAAGAGACCCTGGGGCAAATCGGCTGTGCCCCCCCTCTACTCCCTTTTCTCTTTGCCAAGTGGGGGCGCCCTCGCTCTCCCTCCAGGGTGGGGAAGTTTGCCAAGGAATTGTAAAGACAGAGATCACAAGAGAAGACAGTGCCAAAAGGCAGGGGGCGGCAGCTGCGGGGCGGGGTGGGGAGTGGGGTGTATGTGTGCATTTCACCTCCACCTAGGGAAGAACTTGCTAGAAGCCGGCATCATGGTGCAGCGGGTAAAGCCACCACCTGCAGCGTCCGCATCCCACATGGGCACCAGTTCAAGCCCCAGCTGCTCCACTTCCTATCCAGCTCCCTGCTAATGCGCCTGGGAAAGCAGTAGAATATGACCCAAGTGATTGGGCCCCTGCCATCCACATGGGAGACCCAGATGGGGGTTCCTGGCTCCTGGCTATTGGCCTGGCCCTGCCTTGGCCATTGCGGTCATTTGGGGAGTGACCCAGCAGATGGAATATCTCTGTCTCTCTCTCTCTCCTTGCCTCTGCCTTTCAAATAAATAAAATATTTTCTTAAAAAGAAGAGTTTTCTAGAACCCTGTCCACATAACTGCCACAGGAGGTGGTGAGCGCCTGGTGTTCAGAGGCATTCAAGCACAGGCTACAAGCGGACTGGAGCAAGAGGCAGAAGAGGGGGCTGGACAAGAAGAAGTGGCAGGACTGACTCTGGCCAGTGTCCCCAGGTGACCCCGAGAGCCAGATATGAAATCTCAAGTGGCTCCAGGGCGAGTGTTTTGGAGGATGGGGGAAGCACCTGCCCCGGGGAACACCTCTAAGACGAGGAAAGGGGGGGAAGAAGATGCCCCCATCTGCTAGGAACCTGCTCTTAGCATCGTCCCGAGGGCCAGCTGGGTCGGCCGCGGCCCCACTTCTCGGATGCAGAGAGAGGGCGCAGCACAGCCCAGCGTGGCACTGGGAGGCGGAGAAGTTGGGGCTGGAACCTGCACCTGCCTGACTCCTACCAGCCCTGCCTGCCCGTCCGATCCTCACGCTGACCCCGGGGGCAGGCGGGCAGAGAAGAGGACCCCAGAGCCACATAGGCTTCAGACTCCTCGGGACAGAGTGGAGCCCAGGGAGAATTCCAGAGGCCAGGCACGAAGCGTGTCTGCCACTCTTACCCCAGAGCCGGGTCTCACTCTGGTGGGGCTGCGGACAGACGGCAGGGGGCCTGGACTCTCCGGGCAGGAATAAAACAGCGTATTTTCACTACCCTCCTGAGCCGGCGCTGTGGTGCGGCAGGTATGGCCACCTCCTGTGATGCCGGCATCCCATACGGGCACCGGTTCGAGTCCCGGCTGCTCCAATTCTGATCCAGCTCCCTGCTAATGGGCCTACGAAAGCAGTGGAGGACGGCCCAAGTGCTTGGGCCCCTGCACCCACATGGGAGACCCTGATGGAATTTCTGGCTCCTGGCTTTGGACTGGTCCAGCCAACTGGAGTGAACCAATGGCTGGAAAATCTCTCTCTCTCTCTCTCTCTCTCTCTCTCTCTCTCTCTCTCTCTCACTTCTGCCTTTCAGATAAATAAATAAATCTCTAAAACATTTTTTTCACTACCGTCCAACCCTTTCCTCCATTAAGGGCGTAGGCGGCCAGCCCCGCCCATCCCAGCTGTGTCCCCGGCAGAAATTCTAGATATTTCCGCTCCCAGCTCGTGCCGTCTAGCGTGCTGACAAAAAGTCGCGGACCCCTGCATTATGGCATGGCAAGTTCTGCTTTGTAACAGTATTTTGATGACTGTGTTTCAGAGTAGCTTGGGGTCTCTCCTGATCGGAAGCGCTGTACCCTCCTGAGGTGGCACAGCCTGCTAAAGGATTCCACGTCCCCTAAAAGGCAATGGGCCCAGTTTCAGAGTCGGTGGCCCCGTGGCCACAGGTGGCCACGAGGAGGGCAGGGCCTGGGCACAGAAGAAGCGCTCATGGAGAGGCCATGTGAGGGGCAGCTGGTGCTGCTTAGCCAAGGGCACAGCCCGGTGAGGGGGCAGCAGAGTCCCACAGAAGACCCAGGGCTGCAGCTGGGCACCGCGTCCAGGCACCGGCCTGCCTGCGTTGAAGCCCTGGCTCTCTCTCTCTCTCTCTCTAAGCCTCAACCGTCCCCTCTGTAAATGGGCTACCAGCTGGGCATGCCCACCAGGATGCTTCCAAAGACTAAGAGAGTCCACCCAAAACAGCATCCCGAACACGACCCGCACCCCCTGGAGGGCGGCCCCTGGCAGTGGTGGAGCGGGGACAGACCAGGGTCAATGTCTTAATAACCGCCCCCTGCTGAGCTGAGCCCCTGTGACGCCGCAGGTCTCCGTCTGCCACATCGCGGAGCAGGGAAAGGAGACAGGTGGGGTCTGGGGTGAGAACAGGAGGGAGGAGGCCCTCCAGGGACCGGGGTGTCCGGAAGGCCGCAGGGGAGAGCAATGGAGGCCCGGCCCCCCACCCCAGGCCGCCTACCTCCGTGGCAAAGAAGCCCTTGGGCCGGTGTTTTCCCAGAGACGCGAGGCCGCCGGGTCCCGGGCTCTCGCTCGCGCTGATGGTCTGCTGAGCCGCGGCCAGGATTTCGTCCAGTTTGTCTTAGGGAGAGGGGTGGGGACGCAGGGATGTGAAGTGTGCTGTGAGCGCCCCGGGAAGCCCACAGAGCACCTGCTGCGACCCCAGCAGCCAGGCTGAGGGTGGCGGCACCAGGGGGTGGCAGGGACCACGCGGCCAGGGGTCAGGGCTGGGTGAGCTTACTGAGAGCCATCTGATACACGGTCCGCTTTTTCTCCATGCTGGGCACCGGCGCCGGCTGCGGCTCATATTCTGCGGGCAAAGGACACGGATGAAGCTCAAGGACGCCCTCTGGCGGCGGGGCGGACCGGGCTCGGCCAGCGGCGTGGCCGGCGGCGGGTGCGGCCAGTGAGCGTGGCCGGCGTGCGTGCGCAGGCGCGAGTGGAGCCGTGAGGGGCCGGGGTCGGGGAGGGGCGAGCCCGCCGGCGGGGTCGGGAGACGGGGGTCCCTCCCGCCAGTCCTGTACCCACTCACCACTTTTCTTCTTCCAGGGGCAGACTAGCCCGGGGGGGAGAGGCAGCAGAGGAGCCAAGAGTTAGGACAGCAGGGGTGGGCAGGGGCCCTCTCTGGAACGCCCGCCTCCCTCAGGGCCCGGGCGGGTGCGGGGCTCCAGCTGCCCGCCCGCCCCCTGTCAGGGGTGCCTGGACCCCCAAGGTCCACTCGGCCCTGTCTGCAGGGGCTCAGAGAGTTCCAGTGAAAGGAGAGATGTAGGACCGGGCTCGGAGAGGGGGTGAGAGGCAGCCGGAGGGGCCCGGAGGAAGCCGGCAGACGGGGGAGAGGGGGGCACACACAGACCCTGGGGGAGCCCCCGACAGAGAGACGAGGACACAGGAGGACAAAGCCGCCTCTCAGACACCCCCTTTCCCAGAGACACACACGCACGCAGGCCGGGCAGGCCGACCCCACGGACTGGGACAGGAGGAGGACGAGGACCCTGGTCACTAACGACACTAACAAACCCAGGGGATGTCCAGCCCCCGCCCCTCCCCCTCCTCGGCCCTGGGCCCCAGCAGCCCCCGCGGGCTCACCCATCTCCTCCAGCTCTGAGGTCATGGACTTGGAACGCAGGGAGATGGCTGGGGGCGGGAGCCGCTTGGCCTGCTGGGGCGCTGCAAGGCGACGGACGGGGAGGCTTCAGCAGCGCAGAGAGAAGCCCCCGGCCCCGCCAGCAGGCCAAGCCCCCCCTGCCTCGGCTCCTCCCCGGGGGTGGGGGTGGGCAGTGGGCATGGCCTCCAGGGCTCCCAGGGTCGTGTTCTGGCCACACGGCGGGGGGGGGGGGGGAGCACCTTTCTTGTGCACGGCCTCATCCATGTCCGGGTGCCTGGTGACCATCACCACCTTGACCATCAGCGTGTTGCCGCCCTGGCGGATCATGTTCACCACCTGCCGGTGGCCGACCTTCACCACGTTCTGCCCGTTCACCTGCGGCACAGGCGCCGGTGAGGGCCCGGGCCCTCTCCTCACCACTCCTCCCGGCCCCGTAACTGCAGGCCCCAGGGTCTGCACACCCAATTCTCCGCCCTCCTTGTCCTCCAGCGCTGTGTGTGCACATGTTGCACGTGTGTGTGTACGCATATGTGTGCACACGTGTGGACATATATGAATGTGTCATGTGTGCGTGTGTGTTTGGACATAGGCATGTGCTCACTGCATGTGTGTCAGCATGTCCATGTGCTGGGTGTGTGCAGGTGTGTGTGGGCACATACAAGTGTTGTGTGTACATGGATGTGCAGGTGTGTGCATGTGCTTGTGGGAATATGCATGTTATTGTGTTGTTTGTGTGCATGTGTGGACATATGCATGTGTGGACATATGCATGTGTGCATGTGTGTCGACACGTGCATGTGTGTGCCTGTGTGCATGTGTGTGCGTGTGTGTGCATGTGGACATAAGCATGTGTGTGCATGCGGGTGGACATATGCATGTGTGTGTCGACATATGCATGTGTTGTGTGCATGTGTGTAGGTGTGTGAACATGTGAGTGCGTGCATGTGAATGTGTGTATGTATGTGGATATGTGCACTGTGAGTGCTGTATGCCAGTGTGTGTGCATATGTATGTGTCCATGTGTTGTGTGTGTGTGCATGCACTGTACATGTGTGCATAAGTGCACACGCGTGTGCATGTTCAGAGCATCTCTGTGCCACTCTCTCGAGAGGTTTTGGAAAGGCCTTTAGACGGCATTGCTGAGGGGCAGAGGGGACCCTGGAGCTGGCCTCCTCCTGAGGGGCTCCGGTTTGGGGTCCTGGGGAGCAGGGGCGGGGCCTCACCTCGATGAGGAAGTCTCCCATCCGCAGTCCTGCGCGCCATGCCACACCACCCTCGTCCACCGACTCGAGGTACTGCAGCGCCGGGAAGGCCGGGGTGGGGGTGAACTCCTCGATCGGGGTCTGCGCTGCAGACGGGGAGGAGCCGGCGGGGTCGGAGGGGAGGGGGCGGAGAGGCCGAGCAGGGGACGGGGCTCAGACCCAAGTCACGGAGGGACCAGCACCCCGGGGGCGGACCGCAAGGCGGACTGGGGTCCCTTCCCCTGGCCTCCCTCCCCGCCACAGGGCCCGTCTCTCACCCCCACCCCGGCTGGCCACTCACCCTTGGCCCCCCGGAGCACGAACCCAAACCCCTCGCTGTCCTTCTTCTGCAACAACACGGTCTTCTCCTTAATGATGTAATCACTGGCAGGGAGGACGGGAGGGGGCGGAGAAGGGATCAGGAGACAGGAGCCGGGGCCCCACCCGCGGCCCTCTGGCCCCAGCCCCTGCCTGGGCGGGGCCCACTCGCGGCGTGTGCCAGAGCCCGCGGCAGCCCCGCCAGGAGCCAGGAGCACACCCTCCCACTCACTCTGGCCTCATTCATCCATCCATGCATCCACCACCCCTCCATTCAGCAAGTAGGCGCCCGGGGTGGGGGGGGGGCGGAAGCCTCCGGATTGCCAGACGGCCTGGCTTCCATCCCTGCCAGGCACTTCCTGCCTGTGACCTTGAGCTCGGTTTTGGGCTTCTGTGCCTTAGTTTCACGGGGGAGCGGGGGTGGTCACGCACCTGCACCCCCCGGTGAGGTCGCCGGGCGGTGCAGTGGGGGTCACACACACGTGGCATGGTGCCTGACACACAGCATGCACTCAGCCCAAGTCCGTTCCCATCCTCAGCTCCAGATACGGAGCCAAGAGGACACACGTCCTTCAAGGCTCCGTCCCCCACCAGCTCATGGATCACAGGGACCCCCCCCCCCCCGCCACCGGCCCTACTGCAACACTGCTGACTCCGCACTGCTCGCTCTGGCGGCTGCATGCGCTACTTTCACGAAACTTCACCAAAATGAAGCTCCCAGTTCCTCAGTCACCGTGGCCACCCTCTTTCCCCAGTGCCCGGTGGCCACGTGTGGCCAGCAGCCTCTGCACTGGCCGGTACATCCCTATCACCACTAGAAATCCCCCCAGCACCTCTCCAATGTGTGTCCTGCCCAGCAGTGCCAAGCGCTGACGGCAAGCTCTGTGCAACGCACGAATACACATCTGCTCCCTGCCCGGAGGGTCCAGCACCCTGGTGGACAAGTGGAACCCCCCAACATGCTGGCGCTTCCCTCACAGCAGCCGAGAACACCCAGGCACCACCGGATGCACGCCGTGCTGTGCCCCGAGCACCTCAGGTGAACGCTTGGAGCTGTGGCACTGCCCCCGTGCCCCCTGAACACCCCAGCCAAGCCCACGTGGCCCTCACACTCCAATAATAGCCATGCGTGCTCCCCAATTACCCACCCCCACAGACGGCAACACAGCCCTCTGAGAATACTCCAGTATATTCAGTAACTCCCCCACACATCCCAGTATGCGCCAATAATAACTCCCCCCACTCTGATCTCAGTATCTTCTCAAAGCACACCCCCTGAACACATCACACCGGCACACACCAGCGACACCCTGGCGTGCTCCCGCTGGATCTGGGAACCTCCCCCTCCCCGCAAGCACCCTCTCCCTGTACGCACTCCTGTGGCAAACCCGCACAGGTGACAGGGTCCTGACAGGTCCCCCAGCTCCCCGGGGGGCTCAGCGGCACCCGTGTGCACAGACACACAAGCCCTGGCTTGGAGTCCATCGTGGTGGGCCAGGAGACCCAGCCGCACCATGCCCGCCATGTCTTCCTCCCCCAAGGGAGATGAGCCGGATGGAGAAGGAAGGGAAGGAGTTGGAGAGAGGAGAGGGCAAGGCAGGGTGGGGGGCACGAAGGCACAGCCAAGGAGCGCACAGGCTCAACGGCAATCGGTTCTGGGGTCAGAGCTGCCTGCGTTGGACATGCTCATCCCCGCCTCTGTCCAGCCCGTGAACCTGAGGACTTCCCCCAACCCGCACGCCCTTGCTACTCCCGTCCCTTCCAGGTCTCCAGCCCCTCCCCCACGCCAGCCAACAGTGCCCTTCACCTCCCCTTCATTCCTCACTGGCTGCCATCTCTTCCCCTCATGCAAGGCCTTCAAGCGCTGACCGTCCTCCCCTGCCCCAACCCGGTTCCCCTGCCTCCCTGCAGTGTGTCAGCCCCGCTCAAGCCTCCCCCACCTACCCCACCCCCTATCTGGCCGGCAGAGCCCCCACCCCACCCTGTGTGTTCACGCTCTGCCTGGAGCCAGCAGGTGCGGTGCACCTGCAGGATCTGGAGCCCTTTGCACGGCCCCCTCCCCGGCACCCGGCCTCTGTGCAAGGCACGAGGGACTTTTCCACTTGGCAGGTGAGCAAGCGGGCACAGAGAGGTCACCGAACATGCCCAAGGTCACACAGGGAGAACCTTCTTCCACGATGCCCAGGGAAACACGCGGGCGAGCTCCCGCTCGGCAGCACCTGGCTGCCCGGAGCACACACCCGGCTGCCCAAGGGCCCCTCCAGCAGCTGAGTTTTTCCCGGGCTTGCGCCAGTCGTCGGGCCGCCACGTGCCAGGCGCTTCTCCAAGCCCTTCACATACAACAGCCCTCCCAGGGGCTGCCCGTCGCTGTTCCCATTTTCCAGGTGCAGCAACTGAGGCACAAAGGACCTGCCCCGGACCACACCAGCTGAGAGGGGTGTCCGAGCCCCTCAGAAAGCGGCCCGTGCACCCCGGCCACGTCCAAACAGCCCCAGAGCACCCCAGAACGCCCCTCCCAGCCTGTGCAGCCTCCTCGCCAATCCCCGACTTTCCCTTAAGTCCCAGCTCGGCATGGGGCTTCCCCATGGACTCCCAGGCTGCTTTTCTGCCCCCACAGCCGCCTGCAGCCCTGTGCTGTGCTCCCCCACCCCGCCTCCTCACCCTGACCTGCCCCCACCAGCCCTCACGGTTCTGCAGGGGCCCATCCCCCTTGTCCCCACTGTGCCCCTCCCACATCCTCCTCTACCCACTCCTGCCTGGCCCCTACCCCGTCCTCCCCATGCAAGCCGCCCCTGGCTTCCTCCTGGGCCATCCAGTCATCCCTCTTCCTACTTCTGCATGCCCAGCTCACCCCACACCACACACCCCTGCTGCCTTTACTTGCAGCTGCACCTCATTTACATCCCAGCATCCTCACCCCTGCACTCACTCTAGGCTGCCCAAGTCCCTGCCCCCAAACCTCCTCACACTCCCTGCACCCCCCCCCGCCCCACTCCTCCTGTGCGCCCTCCCCTGCCCTCCAGGGTCCCCCATTCTCCCAGGTTCCATGCTGGCCCCCCCGACATTCGCTGCTGCCCACGCGGCACCCCATTCATGCCCAGTGGTGAGACTAGCTGCCCTGCAGGAGCTCACACAATGCCCTCCCCCAGGCCATCCCCCGGCGACCCTGGGCTGCCTCCGGAGCTCAGCGCGGGCTCTTGTTCCCCAGATCCCACGCGCGCACGGAGACTGCAGCGGCCGGCGGCATCCACTCCCCCACCCCCACCTGAAGGCCCCTCTCACACCCCGGAGCCCACAGCCCAGCGCCCGCTGCCGTTCGCAGTGTCCTCTCAGCCCTCCCTATGTGCCCGTCTCTAAGGGCCTCTCCTCAGCCTGCAGAGCCGCCCCCACCCCGCCGCGGGAAGCCAGCCCCCTCCCCAGAGGCAGCTCCGGTGCAGGGGCTCAGGCAAGCGGGGCACATGGGCCCCACACCGGCAGAAGGCAGAGCCAGTGGCCCAAGGCCCCTCACTATGCACATGGGGGCAGGGAGAGGGGCCCAGGGGCCCTCGGCACAGAGGCATTGATGGAGGGAGGCCTGTGGGGGAGGGGGCAGGCCAGGCATGGGAGGGTGGGTGTTGGGAAACACAGCCGCAGTGCCTGGGACAGACCCACTCCATCTCTCTTTCACACACACACACACACACACACACACACGGATCCACCACACACGCACACACACACACACACACACAGAGTCCACCACACACGGCCCCACCATCGCTCCAAGTCACACACAGAGACAGACGCCTTCCAACAGCGACAGGCAGATGGACCCAGCTGGGGGGTGGGCCGGGAGCCTACCCCCTCTGTCTCTCTCTCTCTCTCTGTCTCTCTCTCTCTCTCACGGCTGTAGACAGTCACACACGCACATCAACACATGCACAGTCGCGACACGCAGCGGAAAAAGGAGGAGAGGGGAGGCGGGGGGGGGGGCGGGCTGCGTGTGTGATGGAGGATGGCTGTGAATGGGAGAGGGGCATGAATGGGGGAACTCGCAACTCTGCGAGGAGGTGCCGGGATGTGGGTATCAGAAGGCCGTGGGCCTGGGGTGCAGGGGCCTGAGGGAGCCCACTGTGGCTCCCCAGGAGAGGGCTCCCCAGAGTGGGGGCGTTCAGGGCAAGGGGGCTTCTGAGAGGGCCTGACCAGAGAGGGAGGCCTGGGCGGGAGAGCCGTGGGGGCCTAGGAGGGCCCGGGAGGGGGTGGAGGAACGATTCCCAGAGCTGGGGTGGGGGGGACGCTCGGAGAGAGGGGCCCGGGCAAGCGAGATGGAGAGAAGGCTTGAGGGAGGGGTCCGAAAAGGGTTTTCGGCCTGGCCAAGGGGAGGGGAGGGGAGGGGGCGGCCTGGGGGAGGGGGAGGAGCCTGGGGGGCGGCGGCGGCGGGGGAGGGTCGCCCGGCGGCCTGGCCGGCCGCGCGCGCTGCGTTACCTGTATATGTACCAGACACTGCGCCGCCGGGGCCCCAGAGCCGGCCAGCTGGAGGAGAGCGCGGGGGGCGGCTGCGGCAGGGAGCCCCCACCGGGGCCGCCCCCGAGACCCCCGCCGCCGCCGCTGCCGCCGACCGCAGACAAAGCCATCGCCGCCGCGGCCCCGGCCCCGGCCCGGGTCCCGGTGCCGGCCGCCCCCGCCGCCGCCGCCGCCGCCGCGTCCCCGTCCCCGCTCGGCCGAACCCCCGTGTCCGGGCCCCCAGGCCCCGCCTCATGCTGACCCGCGCCGGGAGGGGGAGGGGAGGGGGCGCGCACCCCCCCCGCGGGAGGGAGGGCAGGGCCGGGGGCTCACATGCCGGGGGGGGGCGCGGGGGCGCGGGGCGCGGGGTCGGGCCGCGGCGGGAGCGCGAGGACCGCGGACGGCGCCGGCTTCAGCACCGCGGACAGCTCCGGAGGCGGGCTGGAGGCTTAACCCCTTGGCGTCCTGCGCCGGGCGGCGGAGGGGGCCGGGCAGGGGGGAGGGGGCCGGGAGGGGAACGCGGGGGCCCCCTTGGCGGGAGAAGGGGGAGGGGCGAGGCGCGGGGGGAGAAGGGGGAGGCACTTCCGGTCTGCCCCCCCCTTAACCCTCCTCCCCCCTCCCAAGCCCTCCCGCGCAGGTGCAGAGCGAGGGAGAGCGGGGAGAGGGACGCACAACATCACACAGGATACCTCGCAACCCGCGTGCAGGGACGCGCGCACCGAGCCTGCATGCCGAGCGGGGCCGCCACGGGTGAGAGAGGCCCCGGGAGGGCCCGCACAGCCCCCACCCCCATCCCGGCTGCAGACGACACACCACGCACCCCGACACGGCCCGGAAGGGCCGGGAGAGGAGGCTCGGGAGAGAGGCGGACTGGGCCACGAGCAGTGACAAACCCCTCCCCCCAAGAAGCCAGGCGCAGCAGCGGCAGACACAGCACAGCCCACCAGGGAGCCTGGACCCCCCAGCCGGCCGGAGGAGGGAGGGCCCCACGCGCAGGGGGTGCTGGGGGGCAGCAACTGGGTTCTGCCAGGGTTGGGGAGGCAGCAGGCTCGGAGGTGAAGGGAGGGGGCGGGAGCTTTGGGGTGCAGCAAGCCAGGGAGAAGCTGAGAGCAGAGGAAGCACCCCACCCCGCGGTCCCAGCAAGCAACCCCCAAACCTCGGCCAAGCAGAGCCCCAGCGAGACGTGGACAGGGGATGGGAGGCCCCCGCTACTCACCTGAGCCCAGAGCCGGAGACGCGCCAGGTGACTCGGCCAGGCGCCTCAGACCCTCGGGGCGCAGGGTGGAACCCCCCTGCCCTCGCTCCCCCCCCACCGCCCCTCTGACCCATCCCCACTGGCCAGGACACAGACACACAGGTTTGGACACATTTAATGTAAGGATGCTATGAACAAGAAGTCCCTTCCCCGGGTTGGGGGTGTGTGGGGGGGCGTCATCTATCAGACACCACATTAAGGCCTTCCCTCCCCCACAGCCCTGTCCCAGAGGCCCAAGCCCTGGAGCCCTCCCCTCCTCTGCCCTTCCCTCCCCAAACGTCCGTGGTCCTGAATTCAGATCAGACAGGTGCACACACGCACACGCACACACACTCACTTCTGTGCTGAAGCCCAGGCAGGGACGGGTGAGCGCAGAGACCCACCTGTCCGTCTGTGTGAGTGGACACACGGACGTTTCTGGCAGCACACGGTGCAGAGCCGGCCGCACAGGCAGCACAGCCACTGACGCACCCGCACTTACAGAGGGGGCGGGTTTCCAGGGGTCTCCATGAAGGGGCCTCCCGGCCACACATGCACACACAGACACCTGCCATGCACGCCTGCAGAGACACACGGTCTCACACCGGGAAACCTCAGCCCCCACACGCACGTGCACACACACACGCACGCACGTTCATACACCCCACAGGCACCCCGTCCTGCCCATCCTGACCCCGGCCCCTCCCTGCCCCGCCCCTCTCACCTCCCTGGGCCAATCTCATCCAGCAGGCTTTGGAAGCAAGTGAGCCAGCAGCCAGGGAGGGGAGAGGTGTCAGTGCACCCTCCCCGCCCCTCCCCCTCCCCGGGGCCTCCCCACGCCCCTCGGCCGAGGCATGGGGTACACAGCACTGCACAGGGACGGCCCTGTGGAGGAAGAGGCCCTGGGCCGGCCACACGGGCGTCCCCTCCCCACTCTGGGCGGTGTAATGGCTGCCGGGGAAGATCTGAGGTGGCTGGGCTGCATTGTCTGAGGCCACCTCTGCCTCGCCCCCGACCCCGACCCCGGGACCCCGCTTTTCAGGAGCGGATGAGCAAAGAGACCCGGAGCAGGTGTGGAAGGAAACTCAACCGAGTGCAGGGTCTGGAAGGAGGCTGGGCTGAGGGGCGGGGGCTGGGGGGGGGGCTCCGGGGTGGTTCGGACATTTACCTTGGGGCATCGAAGCTGTCGTAGGAGCCCACGGTGTAGTGCCGGAAGAGTCGCTTGGCTTTGTCACTGCGGCTTTCTGCGAGGGGACAGGGATGACCTTGAGCCTTCACTTTGGAAGCCACTAGTCCAGCGCCGGGCGGCTGCCGCGGCCCCACCCCTCTCCCAGCACCCGCCCCCCTCAGGAGACCCCCAGGGTGCGCTGGGGTCAGCGAGGGCTCCTCATTCATTACCTTGCTTTCCCTCCTGGGAGCGGTTTGCCACCTCCTCCAGGCAGTCCGAGGGGAACCAGCCGACGCGACCTTTGACCTGGCCTTCCCAGAAGCCTCCTTCCCCGATGCTGAGCACTGGGTGGGGGGAGGGGCAGGGGTGGAGAAACCTCTGTGCCTCCCGCGGTTCCCAGCACCACTCCGGGGGCATCTCTAGGCGGGCAAGAGGCTGGCGGGGAACCCAGTCATGGGTCCCGTGACGTGGTCCTCCCAGGGTCGGGGCGCGCTCACAACGGGTCCACAGCTGTCAGGCCGCTTTCCCGAAACCAGGGAGCAGCTCCGTACCCCTGCCCGGCCACCTCCCAGAGTCCTGGGTCCCTCTGCCTCTGTGGCTGGAAGCTGGAGAGATTGGAGACGCGTCTCCTCCCTGCCTGCCCGCCACTGCCCACGGCCTGCTCGGAGCCTGCTGTGTAAGCACACGGGTGGGTGACAAGGACCCCTGATGCTTGTCCAGCCCCGTCCTGGGCCAGAGCCTGCAGGTGGGTGGGGCCCTTTCATTACCTCCCATTCTACAGATGGGGAAACTGAGGACATTTGCTCACAGCCACAGGGCTGGGCACTTCACTGTGGAAGCCACTAGTCCAGCCCCGGGCTGCCTGCCCGGGGTGGGGGGTAGGGTCTCGGCCCAGGCTGCTTCCAGACCCCTCGCCACCCACCCCGGGGCCTGCCGCGTCCGTCCCTGTCACGCACTCTCCACGCTCACTCAGTCCTCACGCCCCCATCCGGGGAGGCAGCCAGCCACTGTCTGCCCATTTTACAGATGAAGCCGCTGAGGCACTAACACAGAACAGTCCCCTGCCCCAAGACGGCTGAGGCTGCGCGAGGAGCGTCCGGGGCCATCGGATGCTTTTCTCAAAACCAGCTGCCTCCCTTGAGAGAGGATCGGGCGGGGAGGGGGGGGCCACACAGCAACGCAGGTCAAGGTCAAGGCCTGGGTTCCTGGGCTGCTTCTGGGCAGCCTTGCGATCAATCGCTCATTCAGTGAACAGACACTGCTGCAGCGCCCATGGGACTCGGCGCCGCCGGGCACGGCTCTGCCCGCACGGAGCTCCCAGCCCAGCGGCCGCGGGAGGGAGACTGAGTCAGACTCCCGGGAGAGGCATACGGGCTTTGCAGAGAGGTCAGCCGGGCGTTGAGGGAGCGAGTCGCTGGTGTTGTCCCTGCCCCCTGGACTGAGCCCTGAAGGGCCCTGGGCCCTGAGAGCGAGGGTTTTCCCAGCACTGGGAGCAGCCGGAGCTGCTGAGAGCTTGGGCGTGGAGAGGTGTGGAGAGCGGGAGGGAGAAGAGGGTGGCCCTGCAGCCCCTGGAGACAGGGGCGGGGCGGGGCAGGCCCGTTCTAACAAGGGGGACAGGGAAGCCGGCCGCGTGCCCCCTCCACAGGGGGCAGCATGGGGCTCAGGGCGCAGAGTGCTGGGTCACTGAGCCGGGCCCTGGGCACATAGAGTGACCACAAGACGGACACCCGCCCAGGCCCTCCTGGGAGGCTGGCCCCGGGCCCTCAGACATGCAGAGCCACACGGTTTATGTGAACGGAGGGGCCCACGTCACAGAGCCTGGGGTCAGCACGCTAGGGGGTGGCGGTGCCCGGATGTGAGTCCAGACAGCCTGGCTCTCAGCTGGGCAGCCTAGAGTCCGGCCAGGACGACCCCAGGCCCCTCCCCCTTCCCCCGGGGCCTTGAACTGACTGATAGGTCCGCACAGACCGAAGGCAAAACCCAGTGACAGCAGCCCCCATGCAGGGCGCCCTGGCCTTGGCCTGGCTTCCCACTCGGAGCCCCGGAGGGAGGCGCGCGCCCATTGCTCAGGTGGGACCCAGGAAACACCAGGGAGGTTTGGAGGGGCCCGGGACACCCCCTCCCGGGGAGGCCCATCGGGGTCTCTGAGCCCACGTGGGTAAAACGCACCGGCCGAGCCCAGCACAAGGCCAGGGCCCCACGACTTTTGCCTCAACATGGCCTGCTGACTGGGTCATCCCAGCCACACTTCCTGCTCATCTGTCCGTCCGTCTGTCCGTCTGTCCGTCTGTCGGAGGCAGCAGGGGTCCACTTCCTCCTCCCATCCAGCCCAGCCCAGCCCAGTCCAGCCCAGCCCAGTCCAGCCCCAGCCCTGGCCCCAGCCCAGCCCCAGCCCAGCCCAGGGCCCAGCCCAGCCCAGCCCAGCCCAGGGCCAGGGGTTACCTTTGATCTTCTCGCCCTTGCTCAGGGAGATCTCGCCCTCGCCTTGGGCCTGGTACGACTTCACGGCCATAAAGGAGCGGCCGGGCACGGCCGAGTACAGCTTCCTCCGCCTCCCACGGCTGCCCAGGGAGCCCCCGGGCCCCCCGGAGCCCCCGGTGCCCCCGGCGGGCCCGTCCCGAGGCGTCCCGCTGGAGCTGTGTACACAGAGGGCGGGAGAGGCCAGGGGGTCAGTGGAGGGCGGCCGGGAATGAGTGGGGTGGGGGAGGGTAGTGGGGTCCCTGCCCGGGTGTTGTCCAGGGAAGAGGGCACCGGGGGGGCTCCCCTGCCTCCTGGCTTCCTGCTCTGCCCCTCCCCCAGTCCTGATTCAGCTTCCTGGAGCTGAGCAAGGACTCACCCCACCTCCTGAGCCTGACGCCCCTCAGACCTCCTCCCAGGCCAGCGCCAGCTCCCGCCATGCCCAGCTGCCCCCCACCCCGCCCCTGCCCATCCCCGCCTCCCAGCCACCCCGCCTTGTCACTCTGCCCATCCTCCAGGACTGGAGCCCCCCTGGGGCCCCCACACCCGGGGCCGCTGTCACAGCGCAGGCTCTGAGGGGATGGAGTTGACAGAGGCGCTGGCCACGCCCTCGCGTCGCCCGGGGCGGGGACTCCGTGGGGGGGGGCTTGGGGGGGTCGCCCGGGTGGGGACTCCGTGGGGGGGGGCTGGGCTGATCGCCCGGGGCGGGGACTCAGGTGGGCTGGGCTGGGGGGACCAGGGCCAAGGCCGCCCCTACCTGGGCCGCCCGCGAGGCTGCCTCTTCACATCCTCGGGGTGCCTCCCCCGGGACGGGGAGCGGGCCCGGGCGCCCCTGGGGCTGCTGGCACTGCGGAGGGTCCCGCTGCTGAGCTTGTTGCTGGGGGCCGAGGGGGGCTGCGCCTGGGCCTGGGGCCCCGCGGCGGGGGCGGGGGCGCCGGAGGCCGAGGCCCCCGGGGCAGAGAACACCATCCAGTCGGGCAGGGCCATGCTGGTGTCGCTGTTGGCCCGCAGCAGGGCCGGGGGCACCGTCAGCCCCGCGCCCGGGGGGCCCCGCCGGCGGGCTGCGTACTTGGGGGACTCCTGGAAGGGCACTGGGGGGGGCAGGGGGCGGGGCCGATGGGGTGGGAGGGGGCACGGGGGCAAGAGAGGGTGAGGCGGGGTGGGGCAAGAAGGAGAAAGGCGGAGATGAGATGGGGCCCATGGTCGCTCCCGCCCAGCTCCCCTGGACCACCCTTTCCCCATCATGCCATACGCCCCCCACCCCCACCCCGGCTGCCCCCCGAGTCCCGGCTCCTGCTCGCTCACCCACGTCCTGTTCTCGATGGTTTCGGATCAGCTCCCCCAGCTCAAAGTTCCCAGCAATTACGGCCACCTGGAAAGTGGGGGACAGGGAGCTGGGGTGGCCCAGGCCCCCGCGGAGAGGCCCCCACCCTCCCTGTGGTGCTGACCCCGCCCCCGCCCCGGGAGCCTCAGCGTCCCTCTGTCCTCAGCCCCCAGCCCCAGACCTGGAAGGGGGTCTGCCCACTGTTGTTCTTCACGTCCTTGTTGGCTCCCCGGTAGAGCAGGATCCGGGCACAGGTCTCCTAGGGGCCGGGGACGAAGGGGGAGAAGGCAAGGTTGGCGTGAACGGACCCCGGCACTGTGCTGAGACCGCCGGGCGTCACCCGAGCCACACCTGCAAACCGGGGACGGCCCCAGAGCCTGTGACACACACACACACACACACACGCACACACGGCCCCAAGGTCTCCGTGGGGAAAGGCCGAGATGTCTCCAGCGACTTCCATAGCACACCCACGGGGAAGAGCGAAAGACTTTGGGTGCCCTGGGCTCAATAAAAGAAGCCACTAAGACACACGTCACCCGACTTTTCTTCCTGAACCTGGCCACCAGGACGTGGGAGGACATTTAGGACAGTGGCGCTGGCTGCGTTCTGTGGCTCAGGGCCAAGGAATCCGAGGTGTCCCCACTCCCCTCTCCCTGGCCTGGGCGGTCCTCTTAGTTAAAAGTACTGCGCTGCATTCCCGCATTCGACCACTAGAGGGCACCACCGCACCCCTCCCCAGACCAACAACCAAGAGCCGCTCCAGACTATGTTGGGGGTCCCCCACACCCCGCCCCCGGGGAGAGCCCCCAGCCTGGGCCCTGGGCCAGAGCGGCTGCGCCGCGGGCGGGGCACTCAGTGCTCCACAGGAGAGAGCGAGACCGGCTGCCCGGCAGCTCCTGAGGTGCCGATGACCTCTGGATCCCAAAGGGCCCCGACTGCTCAGGTCGGGACTCTTGGTGTCCACGTTAGGAACAGGCCTGCCTCACGCTCTGCACATGAACAGGGCGGGGCGGCCACCTCCACCATCAGAGCTGAGGCCCAGGAGGCCTGCCCCCTGCCCGTCCCAACCCTCACCTCTGCCACCCTGCCTTGCTCCCCGGCTCCAGCCACAGTGGCCTCCTCCTTCCTCCTGCCCCAGGCCCTTTGCACATGCTGCCCCTGCCACCCACACGCCTCTCCCCCACCATGCCTCTGCACAGCCTGTGTTCTCCCTTCCCTTGGGGGTTTGCTCGGATGCCACGTCTTCAGAGACACCTTTGCCACCCCGTCTAAAAATCTCTGGCTGTATTTTCACTTCTAAGAATTCTTCTAAGCCACTAATTAGGCATTTGCTTCCTCTCGCGGTGTCTCTGAAGCCCCACTTCCTATGCAGCTCTTCTCTTTATCATCTCCCCCCTCCTCTTGGTCCATCCTGGCCACAGCCCACCCGGTCCCCAGCTCACCCCACCCCAGCTCCCTCCAAGCCTCACTGCATCAGCATTCGCCGAAGCACCATCTTGGTCCCACCCAGCAGGGATGCCGGCACCATCCTGTCCAGGGGGACAGGTGCAGAACGGGCCAATCCCACAGCCAAAGCCACGCAGCAGGGACATGAACCCGGGCTCCCCGTGGCTGGACGCCCCAGAGTCCCCCAGCCCCCAGTCCGCGTTCCGGGCGTGCGTGCCTGCCTCCATGCGCACCTGCTGTCTGTCGCCCAACCACACGGCTAACTGCTGCCGTGTGTGGCTTTGCATAGTCTCACATGCACCCCCCACCCCGTTCTTCCCCACTTCAGGGGACATGGGGCAGAGCCCTGCGCCCTGCTGTCATTAAACAGGGGGCTCCCGTCTCCGTGAGCAGCCTCCCCCGCCCCCCGGGCGCCCGTCCTCACACCTGTCTCGTGGTATCGCAATTGTTTGCTTACACGTCTGTCTCTTTGCCAGACTGGGAACTCCGCCCCCCACGCCCCCACGCCTCCCTGGGGGCTGGTTCCTCTCACATCCCAAAGCACCGGGTGCTGCGCGCACAGTAGGTGCACAGAGAGGATGAAGAAGTGGAACTGAGCCCGGCCGCACTTGTTCGCTGCAGTCACGTGCCTGTTCTCTCACTGAGTCATCCAAGCTGCCGAACCCAGCGAACACCTGCTCCGTGTCTCCCGAGCCAGGCACGGGGAGGAGGCCCACGGGAGCTGGCCCATCATTCATTCACTCACTCATTCATTCACCAGACGCATCCAGACCTACTGTGCGCCGGGGCATCGGGACAGAGCGATTTATCCGACTCAGCCCCCACCCCGGGGTGCTCACAGCCAGGACGTGGGCCTGGTTTTCTCCAGCAGGGGCAAGGCCGGCCGACCAGGAGGCCAGCGGGGTGCAGAGGGGGGAACACGGGTCAGATCCTGCCTTGGCCTTTGGGAAGCTTTGTGCCTGGGAGGGAAGGCAGGGCAGGGGGTCCCACTCCAGCTCCTTGTGACCTGGGAAAGCCTGGAAGATGGCCCGAGGGCTTGGGCCCCTGCACCCACGTGGAGACCCCGATGGAGCCCCAGACACCTGACTTTAGCCTGGCCCAGCCCTGGCCATTGCGGCCCTCTGGGGAGTGAACCAGTGGATGGAGGACCTCTCTCTCTCTCTCTCTCTCTGTCTCTCTCTCTCTTCCTGGACGTGCAGAACGCGGGCTCTAACTCTTGTCCCATTTCACAGCTGAGACAGTAGGGGCTCAAGGAGGGGGTGACTCGCTGGCGGGGCCCCTCGGGGTGCCTGTGCCTCTACCTCCCCCCGGTTCAGACGAGTGGCTTGGATTCTGCCCGCTGCCCGGCCCCTGCCTGGGATCTGTCACGGCCGTCAACCGGCTGCCATCACTCCCGCTTGGAGGCGGCGTTCGGGGCCCCGGGGAGGCGTGGGGCCTGTCTGGGGCGCCCTGGCTTTTTTTGGGGGGGGTCTGGGGCTTCCTCCCGGGGTGCAGCAGCAGCAGCGCGCTGTGGGGGGGGGCAAGCCGGCACTGGGCGGTGTGACAAACACCGCGTGCTCCCTTGGCGCCGCCGCGCTGCTGCCACAAGGCGCGCGTGGCCGCCTGCCAGCCCCTCCGGCACTGTAAGTTCTCACGAGGCAGAAGGGGCTGGTGGCTGTGCTGGAAGCCTTCCTGGAGGAAGAGGGCTGGCACGCTCGTGGCGTCGGGCCCTGAGTCCCTGAAGCAGCGGTCAAGGGCAGAGTATGGAGACGCGGGCCGGGGCGGGGGGCACGGCGCCCGCTGAGTGGAGACCCCTGCGCCTGCCAGGCTCCTGACGCTCTGTCCTCCCTGGCTTTTCACGCCGGCTGTGCCAATGACACCCGGGGCAACCACTTCCAGGAAGCCCTCCCAGCTGTGCCCATGCTCAGCCCACGCACAGGAGTGGGCTCCCACAGGGACCCGGATCCCCTGCGCCCGCACCCTGAGCAGACCCACTGCTCTGGGCCCCAGTGGCTGGGCTGTGAGCGCACACCTTGGTCCCCAGCGCCCAGCTCTGCCTGACGCAGTGAGGATCAGGCGGATGGGAGGAAGGGAGGGGGAAGGGGTGCAGACGTGAGGGGCAGGGGTGGCAGAGAGGCCCAGAGAGCCTGAGCCCAGCACGGAGCCGGCAGCTGCGGGCAGGGGCGCGGGGGCTGGGAGGGCAGGGGTGCTGCTGGGGCCGACCTTGTTGTACAGGGCGCAGATGTGCAGGGCCGTGTTCCCGGAGGCGTTCTGGGCTCCAGGCTCCGCCCCGTAGAACAGCAGGTGCTCCAGGTGTTGCGAGTGACCTCGCTGGCAGGCCTGTGGGGGCGGCCGCGTCAGACCCAGGCGCCGCCTGCACGCAGCCCCTCGCATCCTCCCTGCTGGGGGGGGGAGGGGGCCCAGGCTGTCGCTTTGCAAGCCCAAACGTCCATCGCCCCCAGGCCCCGGCCCGCACCTGGTGGATCTCCTGCCAGCCGTTCTCGTCGGCGACGCCCAGCTGGGCCCTGTTGTATAGCAGCAGCTCACAGCAGCGGGGGTCACCCCCGACCATAGCCGTGTGGAACAGAGGGGTCAGCCCTCGGCGGTCCTTGTAGTTGGGGGAGCCCCCGAGGTCCAGGAGTGCCTAGAGACAGGGCGGGGGGAGAGGTGAGGGGGCACCCGGAGAGAAAGGATGGTGCCAATGCAGCTGGTGAGAACTGGCGGGATGGGGACCCCACTGGCCCGGGCACCCCACGCTCCGCGGTGCAACCTTGGGCTGGGCCCTCGAAGCCCCGATGAGCGAGGAGCGACTGGGTGGGTGGACAGCTCAGGAGAACCCGCTCGGATGGAGGAGGCAGGAGCCCAGAGAAAGGTGGGCTTGGGTTAAGTTAAGCCTCGTGGGGGGCCAGGGGCTCAGGAGGCGGGCAGTGGTCCCCCCCCAAAGGGACGGTTCCGGGCACGGACGGCGGGCAGCCCCAGGCATCTGCGTGGACAGTGGGCAGCCTGCAGCCGCCCCAGCCGGCAATCGCTCCCCGCGGATGGACTGGGAACCGGCCGGGGGGCACACCCAATATGGCGGCCACACGTGGGCTGCCAATGTGCCCGGTGGCCCTGAGGAACCAAACCTTCCACTTCGCTCTGTTTCAGTTCGCTGGAGTCTGGACAGCCCCCACGGAGCCAGGGGCTGCCCTGGCCGGGGGACGAAGGGTCTGGGCTTGGGTGGGGGCGGGGACATGGAGCACCCTCTAAAATCAGGCCGGGGGGCTGACTCGGGAGCACGTGTTCTGTGGGTGCGCAGGGTTCGTCTGCTTGGGGAAGCGGATTTGGGGTGCCTTCCGCGAGGAGGGGCGGTGTGTTGGGGTGGAGGGGCGGAGAAGGCTGAGCTGGCGGGAGTCACCGCTCCACCTGTGTGCCGGCTGCGGCCCGGGGAGGGGCACGTGGGGTACGTGAGAGGGAAGACGTAGGCTTGAAGAGGAACAAAGGGAAACGGAGGGAGGGTGTGGAGGTGGGCGGTGTCTGGCAGCCTCACCGTGAGCGCGAGGCAGTGCCGGGCGCAGGCGGCCTTGTGCAGCGCCGTCATGCCATCCCGAGCCCGGAAGTCGATGTGGGCCCCGCCCAGGCACAGGGTTCGAATCACCTCTACGGAGCCTTCTGTCTGGGCGGCCAGGGTCAGGGGCGTCTCTGAGGGGCAGGAGACGTGGGTCACACACAGGCCCTTCCGTGTCCCAGAGCCAGCCCCGCCACGACCCCTGACCCCGTGACCCTCCTACTGGGAGAGCGACATCGGTGAGGAACAGACCTGGAAGCAGACACCCCCCCACCCCAGTACCCAGGCCCCAGCCCCCAGGACACGCGTCCCCCCACTACCTCCTGAGTCCGAGTCGTGGTAATTGGGGTCCAACCCCTTGTCCAGCAACCGTGCCACCTTGTCTGATGTCCCGAGCTGCACATACTCCAGGAACTTCTTCAAGCCGGTCTAAGCCACGCCCGCGGACAGAGAGAGAGAGAAGTCGGGGCCCGAGGGACACAGCACGGCCGGGGCCGCCTCCACAGCCGAGGGGCGAGGGGACGCCCGGAGGCGCCGCCCGCGTCTGCACCGCGTCCCACGTCCACAGGACACCCACAGGGCCGCCAGCCGGGAGGGGTTCTGCCTTCCTGCGTTTTGGACACGACGTTCCCTCCCCCACCCCGGGTGCGTTTCACACTCGCCGCATGACTCAGCTGGGCCCTGCCACGCGGCGGACGCGTAGGAGCTGCGTGTGCCCGGCTGGGGGCCCCCATGGTGGACAGGGTGGGAGTCCTGGCTCTTAGGGGAGACACGGCCCCAGGCCCTGGAGGGCGAGGAGGTTGGATGGACCGGGGTGGGAGGTGTGAGCCTTGGATTAGCTGGTGATTGGGGCCTTTGGGCTGGGCCACGGTGGACTGCCCAGGGAACGGTGCCTGGGCTACAGGACACAGTTACGGGAGCCCCAGGCCCACTGGGCAGGAGCAGGGGCCCAAGGTAAGTGTGGGGCGCGAGGGCTCAGGGGAACAGCGGGAGAGCTGAAGAAGGGTGGGAGCGGTGGGGGCAGCCTGGGGACAGGGTCAGCCCAGGGGCAGTGGGGTGCCTGGTGGAGGGTCAGCCCGGGGGCAGTGGGGTGCCTGGTGGAGGGTCAGCCCAGGGGGTCAGCCTGGGGGCAGTGGGGTGCCTGGTGGAGGGTCAGCCCGGGGGCAGTGGGGTACCTGGCGGAGGGTCAGCCCAGGGGCAATGGGGGGTACCTGGTGGAGGGTCAGCCCAGGGGCAGTGGGGTGCCTGGCAGAGGGTCAGCCCATGGGCAGTGGGGTGCCTGGTGGAGGGTCAGCCCGGGGGCAGTGGGGTACCTGGCGGAGGGTCAGCCCAGGGGCAATGGGGGGTACCTGGTGGAGGGTCAGCCCAGGGGCAGTGGGGTGCCTGGCAGAGGGTCAGCCCATGGGCAGTGGGGTGCCTGGTGGAGGGTCAGCCCGGGGGCAGTGGGGTACCTGGCGGAGGGTCAGCCCAGGGGCAATGGGGGGTACCTGGTGGAGGGTCAGCCCAGGGGCAGTGGGGTGCCTGGCAGAGGGTCAGCCCATGGGCAGTGGGGTGCCTGGTGGAGGGTCAGCCCAGGGGCAGTGGGGTTCTTGGTGGAGGGTCAGCCCGGGGGTAGTGGGGTGCCTGGCGGAGGGTCAGCCCAGGGGCAGTGGGGTGCCTGGTGGAGGGTCAGCCCGGGGGCAGTGGGGTGCCTGGTGGAGGGTCAGCCCGGGGGCAGTGGGGTACCTGGCGGAGGGTCAGCCCAGGGGCAATGGGGGGTACCTGGTGGAGGGTCAGCCCAGGGGCAGTGGGGTGCCCGGCGGAGGGTCAGCCCGGGGGCAGTGGGGTGCCTGGTGGAGGGTCAGCCCAGGGGCAGTGGGGTGCCTGGCAGAGGGTCAGCCCAGGGGCAGTGGGGTGCCTGGGGACAGGACGGGGGTGCCGGGGAGCGGTGGCCACAGGGGCGTCTCACCTTGGTGTGCAGCTTGGCCAGCTGTTTCTCGTCCAGATTGGTCTGTTTGTACACTCGCGTCTTGTATCGGAACTGAGGCCAGGGTCGGGGAGGGGGGAGACAGAGACTTGGAATCAGGGGCCTGGGGAGTGAGGCGTGGGGGCAGTGGGGAGGGCCTGACCGGCCTCTGAGCCCCTGGGGTCCGTGCAGGGTTGGCCCTGAGGTGGGGTGGAGGTGGGGGCGGGGGGGGCGGGGACACTTGGCTTTTTGTAGAGTGCGGGGTCACTGTGGCATCCGTGGCCCGGAGCTGGACTCCACAAGGAACGTTCTAGAAAGGCGACTGCACTGGGGGGGTCCCTCCCCCAACCTGACGGGGAAGGAGCTTGGGGCGCGGAAGGGACTCATCCGAGGCCACTCTGCTGGACAGAGGCGGCGGGGACCCGGGCGTCTCTGACTCAGATCGGGACAAGCCCCGTGGGGACGCACGCGGGGCCGGGGCCTCACCTCCAGGTAGGGCACCCCCTTCTCGAAGGACTGGGGGTACTCCCGCAGCAGCCGCTCCTCCTCCAGGAAGTTGGCGTCCCGGCCCGAGGTGGCCGGCTGGAACAGGCCGTAGTTGAGCACGTCCTGTAGGCTTTCACTCAGTGCACACAGCACCTGCTGCTTGGCTGTCCAGATGGTGGCGTCCGGGTTAAAGCGCAGGCATTTCTGTGGGTCAGGAGGCCAGCGAGGGGGTCAGGGAGGCCGGGCTGGGGCAGTGAGGGCAGTCGGAGCACATGCCCAACCCCAGAGGCACCCTTACCGTCTGGTGCAGGTCCGGGATGCCAATTCTGAAGACCATCATGCTGAAGTGGGCGTCGTCGGGGACGGACATGGAGCGACCCTGGCGGCCTCGGGCTGAGGCCAGGCTACCTGGTGTTCCGCTGCCCCGGGCCCGGGTCCCCTGGGGGCCTCGCCCTGGCCCGTCTGGGGAGCTGTGGGATTCGGAGCCCCCGTCGGCACACTCGCTGGCACTGTGGCCTCCCTCGTCCTCGCTCGTGGCGGGGCTGTGGGTCATCGTGGGGCCACGGGGCGACGGGGGACGGCAGCATCACAGGCGGCTGTGGGTGGGGGGCGAGGGCGGCGGTCAGGCGGGGAGCCCGGAGACAAGCGGTCAAGGGCAGCCTCCTCTCCCTTACAGCGGTGGGCGCCGGGAGGGCTGGGCGGTGTCTCAGACCTGGTCGGCCCCCACTGCCCACACATGTGCCACAGGCACACACCGGGGCTGCCACGCTTCCAGTGCCGGTCTCCTTCCCTGCCCTTGGCCTTGCACGCAGCCCCCCACCCCCCGCTGCGCCCCACTTTGTGGCTGACCCAGCGTGGCCGTGTCCCAGAAACCCAAGAATCACCGCGGGAGCTACTGGCCCACTTTGTCAGGCCACAGAAAACGAGGCTAAAATTAGCTGAGGACAGACAGGTGGACGGGACCCGACCCGGCATCCCGCCCGCCCGGCCAAGCCCGGCCCCTCCTCCGGGCGGCGGGCAGGCCGCGGCAGAGATGTAGTAAAAGAGGAGATGGAGGTGTGGCGAGACGGGGCGCCGTGGAGCATGGCTGCACACGTGTGCACCCGGTGCCGGGGGCCGCGCTCCTCCGGGAAGCGTGATGGGGGAGGGGGAGGGGGGGAGCAGAGTGGCCTTGGGGGACTTCCTCGGACCCCCCCCCGGGGGGATGCGCGCGTGTGTGTGTGGGGGGGCAGTTGGTGCGAGGCTGTCCAGGGGACAGTGCCGGTGGCCTGTGTGGGTGTGGGGGGGCTACCCGTGACCTGCAGGCAGGATTCAGGACTCGGTGTGGTGGGGCTGGGGCCTGGCCTGGTTTGGTACCCTGGCCCCACTCTGCAGAGAACTTGGGGCGACAGAGACCAAGAAGTGAGGGGAGGGCCTGGGGTGTGGGATGGGGGTCCTCTCCATCCAAGGTTCTCCCCTGAGGTGGCTTATGAGGGTTGGCCCCTGCCAAGGAAGGGGGGTGGTCTGCCTGCCGGCTGTTCTCCCTCCCTCCCACCCCAGCACCGGAAACCAGAATGCCTGGTCTGGTCCCTCCCCCCCCACACCAGGCCCGGCTCCTGCACCGTTACCATGGCGATGGGAAGCAGTGGAGGGTACTGCTGACTTTGGGGGAGTGGGGACGGGCTGGGGGGGTGGGGAGGGGAAGACAAAATGTGTGTGTGGGGGGAGGAGAGTTCGCAGCGCCGTGGGCGAGCCAGCTTCCAGCCACGAGCTCACGCGTGGCCGGAGCCCCGCGCCCCCCGCCCCTCCAGGTCCCCGGCCGCGCAGCCCCACCCACCTTGTCCTGGCCAAGACCCCGGCCTCCTCCCCGCCCCGCCCCACACGCCGCTTCCCCAGGTGCAACCCCGCAGCCACTCCCCCCCGCGGCCGCCCCTGGCTGACCCGCCGCCCCCAGCCCGAGCCCCGCGCTCCTGCGCGCTCCTGCGCGCGCTCCCGGACGCAGCAGCCAGGACCCCCCCGCACTCGCGGCCCCTCCCCCTCGGGCCGCGGGAGGGAGCGGGCGCGCTCCGCCGGGGCGGCATGAATCAAACGCTCGGCGGCTAAGAATAGCTAGCACGCAGCTGGTACCGAGACGCGCTGAGGACGGCGCGGGGGGTGCGCCCGGGGAGAGAGGGTGCCCTGAGCGGCTGCGGGGGCCGGGGGGCGGCTGGCGTGGCCGAGCGCGGGGCCCGCGACAATGAATGGAGGCGGGGAGAGGCGCGGAGGGGGAGCCCGGGCTGGGGCGGGGAGCCTGGGGGGGGGGGGAGAGCCCCGCACCGCGGGAGGGGGCGGGGGCACCGGGCGCGGGACTGGGGGCGGGAGCCGAGGGGGCGCGCCGGCCGGCGGAGCAGGCACGGGAGACGCGCTGGGGATGCGGGAGCCGGGAAGCCGCGGGAGCCTGCGGGGGTCGAAAGGGGCGGAGAGCCCTAGGCCCGGACCCCTGGTGGACCGGGTGGGAGCCCGAGTGACCCAGGGGAGGGCCCAGGTACGCCAGGGTGGGTGAGGCGGGGGAGTGGCCGGGCACCGCCAGGAGGCGGAGACGGCGACCGAGCCCTCGGGCCCCGCGAGCCGGCAGGGGGTTCGGGCCGGCGACCCCGCCGGCGGCGTGGAGGGGGCCGGGGGGCGCAGAGCGCACCCTCCCAAGACTGCGATCTGGGACGGGGCACCGGGGACTGGGGCGTAACCCAATTTGGCGTCGCCCCGGGCAACGCTCCCCTCCTCACCCTCACCCCCCCACACCGCACACCCAGGCCCCGAGCCCGGCGCCGGGCCAAGGACATCCCGGGCGCCCCCGCCCCCTCCCGCGGCCCCGGCCCCGCAGCCCCCCCAAACGCCCGGGTCCCCGACCCCCTTACCTGCCTGGCGGGGCTGCTGAGTCCCGGTCGGCGGCGCCCGCGGCCCCTCCCCCCTCCCCCCACCCCCCACCCCCCCGGAGACGGGGGACCCTCAGGCCATGCCCCACCGCCCCGGAGGGCGAGCGGGCCCGGGGAGGGGGCGGGCGGGGGCCGGGGGGGAGGGCGGGGGGGCCGAGGACCTCACCCCCCCCGCGGGCCGGGCCGGGCCATCCGCAGAGCGCCCCCCCTTCCGCCGCGGCCGCCGCGCCCCTCCTCGCCCGCCCCCGGCTCGGTCCGGCCGGCTCCGGGCGCCGCGTCTCCGCCTGCTCTTCCTCCTCCTCTTCCTCGGGCCGCCGCCGCCGCCGCCGCCGCCCGCTCCGCGCCTCCTCTGCCACCCTGCTCGCTCTCTCGCTCTCTCGCTCTCGCTGTCTCTCCCTCACCCTGTCTCACTCTCTCCCTCCCTCTCTCCCTCCCTCCCTCCCCTCCCTCCGCCCTCTCCCCTCCCTCCGGGAGCCGGCGGAGGAGACATCGCCCCTCCCCGCGCCCCCAAACCTCGCCCATCCCCCCCCCCCCCGCACCGCCGTCTCCGCCCCTCCCCCTGCCCTCCCCCACCACTCCTCACCACTGCCAAACCTTGAGTCCACTCGTGCTGGTCCCTATGCCCCAACCATGGGGTTCCACCCCTAAGGGGAGCCCCCCACCCTCCGAGTGAGCCCCCTCTATACACAGCAGGGCGCCATGAATATTTGTTGCCAGAGGATACCCCCGGGGGGATTGGGGGAGCTATGGTATGGATTCCTGTCCTGTCCCCCCCAAACTCTTTCTCTCTCCCCCCTCCCCAAGCACAGGGGCGGGCACCAGCTGGCACAGCACCTGCAGCCGCCGGGCCGCATAGGCGATGTCCCTGGGGGCGCATGACCACAGACACACCCAGCTACACGCATGTCACAGCCCTGTGCCACACAGGAGCCCCCCACAGACACACACACAGGTGTGCAGGGCTGTGTGCCTGCTCACATCTCACAACGGGGGTGGGGTGTGGGTGTGGGTGGAGGCTTGCCTTCCGGGCATCTCAGGCCCCGTGCCCAGGTGGGAGCGGCCACAGCTCCCCCCCCCCCCCGCAGCGGCTCCCCCTCTGGGACCGTCACCGCCCACTCCGCTGGAGCTGTGGCCCACGCACCCATTCTGAACCACCTTCCCCATTGCCGTCTTCCAGAGGGGAAACCGAGGCACGGAGCGGCTATGGAACTGGTGCAGGGCCGCCTGGCTCCAAAGAGATGGTGCTGAGGACCGGGGACAGGAACGCTGGCCCCAAAGTCCTCTGTGCGCACTGTTGGGCACCCCTGGCCACAGGGGATATGCACGTGTACTTGTGGCTGACGGTGTGCCCACAGCTCACCTGTGCCCGAGACACACCCCCGAGACAGGGCAGGTCCCCCGGGCAGTGGAGACCCAGGCTGCCACCTCCAGGGCCACGAGCTGGGCACAGGCTCCCGCAGGGCGCAGGTCTGGGTTCCCCTGCAGCTGCAGGCTCTCTGGGGCACCTCAGTGCCTGCCTGGGCTAGGAAGGCCCCATCTCGACGCACCCAGCAAGCCAGGTGGTGAGCAGCTGGGCTCCGGGCGGGAACAGCTGCCTGCATCGGCAGCGGCACAGCGGCAAGAGGTTCTGCACCCCCGGCTCCTGGCCAGGCTCTGCTCCAGGCGAGGCATCTCTCCAGGGCTGGCCCCTCGGTGGGGGGCCCACGGGCCCGCCCCGCAGCGCCTGCACCGCCCAAGGTCACACTGCCCTCCTGCGTCCAGGCTTTCTTGGAAAACGGAATGCTGGGTGCTTTGGGCTCCCGCGCCACTCCTGGGGCAGCCCCCAAGCCTCGGCTACCTGCCACCATGCTGGTGAGCTGTGGTGGGCTGTGTGGTCCCCTTCTTTGGAGAGCGGGCCCCTTGACCCCCGCCTAACGAGCCCCGGGCCCGTCGGACAGCCAGGGTGAGGCTGTGAGGCATGAGCCTGGCACTACAGTGCCACGGCCTCCTCCCCCTACCTGTACCACCTCTGTCCCTGCTGCAGCCAGCACCTAAGCCCAGGGGCCTTTGACCAAGCTGTTACCCTGCCACACAGCACCTACTGTGTGCCAACCAGGCCTTGATCTAGGCCTAGGGATACAGCCGTGCATAAGAGTTCCTGCCTGGGCCAGGGCCGTGGTGTAGTAGGGTAAACCTCGGCCTGCGGCGCCGGCATCCCGTATGGACACCAGTTCAAGTCCCCGCTGCTCCTCTTCCGATCCAGCTCCCTGCTACTGCTTGGGAAAGGCAGGAGAAGGTGGCCCAAATTCTTGGGCCCCTGCACCCACGTGGGAGACCTGGATGGAGCTCCAGGCTCCTGGCTTGGGCCTGGCCCTGCCCTAGCCATCTGGGGAGTGAACCAGTGGATGGAAGACCTCTCCCTCTCTCTCTAACTTTGCCTTTCAAATAAATTTACGAATCTTGGGGGGAAAAAAATAAAGACTTCCTGTCTTTGCTGGCGGCAGGAAGATGGTAATGGACAAGATGGTGCCAGTCTTGGCGATGGCAAAAATAAAACGGGGCATTTGAATCCGGTACCTCGTCAGGGCCGTGGGTGAAGCTGCAGCCAGTGAGGCCGGCTTCCACACTGCGAGGCACTGGCTGGAGTCCCGGCGGCTCTGCCTCCACCCCAGCTCCCTGCGAAGGTGCCTGGGAGGGCAGATGACACTGGCCAAATGCTTGGCCCCTGCCAGCCCTGTGGGAGAGCCGGACGGAGAGCCCGGCTCCTGGCAGCCCGGCCTTTGTGGCCATTTCGGGAGAGGATGGAACAGTCTCGTTGTCTCTCCTTCCCTCTGTCACTTTTCCTTTCAAATAAAATAAATCTTTAAAAATTAAATATATATATATATATATATAGAGAGAGAGAGAGAGAGAGACTTGTGGAATGAAATCCTCTTAAACCAGGTGATTGGGGGGAGGGGTGGGGGAGAACTTTCTAGAAGGAATAAAAGGCTGGGGGCCAAGGCTTTGAGGTGGAGAACGGCAGAGAAGCCAGCACAGAGAGCCGGGGTGGGTGGGAGGGGACGAGGGGAGCTGCGTCCTGGCGTGAGGGGGCCCAGCCCCCCCGCCGCCTGGAGCAGTCTGGCTCCCCTCCTGCTTCTGATGGGAAGGTGGGGGCGCCGGGGAGTGGGGGGTGATGGGATCTGATTTATGGTTTGGAAGGATTGCTCCGGCTGCGGCAGGAGGGGCTCAGGCGCGAGGGGGGAGGGCAGGGAGGAGCCTGCTGCAGTGGTCCAGGCTGGGCCCGACGCCTGTCCAGCTCCCGGCGGCTCCCACCCCCACTGCCTCCCAGCCCCTCCCCCTGGCCCACTGCCGGCCCCTCTGCTTGCTCTGAGCGTCTGGGTCCCCAGCACGGCCCAGCCTGCAGAGGCCTCCAGCAAAGTGTGGCCAGCGACCCGCAGAGCCCCACCTTCCTGGGACACCCACACAGCCACACGCGTGCCCGTCACGTGCACCCGCAGAAACGCACACGCACCCGCTCTGGTCGTCGCCGAGGGCTTGGAGGGCAGGGGCCGGCCATCCCCGCAGTCTGAGACCAGTGCAGGAATGCGAGCATCAGGGGGTGTGGGCGCCGGTGGCCACAGGATAATAGCAACCTAGGGAGACCCTGTGGTCTCCCCCCACCCCAGGAATGGCTGGGAAGGGGGAAGGAGAGAGGGCCCAGCCCCTGGGTCCCCCCATTGCCCTGTGGGTGCCCAGGGGTTCCTGGGCCGAGGCTGGTCCTGAGGTCCCTCGGAGAACTGGCCACGGCCCTTCCTGCTCCCAGGCAGAGGGAAAGAGCAGGCGGAAGCGAGCTCTGGAGGGCGTGGGGGGAGACCCGAGGCGGGATCCAGGCTTTGGAACGTTGGAGGTTTCCGGCCACAGAGGCAGGGCCTCGTGGGAGCCAAGAGGGCGGGGAGAGACACACACAGAGGAGCGGAGACCAACAGACAGAGCCGGGAGTCTGGGAGTCGCGGGAGCCGGTCAGGAGACGCTGCAGAGGCGGGGGCCGGGGCACTCGGTGGTCCCCAGAGGCACCCCCACCCCGCTTCCCTGCGCCCTTGGGTGCTGAGAGCCCAGCCCGATGCAGGCGGCCTGGCTCTTTGGGGCCCTGGTGGTCCCCCAGCTCTTGGCCCTTGGCCAGGGGGCTCGGGGAGCTGAGAGGGAGTGGGAAGGAGGCTGGGGTGGGGCCCAGGAGGAGGAGCGACAGAGAGAGGCCCTGATGCTTAAGGTGAAGGTGGGGGGAGACGTAGGGTTGGGAAAAGGGCGGGGAGTGCTGGGGTCCGGGTGAGAGTCTGCAGGGGTGGGGTGGGGGTTCCTAGAAAGGACTCGGCTTCAGAGAGTGAACTGGGGGCTGGAGGGGGGAGGAGGGGGCAGCTGGGGAGGACGGGGTGGCCCTGAGCTCTCCTCCCTGCCCCAGCATTTGCAAGAGGCTCTGGGGTTGCCTGCTACCACGGGGGACGAGGATCCCCCCGGAATCCCTGCAGGCGAAGGGGTCTGGGGGCCTGAAGACGACCAGGTGGAGGACAAGGAAGAGGAGGCAACACTGGCTCCGGACCCCAGCCCCAGCCCCAGCCCCAGCCCCAGCCCCTCGCCCACCCCTGAGGACACGGTCACTTACATCTGTGAGTAACCAGCTCGGTGGCCCACCGCCCAGCCCCCGGCCTTGCCTCCCCAGAACCCAGGCCGCCGGACCTCCACTCTCCCAGGGGTCCCGGTCCCCCGCCCCCCACCCCAGGCCCCTCTCCAGCGGCGCGCCCTGTCCATCCACAGTGGGCCGCCTGGCCGGCCTGGACGCAGGCCTGCACCAGCTGCACGTCCGTCTGCACGCGCTGGACACCCGCGTGGTCGAGCTGACCCAGGGGCTGCGGCAGCTGCGGAAGGCGGCGGGCGACACCGACGAGGCCGTGCACGCCCTGCAGCAGGCGCAGGGTCGCGCCGAGCGCGAGCACGGCCGCCTGGAAGGTGGGTCCGCCCGCTCGTGTCGGGGGAAGTGCAGCGATCCTGGCCAGGCGGGAGGTGGGGACACGGGGTGCCCGAGTGGGGAAGGGTCCCCGGGCGGAGGGGGGGGGCATTCGGGTGTGCTGGCAGAAGGGGAGGTGCCCGCCTGGCCGCGCCACGCCCCACAGCCCCGCCCCCGCCGTCTGGCCACGCCCCTCGGGGGGGGCCCAGCCTCCCGGCCTGGTTGCCCCAGGCTGCGCCCAGCCCGTCCCGCGGAAGCCTCGGCCCCGCCCTCTCCCCGCCCCCTCGAGCGCTCCGACCCCGCCTCCTTCCCCGCCCACAGGCTGCCTGAAGGGGCTGCGCCTGGGCCACAAGTGCTTCCTGCTCTCGCGCGACTTCGAGGCCCAGGCGGCGGCGCAGGCGCGCTGCGTGGCTCGGGGCGGAACCCTGGCGCAGCCGGCCGACCGGCAGCAGATGGACGCGCTCACCCGCTACCTGCGCGCGGCGCTCGCCCCGTACAACTGGCCGGTGTGGCTGGGCGTGCACGACCGGCGCGCCGAGGGCCTCTACCTCTTCGAGAACGGCCAGCGCGTGTCCTTCTTCGCCTGGCACCGCGCGCCCAGCCCGGAGCCCGGCTCCCGGGCCAGCCCCGCGCCGCACCCGCTCAGCCCGGACCAGCCCAACGGCGGCGCGCTGGAGAACTGCGTGGCGCAGGCCTCGGACGACGGCTCCTGGTGGGACCACGACTGCGAGCGGCGGCTCTACTACGTCTGCGAGTTCCGCTTCTAGCGGGGCGCCCGGCCCGGGTCTGGCGGGTCCCAGGCGAGGCCGGCTCCAATAAAACCGTGTGGCACCTGCTGGCGGGCGCTGGAGGACTCCCTGTCCCGGGGCACCGCGATCGGGGGGCTCCGCGTGTTGGGGAGCACGCGCCGCCCTCCGCCCCGCGGCCTCGGGGACCCCGGGCGTGTTGGGGAGCGCGCGCCGACCCCGCCCCCCGGCCTGGGGGACCCCGGGCGTGTTGGGGAGCGCGCGCCGCCCCCGGCCTGGGGGACCCCGGGCGTGTTGGGGAGCGCGCGCCGCCCCGCGGCCTCGGGGACCCCGGGCGTGTTGGGGAGCACGCGCCGCCCCCCGCTCCCCGGCCTGGGGGACCCCGGGCGTGTTGGGGAGCGCACGCCGACCCCGCCCCCCGGCCTGGGGGACCCCGGGCGTGTTGGGGAGCGCGCGCCGCCCCCCGCTCCCCGGCCTGGGGGACCCCGGGCGTGTTGGGGAGCACGCGCCGACCCCGCGCCCCCGGCCTGGGGGACCCCGGGCGTGTTGGGGAGCGCGCACCGCCCCCCGGCCTGGGGGACCCCGGGTGTGTTGGGGAGCGTGTGCCGACCCCCGCCCCGCGGCCTCGGGGACCCCGGGCGTGTTGGGGAGCACGCGCCGTCCCCCGCCCCGCGGCCTGGGGGACCCCGGGCGTGTTGGGGAGCACGCTCCGACCCCGCCCCGCGGCCTCGGGGACCCCGGGCCCCAGCTCTCGCTGTGCTGTTCCCCTCCGTCGCCTGCAGGGCGTGCGGGCCTTGACACCCTAAGGACCCGCCCCAGCCTCAGGCTCGGCCTCTCTCCCAGGCCAGCCCTGAGCAAGTCTGCGGGGACTGGGCGGCAGGGCTGGAGGGAGGGGCCGCCGACGGTCAGCGGCGTGACCCGGACCCCTGTCTGTCCTAACGGGGCTGCCTCTCCCCCTCCCTCAGCCGTGGCCCCAGCAGCCTAAGGGGTCCCCAAAGGACCGCTGTGGCCTGGGGTCAGAAGGGGGTCCGTCAGTGGACCTCGCTCCAGTCTCTTGCCTCTCTCAGCTTCAGTTTGGGGGGGCGGGCAGGGGCCAGGTTACACCACCGCCTCCTGGTTCTAAGCCCATCTCCGGCGTGGGCGCGCGGGGCACCTGCTGCGGCTCCGTGACCCCCTCGGTACCCCAGCCCCTGCAGAGGGGTCTGCGACCCCTGGAGCTCACCTCGCCCTCACCTTTCCCCCCTTCTGCACTGGGTTCTGTCTTCCTCTCCCTTCTCTGCGGGGTGAGCGCCCCTTCGAAGAATTGCCCCAAACCTCACCGCCTCTGTTCCTGCCCCAGCCCTAACCGGCCAGGCCAGGGGCCAGCGGCTGGGCAGCACGGTGTGTCCCCTGCGTCCCCGGCTCGTGGGGTCCGAGCTCTGTCCTGTCTGAAGCTTTCCCTCCCTGCCTGCCCAGGCCGGGGCGGCACCACCTCTGGCACCACCTGGGGCTCTGGGCATCACTGCAGGTGCTGCCTGGCCAGCCCCCTAGCTCCCTGCGGGGGCTGGGGCCGCCATACCAGCCCCGGTTGGAAGTGGAGACCGTGCCTGCCTCGGAGTAGTGCGCCTGTACGCGCCTGTATTCGAGGCTGACCCGCCACTTCTTCCAGGAAGCCCACCAGGCCTGTTCCCTTCCTGTCTTTCCCTGGAGCTCTTGCATGGTCGCCCGCCCAGAAGCACGAACCGCGGGGGACCTCAGGAGTTGCTTGGGGTGGATTTGTTAAGGGGGCCGGGCGTGAAGCTTGAGATGGATGACAGAGGAGCAAGAAATACCCGGGGTGGGCCACACTGGTGTGCAAGACCACAAGTCCCAGGAGACCAGGCGGCAGGACTACATTTCCCAGCAGGCACTGGGTGTCCCACGCCGGTCGCCGGGCAGGCTCCGCCCCCTCCTCCCGCCGTGAGGTTTGCCTACATTTCCCAGCGCGGCCGAGGACCACGCCTTTGGCAGTGTCCAATCAAAGCTGAGATCCCTCATCCCCTCCTCCCTGGCCTGGCCCCGAGGTACATTGGGAAATGTAGTCTGTTCACACGCGCGTGGGTAGAAAAATCCGAAGCCTCCTGACCTAACATTTCTCCATCTTTCCCACAAGTTTTTCAAAACACAGGTGACTTCCCTTGGGTAGGTTATAGTTACTCTTTATTAAAGGAAAGTTAATTTTTTTTTATTTGACAGAGACAGAGAGAAAAGTCTTCCTTTCATTGGTTCAGCCCCCAAATGACCCCTACCGTCAGAGGCCAGGAGCCAGGTGCATCTCCCGGTCTCCCATGGGGTGCAGGGCCCAAGCACTTGGGCCATCCTCCACTGCACTCCCGGGCCACAGCAGAGAGCTGGCCTGGAAGAGGGGCAACCGGGACAGAATCCGGTGCCCCGACCGGGACTAGAACCCGGTGTGCCGGCGCCGCGGCTCACTAGGCTAATCCTCCGCCTGCGGCGCCGGCCCCTAAAGTGTTTGTTATAGACCGAGGTCCCCTGCAACGGCAGGGGCTGGGTCCGGGGCCCTGGGTGCTCCGTCTGGGTCTCCCACGTGCGTGGCGGTCGCTAGTGCACGGCGGCGTCGAGTTCCAGAGCTGGGAAGCTGGAGCCAAGGCCGGGGATTGAACCACGTTAGCCTGATGTGGCCCGCGGGAGCCAGCGCCCACGCCCACCTACTAAAACGTGAGATGTTAGTGTGTGGGCTCACTCCCCGGATCTGTGCCGCGGCCCAGCCAGGGCGTCCCGGCCTCCCACGTGGCTGCAGCTGCTGTCCCAGGCGACCGGCAGGCAGCTGGACGGGAGGTGGAGCAGCCGGGACTCGAACTGGCGCCCAGGTGGGATGCTGACGTGACAAGCGGAGGCTTAACCTGCCGCACCACAGCGCCGGCCCCCAAGATGTTTATAAAAAATGGATCTTTCAGTATAACACATCCTATTAACAGGCCAGGAAAGAAGGAGTGATGATTCTTTTTAAGGATTTATTTATTTATTTGAAAGGTAGAGTCACAGAGAGGTAGAGAGACAGCGAGGTCTTCCATCCGCTGGTTCACTCCCCAAATGGCCACAAGGATCCGGAGCCAGGAGCCAGGAGCTTCCTCCAGGTCTCCCACGCGGGTGCAGGGGCCCAAGGACCTGGGCCATCTTCCACTGCTTTCCCAGGCCATAGTAGGGAGCTGGATTGGAAGAGGAGCAGCCGGGACTTGAACCTATGCCCATATGGGATGCCGGCACTGCAGGTGGCGGCTTTACCTGCTAGGCCACAGCACTGGCCCCGGGATGATGAGTTTATTCATGTGAAAAAGTAATATTAGGATTTTTATATTTATTTATGATTTAAAAATGAAAACACTGTGCAAACTGGGGGTGGGCCTTCATCACTTCCAGACGCAGACGTCTGGGGGCGCCTTGGGGTGGGGCAGGGTGGGTGGCCTCGCCGGCCTCACTCCCCACGCCTTCGCCGAGCACCCGATGCGAGTCCCGGCAAGTGCTTTGCGAGAAGAGGAAAATAAATGAGAAGCAGGAAGCCTCGAAGGGCCCGAGAGAGCTGCACACACCAGCACAGCCCAAGAACCCAACAGCAAAACTGCTACAACAAAGCCTGCATGACGGGGCGGCGCTGTGGGATAGCCGGTGAAGCCGCTGTCTGCAGGGCCTGCATCCCATGTGGGCGCCGGGTTCTAGTCCCGGCTGCTCCACCTCCGAGCCAGCTCTCTGCTGTGGCCTGGGAAGGCAGTGGAGGGTGGCCCAGGTCCTTGGGCCCTGCACCTGTGTGCTCGTCATAGCTCTGTTGTCTCACGAGGGACACGGCTCAGCCATTTCTGTTCTGCACACCGGTGTTTTGGTCTGCGACCATCCACGCCCAGCCAATTTTAGGACATTTTCTTAAAGGAAAAAAGTCCTGTGTGAGCTCACGATTCTCTTCTCTCCCCGGCCCCAGGGAAGCACTTCCGTCTGGTTCGAGTCCCGGCTGCTCCACTTCCGGTCCCGCTCCCTGCTAGTGGCCTGGGAACGCAGCAGAGGGTGGCCCTGGTGCTTGGGCCCTGCCACCTACATGGGCGACCTCTACTGAGCTTCAGCCCGACCCAGCCCTGGCTGATTCGGGTATTTGGGGAGTGACCCAGGAGATGAAAGAGCTGTCTCTGTCTCTCCCTCTTTTGCTAACTATGAATATCAAATAAATAAATCTTAAAAAAACAAGCTTGACCTTTATTTTTATTTTTTGAAAGGCAGAGCTACAGAGAAGCAGAGAGAGAGGTCTTCCATCTGCTGGTTCACTCCCCAAATGGCCGTAATGGCTGGAGCTGAGCTGATCCGAAGCCAGGAGCCAGGAGCTTCTTCCGGGTCTCCCACGTGGGTGCAGGGGCCCAAGGACTTGGGTCATCTTCTACTGCTTTCCCAGGCCATAGCAGAGGGCTGATAGGAAGTGAGCAGCCGGGTCTCGAACCCGCACCCACATAGGATGTTGAACTGCAGGCGTTGGCCTTCCCCACTGCGCCACAGCGCTGGTCCCCTGGCATGGGGGGGGGGGGGAGAGGGACTTGCATGGGGGAGGGGCTGGTGGTCCAGGTCGAGAGCGGACCCTTCCCTGTCCTGTGGGTCCAGCAGCCCGTACCTCCTGTCCATGCCCTGTGTCCAGCTCCGATGGAGGACACAGCAGGTGCACGTCTCCGCCCCGCCCAGCCTCCCGCGCGCCCCAGGACCCCACAGCGCGACGCCCGCGTCCCCGCAGCGACAGGTGACGCCCCTAATCGCTGCCTCTGCGGCAGGCGGCGGGGGAGGGGGCGGCGCCCCAGGCGGCCGCGCCCGGGAGACAGACAGACTGTCACCAAGAGTCGGGAAACAGCAGTCAGCGCCGCCTCGCCCGCACCTCCCCAGCCCCGCCAGCCGCGGGCGGCAGGCAGGTGCGGCGGGTGTAGGGCGCTGTGCTGGGGGGCGTGGCCAGTGGCGGCTTCACCCTGCCCAGCGCCTGTGCTTACAGGGGTCGGGGTCTGCGCTGTGCTGGGGGCCGCAGGGGGTCAGACCCCAGAACCCCAGACCCCCCGGCTCCAGGGGGCCTCAGCTGTCACCCAGGCGGTAGGGAGAGCACCCAGGTGGCCAGCACTGGGGCGCGGGTGGGGCAGGGGTCAGCTGTGGCCAGTCCCTCTTCTTCTGGGACGTGGGCAGGCAGAAGGGGTCCAGGGCGAGCCCGGAGGGAACACTGTGAGACACAAAGGTCTCCAGGCAGCAGGTGGGACACTGGGGTGGCGGTGGGGCAGGGACCCCCTCCCCTAGAGGTTGTTGGGCGGGACCGGATGTGCACCTGCTGGTGGCTTTGTCCCTCTCCCTCAACTGCATGAACTTCCAGGGTCTCTCTCTCTCTCTCTCTCTCTCTCTCTCTCTCTCTCTCTCTCCCTCTCGGCCCCTGCTTCACAGAAAAATCCTCTGAGCCCCACGGGGCCGGACAGAGGCCAGGAGGGAGGAGGGGCCGGGGCAGGGGCCGGAGGGGCGGTGGGCGCAGGTCGAAGCCTCCTTTCTACCTCCCTGCCTCCCCGCCATCCCCCAAGTCCTGGACACAGCCCGGCCGCTGCCCGTACTGTGGACACCGCCGCTGGAGCTGGAAGGTGCTTGCCAACCGGGCAGGCCAAGGCGATGTCACAGGGCACTGGCCCCGGGATGGCTGTGCCCCCCGGGGAACCAGCTGCCCCACCAGCCCCCGCGGTCTTCTCTCGGGCACGTCTGAGCCCTGCAGGTCTCTGTCCCTTGCAGCCCCTGTGGTGATGCCAGGAGGAGCTGGCATCCGATGGGAGGCCGGCCCTGGACCTCAGCGCAGGAGCCCAGGGGGGGTGGGGCGGGGCGGGAGACACCTGCGGGGACAGGTGAGGGGGGAAGGGCGCTCGGGGCAGGGGAGGTGCAGCTGAGGTGCTGCAGGGGCCGCGGGTACGCCAGAGGGGCGTGGGAAGTGGGGGAACAAGGTGGAGACCCTGGGACTCCTGCCCTGGGGGTCTGGGGAGCCGGCGTGGGCTTTGGGGGGAGGGTGTGCGAGCAGGGAGGGGCAGGGCAGTCAGAGGACTGGAGGGTCCAGGAGGGGACAGGGCCCAAGCGGCCGAGGAGGAAGCAGCAGGATCTCCCGCCACGAGCCGCCGCCTGTGGCCCGGGTTATTGAATTGCGGTTTTGCGGAAACCGAGGTTGGTTTGCGGGGCTGACCCCGCGGCTGGGAAAAGTGGTCCAACACCGCCGCTTTGTGGTCATACTTGGAACTGCAACCTCCATACGGGACACGTTTGAGGGTTAGAGGCCTCTGGGGCTTGAAGCCCCTACACCACTGTAACCCGCGCGGGGAGGGATCCGTGCAGAACTGGGATTTCCCGGGCCGCTCCTGGGACACCCAACATGGACGGTCCCCGGTTCCGAAACCGCCTTTTCGCATACTAACCGGATGAGGAAATGGATGAACGCCAACCCAAGGCGGGGGTGTGGGGCGCATGGGGCAAGGGAGGTGCTAACGGCCTGGCTCTCTGGGGGTCTGCACACTCGCACAGGAAGGGGCAGTGACCGTGGTGTGGGGGGTGCAGTGGAAGTTTGCAAAGAGGAAGCTGTGATGACCTGGAGATGGCCACGGGACCACTGTAGCCCCGGACCCACTGTCGCCACCGACTGCGGGCCGCTCTTGCTGTGGGCTTCTGGGGCTGGATGAAGTTTCACCCCTATCTGATGGAGGAGGCCGCCAGGGCTCAGACGCCGCCGGTCTGGAGTGGCAGCCGGGGGGGGGGGGATGGAGGGTGGGGAGGCTCAAGTCTCTCTGCTGAGTGTTACCACAGACTCCTACTTGTCCCCAAAACCCAGCTGCTCGGCCCGGCGCTGTGGCGCAGCCAGCATCCCATGTGGGCATGGGTTCGAGTCCCGGTTGCTCCGCTTCTGATCCAGCTCTCTGCTGTGGCCTGGGAAAGCAGTGGAAGATGGCCCAAGTGCTTGGGCCCCTGCACCCACGTGGGAGACCCGGATGGAGTTTCTGGCTCTTAGCTGAGGCCTGGCCCGGCTCCAGCCATTGTGGCCATCTGGGGAGTGAACCAGTGGATGGAAGACCTCTCTGTCTCTCTCTGTAGCTCTGCCTCTCGAACAGATACATAAATCTTAAAAAAACCAACAAAAAGATGCTGGGCTCCCAGCTTCAAACATGAAAGTCTGGGTCCCCAGCCCTCCACCCTCGGACCCAGGAGTCCAGCCCAGCCCTCCTCCCTCAGACCCAGGAGTCCAGCCCCAGCCCCTCCTCCCTCAGACCCAGGAGTCCAGCCCCAGCCCCTCCTCCCTCAGACCCAGGGTTCCAGGCCCAGCCTCCTCCCTCAGACCCAGGAGTCCAGCCCCAGCCCCTCCTCCCTCAGACCCAGGAGTCCAGCCCCAGCCCCTCCTCCCTCAGACCCAGGGGTCCAGCCCAGCCCCTCCTCCCTCAGACCCCAGAGTCCAGGGCCCAGCCCTCCACCTCAGACCCAGGGTTCCAGGCCCAGCCTCCTCCCTCAGACCCAGGGGTCCAGCCCCAGCCCCTCCTCCCTCAGACCCAGGGGTCCAGGCCCAGCCCTCCACCCTCAGACCTGGGAGCCCAGCCCTCTTCCCTCAGACCCAGGGGTCCAGCCCCAGCCCTCCTCCCTCAGACCTGGGAGCCCAGGCCCATCCTCCGCCCTCAGACCTGGGCCTGGCGCAGGACAGCTCTGCAGGAGGGGGCGGAGCCACACGTGCTGGTTCAGTCACATTTATTGGGTGTCAGAGGCCAGCATCCTGGTCCGGCAGAGGCGGGGCTTGGCCTGGGCGTCTCAGTGCTGAGCCTGAGTGAGGGGAGAGGGGGCCGAGGGCTGGGTCTGAGGGAGGAGGCGTGGAGAGCGGGACCCAGCCCCCGCCCCGCCCCACCGGCCGCTCACCTTGTTGAAGAAGTAGATGGAGGCCAGGATGGTGAACACCGCCATGGCCAGGGTCACGTTCTGGGGGCGGGGTCAGAGGTCAGGGCCCGGCCCCTCCCAGCCCCGCCCCTCGCCCCCGGGAGACCCCTCCTCACTTCCTGAAAGTTCATGGCCATGAGTGCTCAGTGGGTGCTGGTGAGGCCTCGCTCTCCCTTTGCCTGGGGGTCTCTGCCAGCGGAATGGAGACCAGAATGGTGGCCGTGGCGACCGGGCGGGGGCATTCTGGGTGGAGGGGAGCTGGAGGCGGGGCCCAGAGGAGCGGGTGGCGGGGGAGGTGTCACCATGGCGTCCGGGCTTGGGGGGCCAGGACCTGGAAGGCGGTGCCACCGGCTTGTTCTGGAGGTGCCGAATGCGCTGTCTAGCACCTCTTTAAACTTTTATTTCATTAATTTCTCGCTTTATTAGAGGAGGGGGGCTCCCATCCCGCGGATCCATCTCGAGGGCTGGGCCGGGCCAGAACCAGGAGCTGGGAACTCGATCCGGGTCTCCCACGGGGGCGGGGCGGCAGGTGCCTAACCAGCGAGCCACCTGCCGCCTCCCGGGGTGCGCGCGCACTGGAGGATGGAGCCTGGACCTGAACCCAGGCGGTGTGGGGTGCCCGCCGCCTCCTGCCCGCCCGCCGCCCTGGAGAACCAGCTGCCCCCAGGTGGCCAGGGACTCAGAAGCTGCAGGACCAGCGCAGCTGAGCCCCACCCTGCGATGCCTCCCCCTGAGTCGGCCTCCTGGTGGCTGGGGCTGGTCGCCGGCAGGTCAGCTCCAGCAGGGTCCCAGCAGGTGACACTCGGCCTCCTCAGAGCTCACCTCCTGCCCAGTGCCAGAGGGCGGCAGCAGGAGGGCCAGCTCAGGCACCTGCTGTCATGGTGGAAACTTTAGGTCCAGCCCCAGCCCCTCCTCCCTCAGACCCAGGGGTCCAGCCCCAGCTCCTCCTCCCTCAGACCCAGGGGTCCAGCCCCAGCCCCTCCTCCCTCAGACCCAGGGGTCCAGCCCCAGCCCCTCCTCCCTCAGACCCAGAGATCCAGCCCCAGCCCTCCTCCCTCAGACCCAGGGGTCCAGCCCCAGCCCCTCCTCCCTCAGACCCAGGGGTCCAGCCCCAGCCCTCCTCCCTCAGACCCAGGGGTCCAGTCCCAGCCCTCCTCCCTCAGACCCAGAGATCCAGCCCCAGCCCCTCCTCCTTCAGACCCAGGGGTCCAGCACCAGCCCCTCCTCTCTCAGACCCAGGAGTCCAGCCCCAGCCCCTCCTCCCTCAGACCCAGGGGTCCAGCCCCAGCTCCTCCTCCCTCAGACCCAGGGGTCCAGCCCCAGCCCCTCCTCCCTCAGACCCAGGGGTCCAGCACCAGCCCCTCCTCTCTCAGACCCAGGAGTCCAGCCCCAGCCCCTCCTCCCTCAGACCCAGGGGTCCAGCCCAGCCTCTCCTCTCTCAGACCCAGGAGTCCAGCCCCAGCCCCTCCTCTCTCAGACCCAGAGATCCAGCCCCAGCCCTCCTCCCTCAGACCCAAGGGTGCAGCCCCAGCCCCTCCTCCCTCAGACCCAGGGGTCCAGCCCCAGCCCTCCTCCCTCAGACCCAGGGGTCCAGCCCCAGCCCTCGTCCCTCAGACCCAGAGATTCAGCCCCAGCCCTCCTCCCTCAGACCCAAGGGTCCAGCCCCAGCCCCTCCTCCCTCAGACCCAGGGGTCCAGCCCCAGCCCTCCTCCCTCAGACCCAGGGATCCAGCCCCAGCCCTCGTCCCTCAGACCCAGAGATCCAGCCCCAGCCCCTCCTCCTTCAGACCCAGGGGTCCAGCACCAGCCCCTCCTCTCTCAGACCCAGGGGTCCAGCCCCAGTTCCTCCTCCCTCAGACCCAGGGGTCCAGCCCCAGCCCCTCCTCCTTCAGACCCAGGGGTCCAGCACCAGCCCCTCCTCTCTCAGACCCAGGGGTCCAGCCCAGCCTCTCCTCTCTCAGACCCAGGAGTCCAGCCCCAGCCCCTCCTCTCTCAGACCCAGAGATCCAGCCCCAGCCCTCCTCCCTCAGACCCAAGGGTCCAGCCCCAGCCCCTCCTCCCTCAGACCCAGGGGTCCAGCCCCAGCCCTCCTCCCTCAGACCCAGGGGTCCAGCCCCAGCCCTCGTCCCTCAGACCCAGAGATTCAGCCCCAGCCCTCCTCCCTCAGACCCAAGGGTCCAGCCCCAGCCCCTCCTCCCTCAGACCCAGGGGTCCAGCCCCAGCCCTCCTCCCTCAGACCCAGGGATCCAGCCCCAGCCCTCGTCCCTCAGACCCAGAGATCCAGCCCCAGCCCCTCCTCCTTCAGACCCAGGGGTCCAGCACCAGCCCCTCCTCTCTCAGACCCAGGGGTCCAGCCCCAGTTCCTCCTCCCTCAGACGCAGAGATCCAGCCCCAGCCCCTCCTCCCTCAGACCCAGGAGTCCAGCCCCTCCTCCCTCAGACCCAGGAGTCCAGGCCAGCCCCTCCTCCCTCAGACCCAGGGATCCAGCCCCAGCCCCTCCTCCCTCAGACCCAGGGATCCAGCCCCAGCCCCTCCTCCCTCAGACCCAGGGATCCAGCCCCAGCCCCTCCTCCCTCAGACCCAGGGGTCCAGCCCCAGCCCCTCCTCCCTCAGACCCAGGGGTCCAGCCCCAGCGCCTCCTCCCTCAGACCCAGGGGTCCAGCCCCAGCCCCTCCTCCCTCAGACCCAGGGGTCCAGCCCAGCCCTTCCTCCCTCAGACCCAGGAGTCCAGCCCCAGCCCTCGTCCCTCAGACCCAGGAGTCCAGCCCCAGCCCCTCGTCCCTCAGACCCAGGGGTCCAGCCCCAGCCCCTCCTCCCTCAGACCCAGGGGTCTGTGTGTGGTATCTGGGCTGGGCATGCGTGCCGTACCTGTGCTGTGTGTGTGCCGTACCTGTGCTGGGCGCGTGTGCGGTACCTGCGCCAGGCACGTGTGCGGTAGCAGCCGCTCCCCGGCCCCCGTCCCTCTCCTTCCGGCCTGGTTATTCAAGGCAGACACATTCTTGGCAGCTAAATCCTCCTCCTTTTGAATAAAACAGGAAATAAATCAATAATGGCAGCTGTTATTAGGACCTAAGGGCGCGCTCGGGTCGACTGCGTGGGTCTGGCTCAGTCTGTTCTCGGCCGGGTGAGTCCCAGAGAAAGGGTGGCTTTTGCCCTGGAAGGCCTGGGGGACTTGGTGACCCCCGAGCTGAGGCCGGAAGGAAAGACGTCCCACCTATGCCGGCGCCCTGCTGTGAGGGCACAGACCCCCGACTCCGGAAACCAGCCCCCCGCCTGCGTGTTGGGGCCCTGGGCCCCCACTGGCTCCAGCTGGGATCCCCCCCAAGAGGCTCCAGGTTTGGGGACTGAGGGTGGGGAGCGGAGCTGTGGGGGTGCGGTGTCACTGGACCCTCCTTGCCTTGTTCCCCCATCTGCGCCTGGCGGGCAGGGGGAGGGGCTAAGGGTCTCAGCACCTCTGGAGGGTTAACCCATGGCCGGCGCAGGCCCTGGGGAGCTGGCGCCCAGGGCGCGCTGGGACCTGCTCCCGTTGGGGGTGGGAGGCCCTGGGTAATGAGTGGGTGGGGCCGCGGTGCAGACAGGGCTGAGCTCAGCGTCTGGCTGTGTGGAAATGGCCGGGCCAGGGTTTGGGGGCCACCCCACCGGACCGCTCCTGCTGCTGCTGCCTCTGCTGCTGCTGCTGCCCCCCCAGACCCTGCCGGAAGGACCCCTGGTGTTCGTGGCTGTGGTAAGCCCCCTCCCCACCAGCCGCTGCCCTGCCCCTGCCCCCCGGCTGGCCCTGACCCGAGCCATCCCCAGGTGTTCCGCCATGGTGACCGCGCCCCCCTGGCCTCCTACCCCACGGACCCGCACAAGGACGTGGTGTCCGCCTTGTGGCCCCGCGGCCTGGGCCAGCTGACCAGGGTGAGCGCTCGGGGTGGGGTGAGGGCTGGGCGGGGCGGGGCGGGCGGGGGAGGTGGCTGAGCCCCCCCTCTGTCCCCAGGAGGGCGTCCGGCAGCAGCTGGAGCTGGGACGCTTCCTGAGGCGGCGCTACCAGGCCTTCCTGAGCCCTGAGTTCCGGCGGGAGGAGGTACGGCCAAGCGACCTGACCTCTCACCCTTGACCCCGCTAACCCCAACACTGTCTTTGGGTTTCCACCTCTGGCCTCCGACCTCCATCCACCCCCGGCACCCTGTGACCTCTGACCGCATCCTCCCGAGTTACATCTTGACCTCTGACCTCTAACCCCGTGAATTCCGACTTTCTGATCCACCCTCCTCTTGACCTCTCACCTCCGGCTTTTCCCAATTCTGATCTTTTCTGACCCCCATGGACTCAGCTGATCCCCTCCTCCTTACAGTCCAATGTGTCCCCCCGACTCTTGACCTCTGCCCCCTCCACTCCTGTTGGCCTCTGACCTTTGACCCCAACCTCTGGCACTGAAGGTTCCGAGCTTCGGCTCCTAGTGTCTGACCTGTTACCCCTCTCTCCTCGCCCCTGACCCCGCCGTGGCCCCCACGCGCCCTCTCCCCGCCGGCCCCGCCCCGCGCAGGTGTACGTGCGAAGCACCGACTTCGACCGCACCTTGGAGAGCGCCCAGGCCAACCTGGCCGGACTGTTCCCGGAGGTGGCCCCGGGGAGCGCCGAGGCCGACTGGAGGCCCATCCCGGTGCACACGGTGCCCGTGGGCGAGGACAAGGTCAGCGGGGCCAGACGGGGCCGCGCGCGGCCGGGCGGGTTGGCCAGGGCCCGAGGCGCGCCCGCCTGAGCCTCCGTGTCCCCCAGCTGCTAAGGTTCCCCATGCGGAGCTGTCCGCGGTACCACGAGCTGCTGCGAGAGTCCACGGAAGCCCCGGACTACCGGGAGGCCCTGGAGGGCTGGACGGTGAGCGGGGCCGCGGGCGGGCGGGCGGCGCGGGGCGCGCACGGGGGACTGGAGGCTCACCCGGCGCCCCGCTCCAGGACTTCCTGGTGCGCCTGGAGAACTTCACGGGGCTGTCGCTGGTCGGGGAGCCGCTCCGCAGGGCGTGGAAGGTTCTGGACACCCTCATCTGCCAGGTGAGCGCAGAGCCCCCGCCGGCCGCGCCTCAGTTTCCCCGTCTGCCCCGCGGGGGGTGGTGAGCTCCGGGGGCTGGGCTGGCCCCGGGCAGAGTGGTGACGGCCTCTGCCCCCTCTCCGCAGCGAGCCCACGGCCTCCAGCTCCCGTCCTGGGCCTCCCCACACGTCCTGCGGACGCTGGCCCAGATCTCCGCGCTGGACATCGGCGCCCACGTGGGCCCACCCCGGGCGGCAGAGAAGGCCCAGCTGTCGGGGGGTGAGGTGCGGGGCAGGGGGGCGGGGGCGCCTTCCTGCGGGGAGGGGGCGCGGCTCTGAGCGCGCGGCTTCTGCCGTCTCAGGGATCCTGCTGGACGCCATCCTGGCCAACTTCTCCCGGGCCCAGCGCCTGGGGCTGCCCCTCAAGATGGTGATGTACTCGGCTGTAAGTCCCTGGGGCAGGGGGAGGGGGGACGGCGATGCGGGAGGAGGTGTGGCCATGCCGACTCTGGGGGTGTGGCCAACCTGCGTGCCTGGGAGGTCGGGGTGATCGCGGGGGGGATGCGGGAGGAGGTGTGGTCAAACAGACTCGGGAGGTGGGGGTGATCCCTGGGGATGCGGGAGGAGGTGTGGCCAAGCCGACTCTGGGGGGTGTGGCCAACCTGCGTGCCTGGGAGGTCGGGGTGATCGCTGGCGGCGGGGAGGCCCCGCGCCCTAGCCCTCCACCTGTCCGCAGCACGACAGCACCCTGCTGGCCCTCCAGGGCGCTCTGGGCCTCTACGACGGCCACACCCCGCCCTACGCCGCCTGCCTCGGCTTCGAGTTCCGGAGGCGCCTGCAGGACCCCGACCAAGACGGAGGGTGAGGCCGGGCGTCGGGGCGTGGGGCCGCCTCCCGCGGCCGTGGGGCTCAGCGGCCGAGAAGTGAGGAGGCCCCCGGTCTCTTCCTCCAGGAACGTCACCATCTCGCTCTTCTACCGCAACGACTCGGCCCGGGCCCCGCTGTCCCTCAGCCTCCCCGGGTGTCCCGCCTCCTGCCCGCTGGGCCGCTTCCGCCACCTGACCGCCGCGGCCCGGCCCCCCGCGCGCGGGATCCCCTGCTACGGCGTCTATGAGCCTGCCACCTCCCCAGGTGACGGCCTTCTGCGCTGGGGGTGGGAGCCGGGGCGCCCCGGGCCCACAGACTCACACCCCCCGTGTTCCTCCCGCAGCCACCACGGTGCCCCTGCTGGCCGGAGCTGTGGCCGCGCTGGCAGCGCTCAGCCTGGGGCTGGGCTTGCTGGCCTGGAGACCGGCCTGCCTGCGGGCCTGGGGAGGGCCCGTGTGAGCTGGGAAGCCGGGGCGCCCCCTCCCCCTAGCTGACGCTGGACCCTAACACGTGTGCTCCCCTGCTGCTGCGGAGTCTGGTTCACTGTGTGTCTGGGGTGGGGGTGGGGGTGGGGGCCGGCCGCCCCGCCTGGAGCCCACTGTGTGCGCATGGCTGTGCAAGGGGCTCCTGAGGGCCTCCACGTGTGCATCCGCGCGCACACACGCCGTGGTGTGCACGCGTGTGCACGCACGCCCCTCTCCACGTGCAGCACCCAGGTCACAGTGGTTGGCCCCAGGCAGCCTGCCTTTCTGCGTGAGTTCCCCAGGCCGTGGGGCTCCGGGCCAGGGGTCAGCTCCATGACCCCTGAACCCAGACATGGGCGGGGTGTGTGTGTGCAGGGGGCACAGCAGAAGCACGCGACACTGTACGTGGCTGCTGCCGCGCCGGCCATACCAGGAGGTGAGCCAAGGCCTGCAGCCCCCAGCTGAGAGGGGAGCCCCCCCCCAGCACAGGCCGAGGGAAAACCACCAGGCCTGGGGAGCAGTGGCTGCTGGGTAACAGCCACATGGGGCCCACCAGGCATCAGGGCCGCTGGCCAGGCCCCAGCCCTCAGCATGCCCCGCCCACCGTCCCACCCACCCCTGGGGCCAGGCGGCCACCAACCGGGCTGCTGCACCTCTGGCCGGGTCAGGGCTTCCTGCCTGTAGGGTCGCTAGGGCCCACAGGGGAGCGAGGGGACCCCATGCTCGTGTGGATGTAGGGGCTGGCGG